>NC_135501.1:148418541-148736271 GCF_052857255.1 Amblyomma americanum | reverse complement strand
TTTGGCCTTGGTTAAGTATTGAAGCGGCTGATGATCCGTTTGAATTCTGAAATGTCGCACATAAAGAAAAATGTGAAAATTTCTTTACCGCCCACACCACCTCCAAGCATTCATTTTCAACAGTGGGGTAGCTGCGTTCACTAATCGATAATCTCTTTGTAGCAAAAATACCGGATGTAGCATGTGATTCTCTTCTTGCAAAAGTACGGCACCTTATGCTCTGTCTGATGCATCAGTTTGGAGAAAAAATTCTTCATTCAAATTCGAACCATGCAGAACGAGTGGTATTGCCATATGCCATTTTAACATCACGATGCGTTCTCAAGTTCAGCAGTCCAAGTCAGGTTATTGCTTGCACTCTTCAAAGTGAGTTCTACAAGCGGATCGGCTATGTGGGAATAATTGGGAATAAAGTCCCTGTAGTATCCCGTTTAACCCAGGAACGACTGTACTTCTTTCCTGGTCGTCAGTGTCTGGGCTTGCTGTATTTTGGCCAAGATGTCTTCTTTCGACATTATGCGCCCCATCCCCAGCTTGTGCCCGAGAAAAGATGTGGTTTTAAATGCCCACCTCAAAGTTTGTTGGTTTTATTTACAACCTGGCTTGCTGAAGTTTGTCAGATAGTTTTTCCACAGTAATTACATGCTCTTCCCACGTATCTGTTGCCACAAGGATGTCATCAGTATAGTGTGTACATATTGGAGCCCATCAAAACCTTCTTATCAGCTTCTTGAATATTGCGGATGCTGTTTTGTATCCAAAAGGCATGAATTTAAATTGAAATAAACCCGCCGAGCAAGAAAAGGCAGTCGTCTCTTTCGACGAATCTTCGATTGGTATTCTCCAATACCCCTTAGCTAAATAAAATGCAGAAAAACGTTTTGTGGGCCACCATAGCGAACACCACGTCTGCTCTTGTTATAGGTTCGGCATCGGGTACTATGATGTCATTTAGCAGACGAAAATCTACACACAATCAGTGAGTGCCATCGGGCTTTTTGACAACCACGGGAGGCGTACTGTATGCTCACCACGATGTCTCAATCACACCAAACTTCAGCATATCCCGCGCCCCATTTTCAATTGATTCTTGAACTACTGAAAGTGGTGGGTATTGTTTCACACTGATTGGTCTATCTGTAGAGAGATCTAATTTGCAACATGACATCCGCTTGGCCCGGCAAATCTAAAAACACATCCTCCTTGCTTTCGAGTAAGGCCCTGATCTGTGATCTGTTTTCATTCAAATTGGGGTTTATTAGCCCCTTATCTCTTCCTGTACTTCTCTTCCCACTGCACGAGGGCACCTCGGAAACATCACATGGACACAAGGCCCCACTCGGAGGATTTGATCCTCGGCGCTCTGCCAGATAGTTTGAAAACTGTACAGGCAACGCGAGCGCTCTAACGCTTTTTAAGCGACACGGATCTTGTCCCGTGTTTTTGATGTTATAAAGTGTGCCTTGTTTTTTATGTATTTTTTCATCTGCCTCCTTCAATCATCATCATCTCCCATCATGACCCTCCTTTTTCTCCTCTTCCCGTTCCCCAGTGCACTGCAGCAGGCTATATATTTATTTTTCAGGCCAAACTTTCTGCCTTTCCCGCCAATAAGCCCCCTCTCTCTCGGCAACATCAACCACTATCGAGCATGCTACCTTTGGGGCACACCGTACGGGGACTTTTCTTCGTACTTTTTCAACACGTTTGCATGGAAAGCCCTGTCGGGTTTTGACTGTACCGGCTCATCAGCCGTGAGCTCGATTTCGGGCGTCTGGAGGTGTGTCCTTCCTGGGCGGCTGCTAAATAGGTCAGCGAATTCGCTCAACAACAGCTTTAGCGTGTCGACCTAGGTCAAGCTTAGGAAATCTGCATTCAGGGGGAGAGCCAGAATGTTCTCCAGGTTGCTATTATATAGTGTCCGCACCTCCATCCCAATCCTGACTCTAATTTTCCAGCTCTTCTGGTTCATTTAGTCAGATTGACGATCCCGCTGTGTTCCACGAACGGATCCATCATATTGCAGTGACTGATTCTCACCTGCTTTCCCCTGTCTTGAATATTTAAAGCGTAATTCGTCTCAGAAACTTTTTGCAAAAATTCCACTGGAACATTCCAGTGAACTTCCAGATTGTTTTTCTCGATGGTCGGAGGAGCATCACGCGATCGCCTGCGGTGAATGCTCGAAGGTGGGCATTTTTTTATAATAGACATTGGCGGCCTCCTGGGCAGCTTTCATATTTCGGTTTACTAATTCTCTCCGATTGTTAAGGCTTTCCAGTAGCTGAAGCACTCACACTACCACTTTCTGCTTCTCTCCTGTCCCTTCCCACACTTCTCCCAGCATTCAGGGTGGAAAGCGGAGGGTTCTTCCGTACAGAAGTTGTGCTGGTGTAAATCCCGTATCTTCGTGGGGGACCGTTCCTGAAGCGAGCAGTGTGGCCGGAATACAGTCTTCCCAGTCGGCTTTGTGCTCATAAGAATAAGCGCGCGGCCCCCGCTTCAGCACCGAATGCCATTTTTGTACCCTTTTACACTGCGCGTAAGATACACCGAGCTGTGTAACAGTTTTACTCCGCATCTTTCTAGGAACGTGGACGTCAAGGCGCTTGTGAACAGTCGCCTGATCGGCTTGAATTTAGGCGGAAATCCTTTTCGCGCGAACACTGACAAAAGAGCGTCAACTATTTCTGTGGAGCTCAAGCCCTTCAACGAAACTGCTTCTGGATATTTTGTGGCGGGACATAGCATAGTTAGCAGGTAATTTAATATAATTAGTTTTTTCGGGAAAGGAAATGGCGCAGTATCTGTCTCATATATCGTTGGACACCTGAAGCGCGCCGTAAGGGAAGGGATAAAAGAGGCAGTGAAAGAAGAAAGGAATAAAGAGGTGCCGTAGTGGAGGGCTCCGGAATAATTTCGACCACCTGGGGATCTTTAACTTGCACTGACATCGCACAGCACACGGGCGCCTAGCCTGATTTCGTTTTATGCAAAGGGCCTACTCTGTCGATTACAAGCCGGCGGAAGGGTTCCGAGATTAATGGCACAAATTTCAATGGAGCCTTCCATGTCTCTCCCGGCTTGCCCACGCGCTGGCACGCATCACATGACTTCACGTAGCGTTCTGCATCTTTGAAACATCCCGGCCAATAATATTCTATTATTATTATTGATTTCAAGATTTCCTGACCAGCCATTCCAGTGGCAGAGACTCAGAATGTCCGCTGTGTATCTTTCAGACACGGCCAACAGATCAGGTGTTTTGCCTTTTCTGTCCTGGTAGTGTTGGTACAGTTAGCCCCCTTTCTCATGCAACGTAATGTTGCGTCTCGCGATGCCCTCTTTAGCTCTAAGGTGCAGTCTTTACAAAGTAGGGTCGTGCTTTTGTTCTTTTATTATGGAGTCCCTGTTCACCTGCAGAAGGCGATCGAAACTACTCGACGGTGGAGATAAAACTGATCCTTCAGCGTTCTCTGCCTCCTTTACTGGTTCAGTGGTTTGAGGTCCAGGTCGCTCATCTGCTCGGTCATTCGTCGGCTTTTCATACCTCATTGGCTTTTTTCCCTCTTGTTTAGTTTCCAACGATATGTCGGCTGGTGCATCTCTGGCTACCTGAGGTTCGGGAATCTGACTTAATTGAGCTGCGAGCTGGCGAGTTTTAGACATTGTGAAAGCTTATACCACCCCGCTTCCCAGTTTCTGGCCTCTCTCGCATAGCAATTTATCTGATCGATTCGAGAAGAGGTACGGGAATTGATGTGTCACGGCCTTCAAAACTGCGGCCTCTGTGATCAGCTCACCAAATGGCCTGCAAATCCTCAGTCTAGCCATTGGTAGGCATACAATGTGTTTTTCTACTGCCTGTTTTATCGACGAGACTTCCCCCTTAAAATCGTGCGCTGTAACGCAAGGCAGATGGACAACGTCCATCGTCGCGGGGCTATCAGGAAGCACTCGGCCAGGTTTCCTGTTAACGTGCAGCTCGTGCAGGTAAGGCTTAAGGAGCTCTAGATTCTCGTCGTTATCATCGACGCACGAGAGCACCACACGTTGCTCTGTACATTTGGCTGCAAGGTGCCCGACACCATTGCAGTTGTAGCAACGAAGTGGCCTACTTGCCTCACACTCTCTTTCCCAGCTCTGTCTGCTCCCTGTTTCTTGGACTTTTCTTGACGCTTTTTGTGGCGCTACCTCCGTTGCCTCCGATTGCTCATAACTTCTAGCACTTCGCGTGTTTCTGCTAGGCCCCTTTTCTAGCATCGCGTTTCGAGCGTGTGACGCACCCTCTTCAGTATTCAACGTTCTGTGCAAAACGCACTCCTCTGCTAGGTCAGCGGCCCTTTCAACTACCTCGACCTTTTCCCTGTCTTGAGCCCACAGTTTCACCACTTGGGGAACGCTTCGGTAAAATTGCTCAAGGCAAAAGCACTCGATGATTCTGTCTCGGCTTTTGTAAACTGATGCACCTTTTAGCCACTCTAGTAGATTAGTCTTAAGGCTATACGCGAAATCCGGATAACCCTCGCTATCGTTTTTTATTTTGTTCCTGAAGCGATGTCGGAAAGGCTGAAAGCCAGTATCTTTTCAGCAGGCTGGCCTTTAATTTCTCAAAGTCAGTTGCGTCTTTTGTGATAAATCTTGCTATGACTTCATCTACTTCACATGGCAAGAGTGCCGGAAGCCGTTGTAGCCATGGCCTGCGAGCAAAGATCTGGATTTCGCAAGTTCTCCTAAAATTGCTCAGGTACAATCCCATGTCCCGACCAACTTCATCGGACTGCATGAATTTGTTCATTCGATACGATTCTGCATCGCTTGCTCTTTCAGGAGCTTCGGCTTCGGTACTACTGCCTTCTTTTCAATTTTTGTTTTCAAGCTGCAGTCGCTGGAGCTCCCTTTCTGTGCTGGCGAGACCCAGCACAGTTTTATATTTTTTTCCTTGAACAGTGGCAGTTACTATGTTGTGTATGATGTAACAAAGCAGAGGAGAGCTTGCATTTTTAGGATGAAGAGCTTTAGGTACACTGAAAGAGTCGGTGTAACTAACAGCATATTTGAGGTTCTCGCTTAGTATTTTTTCTATGGCCACATATACAGCGTAGCATTCCGCAGTGAACATGGATGAACACTGTGGTAGTCGCACGATTTGGTCCAAATTTCCTCGTACCACTGCGCTGCCTCCTTAACTATATGTTTTTGATCCATCAGTATAAAATTTTGTAAAACTACTGTATTTTTCTTCGACGGCTAAGAATTCTTGTATTATATGTTGTTGATCGTAAGTACGAAGTGACAGACGGCAGGAAAATTGTACCATGGAGGCAGTGTATATCGTCTTCGAGCCATGCAAGGTAATGTATCTAGTACTGCGAGGTTTTGGCACATCTCATCAAAACGCAGGAGGAGTGGCCCAATTGCTGGCGGTTTGTTGTTGAACAGTGTTCTAGATGGGTTCTTTGTTACTATGGGGTAACATAGGTGTTCGGGCAGCGAACGAATTTTTAAAATGTACGTGCATGTGAGCGTGGTTCTTCTGTCTGTCAGTGATGGTTCGTTGGTTTCCGCATAAACACTGCTTATGGTTGACGTCCTCTATGCACCGGTGGAAAGAAATTAACCTAAATTGTGCACTGGGTTGAGTCGTTTTAAGCACGATGACCTTGCTGAACCATATACTATACTACCATAGTCTATGCAGGATCCTACCACATAGCGGTAAATTTTTAGCCAGAACCCCAGTGTTTATGTGAAATGACTTTCAGTAGGTTTAGAGATGGAGAAGCTTTCTTTTATAGAGTGTTTATGTGTAGTAGGAATGTGAGTTTTGGTCAAAGGTTATTTGTAGAAATTTGTGCTCATCTTTAACTGGCAGTGTGACTTCGCTTAGATACATGGGGGATAAGTGTGCATAAAAAACTTGAAACCATTCGTATATGCTCATCTTGCTAGTCTATTTACTGTTAGCTGTATTTGCCTCTCACACGATGTAATGCTAGAGGATGTGCAAGCAGTTTGGAGGTCATCAACATAGACTGAATACATGATGGAGTTTGAAATTATTTTTTCTAGGGACTTCATTTTTACTATAAAAAGCCTGGTGCTTAACATTCACCCCTAAGGCACGCCGTTCTCATGAATGAAGTTCTTAAAAACAGTGGCACCCAGGCGTACTTGAAAGGAATGCTTGGACAAAAAGTCACTCAAGCATCACGGGTTTGTAATACAAACATTAACCTAATGTTCAGAACGCTTTCGAAGGGTGTGACAAGTACACTTGTCAGAACTATAGGCCTGTAATTGCTAGGGCAGGTAGGTACCTTTCCCGGCGTCAACAATGGTACAATATAATGGCTCTTTTCCCAGCCTCCAGTATCTTTCCTGGTACCCATATTTTGTTAAAAAATTTCAGGAGCGAGTCTCCTGCGGGTTTCGACAGATGGGCGAGCATTTCGTAATGGACTTCATCTGGTCCTGGTGCAGTCTGTTTACCGGAGGAGTTGAGTTTTCCCTTCCGGTGGCGATGAGAGGAAACTACTTGATGATGAAATCGGGGTTTCTTGATGACCAGGTGGTTCTACTCGCAAACATTCACATTACTCAAGGAAAGGAGAAGGTTAACTATTTATTTACAATCTAGGTGAAAAAACGAGAAGAAACAAAGCAAGGAGAAAACTATTTACATGACTAAATCGTCGATCAGACGAATTCAGCCCCCGCTCAACCCAGAGCGCTTGGTTTTAAACCCTCTGTCTCCGCCCTTAGCGGGGACAGCAACCAATAAAATAACAAACGACCCATCTCGCCAATCAGTGGTTAGGGAAAGGAAAATAAGGTCCGCCCACTGATCAGAGATTGGGGAAAATGTTCTGATTAAAACATTTGGGAAGTAGGCTTCAAATAACCACACAAACAGCACAAATGCGACTTCCGTTCTCCACGCCACCCACGGCACCACAGATGCTAGAAACATGTGCCGACGAGGCAATGACTCAGGTTGTTGACAGCAACAAAGAGAACACAGTCGTTAAGGGAATAATCCGTTTCCTGGTCACCCAGCACTCGGTCCCCATCCAGCTGTATCTCTCCCGCATCGCCGAAGTCTCGTCACCCCTTGACGACGCACACATGTCGACAGCTGTATCTGGTTAGCTTTTTCAAGGCGGATTATGCCCGAGGCGGCGCTGTGTAAACGAGGACGTCCGCCGCAAGCAGGGGAGGCTGAGACGGGACGAGTCCCTTTGTTGGCGACTTCCGACCCCACTGGAGTGGCCTACCTTGCGAACACAAGACCAACGAGTTCGCGAAAAGGTCAGCGAACTCCACACCTCCCAACCAAGAATGTCACGCGGACACTTGCTGTCAGTGTGACAAAGTCCGGCCACAAGGCTCCCGGAACAAAATTACACACGCGCGCCCATGTATGCTCGGCTGTTCCATCCGTCCACACACACACACACACACACACACACGCACATTGCGCTTAATTCAATCAGCACACACAAGGTTAGGACACCAATCTGCTCATTCCAGAATCCACCATGTAATATCGGTGCACCAGATTGGCAGAAATGATTACTAGCCGCCTACATCTCGAAACAGAACATTATGTTTCTGTTGAGCGTTATCCACAAGACTGGACCGAAATTCCGATTTATCCGGAACGGCGCTGGTTGTAAAGGCTGCCGCCGCTATCGGATCTCCCTTGTCGCTTTTCTCAAAATTAATAGAGCTTACAGACTCCCCACGGGCCACGAAGGCTGCTGTTGGTATTGCGTCTGCATTCGCCCTTACTTTGAATTTTAGAATAGGGTTGGGCCTGTCATCGGCAACTTGACCTACATTTTGACATGCAGTTTCCGGCAGTGCTAGCTGTTTCCAGCGTTGGCAGCCGGCGTTCTCCTCAAAGAAAAGCATGCGCTCATTCGTTATCGTTTTACGATCATCTTCTCCGCCTTGCTTCCACACTTCTGCTAATGGGGCAGGTTGCTTCATGTGGAAACCTACAGGAATGGAGGCATTGCCCGCATCCACCAGTTTCCTATGATCTGCGAAACTCTTTGCAGCTGTCCCTGTCAGCTCCCAATCTGATGCAGAAACATTTGGAGCTTCCGGATTTGCCTGAAGCTCCACTGAAGCCTCGAGTCTGTCTCGAACAGATTCGTGCGAGATTTTGAAACGCTCATCGAAATCTGAGCTCTGATGTTCTTCATCTGGCTGGTCCCCTTCTGGCTGCTCTAGTAGTGAGTGTGTTTCCGATGTTACTAGCTGCCCTACATCTTCAGCTAGATCTGTCAGCGCGCACAGTGTCAGCACCGGCTGGCAAGACAACTCACCTTTGGCGGCTAGATTACTATCGACTGCAAAGAGCGTTCTCACAATCAGGTCCGCCTTCTCCCCGTCCTCGACCCTTGATGCTGCGTCAGAGTTAACGCACACTGGCTGGGGCGCGATGTTGAACTCTTGTTCGCGAGCAATACACTGAAGTGTCTCCTGGGTCTGGTCTATATTGGGTTGATCTGACAGCATGTTCGTCACAGGAGTGACTAACACTCCTATGCCTATCTCTTCTGGCACGACAACAATTCTGGCACGACACACAAGGTTAGGCCCTGCTGTCTGACCGCTGCAGTTGTCAAAGCTGTAGTCATCGGCACACACGTCAGATTAGCGTCCGCTACCTGTAGAACCGCACCTTCCTGTTTTGTTATTTCGGTCCCTGAATCCACACAGGCTTCAGAACTCTGACGTTCGGTTTGCAAGTCGCCATATGCCGGCACCAGTATCTCTACCTGAGCTACTAGCTCGCACACATCTCCCCTCACCGCGAGAACATCTTGTTCTTGCTCTTTTGGACACTCAATCATCGAATGCCCAAATTTCATACAGACAAAACATTAACCTGATGCGAATAAGACGTCGCTAACGACTTTCGCCCCCTGTCTTAATTTTAACTGCATCTGTGCAAGTTTTCTCTTTTCCAGTTCAATTTGCAGTTTCAAATTTTCAATTTCACTTAGTTGTTCAGCCTCCTCCTGCTCAATGCATCGCATCCTGCCCTCCTGATCATACCGTACGGCAGCCATCTCCGTTTTCCGCGCTATCGTTTCTAGCACATAAACACTACACCGACATGGTGAATTCGGAGAAAGCAGAAAGGTCTCCTACCTTACTGGTTGCTCTCTGCCCCGGTGATCTCGTCGTCCTCCGTGATGACGACAGGCTCCTCGATGCGGACGACTTGAGCTCTGGATCTCTCAGCAGCTCGCTGACTTCTGCCTCGTGTGACTGGCTTGAATTGGTCGCCTGGTTACTTTTCAGCAGCTCGCTGACTCGAACCCGTTCAATGTGGACGCCTGGTTCTTTTTTTAGCAGCTCGCCGACTCGAACCCTCGATGGCTTGTTGTTGCCCGGCTCCTTCAGCTCCTAGCTGACTTGAGCCTCCGACGTCCTCTCGAACTCGACCCGTGATCCTGAAGCTTTCGACGTCACTCTTGCGACGCAGCTTCACGTTTTCTCCTTTAGTACAAACAGCTTGTCCACCGACTTGTTCTTCTCACCTTCCGTCCAATGCCTTGAGTAGAAAGAAGTTGCGATCCTGTCGACTGCGCCAGTTGAGTTTCCCCTTCCGGTGGCGATGAGAGGAAACTACTTGATGATGAAATCGGGGTTTCTTGATGACCAGGTGGTTCTACTCGCAAATATTCACATTACTCAAGGAAAGGAGAAGGCTAACTATTTATTTACAACATAGGTAAAAAAACGAGAAGAAACAAAACAAGGAGAAAACTATTTACATGACTAAATCGTGGATCAGACGAATTCAGCCCTCGCTCAACCAAGAGCGCTTGGTTTTAAACCCTCTGTCTCCGCCCTTAGCGGGACAGCAACCAATAAGATAACAAACGACCCATCTCGCCAATCAGTGGTTAGGGAAAGGAAAATAAGGTCCGCCCACTGATCAGAGATTTGGGAAAAAGTTTTGATTAATACTTTTTGGAAAGAGGTTTCAAATAACCACACAAACAACACAAATGCGACTTCCGTTCCCCAGGCCACCCACGGCACCACAGATGCTAGAAACATGTGCCGACGAGGCGATGACTCAGGTTGTTGACAGCAACAAAGAGAACACAGTCGTTAAGAGAATAATCCGTTTCCTGGTCACCCAGCACTCGGTCCCCATCCAGCTGTATCTCTCCCGCATCGCCGAAGTCTCGTCACCCCTTGACGACGCACACATGTCGACAGCTGTATCTGGTTAGCTTTTTCAAGGCGGATTATGCCCGAGGCGGCGCGGTGTAAACGAGGACGTCCGCCGCAAGCAGGGGAGGCCGAGACGGGACGAGTCCCTTTGTTGGCGACTTCCGACCCCACTGGAGCAGCCTATCTTGCGAACACAAGACCAACGACTTCGCGAAAAGGTCAGCGAACTCCACAGGAGGAAAGAAAGCTGTTAATTTCGTGTCGTGTTGTTGGGCTATTTTATGGTTCGTGAGCACTCCCCGCTGTCGGAAGTTTTTTTCTGCTGTATTTTTATATATTTATAAACGAGTCAGTATAATGAGAGGAACTAGATACAGTAGCAAAATGTTCACCTAATATATCTGCTTGGTCTTCTATATATTTTGTGGACCACGGTCTGTTAGAAGAGGGACGATTAACAGGGAGTAGCGACCGTTTAGTTTGTGTACTGCCTCCGACAGTTTTTTTCGACGAGACATGGCTGTTTGTCGAGCAAACGAAGCTTTTCCATGATGCTTTTTCGGCATTACGATGTAAGTACCGACCTTCAGCTCTTGCTTTTTTAAAGTTTATAGGTTCTCTTGCGTGTTGTATTTATAAAATATACCCCAAGTTTTATTTTGTTGTTTCTTTGCTTCTTTGCAATCTGGTGTCCACTACACTTAATGGTTGCGTCATACTATTCCTGAAGACTGAGGCATAGCTAAGTGTGCGGCAGCATTAATACAATTTGTGAATTTTTCGTTTCTTTCATTGACATTAACATTTTCTAAAGCGATGTTTTCTAATGTGGCTTCTGTTCTAAAAAGTTGTCAGTCTGCTAAATTGAGCTTCCAACGCCGTGGTTTTTTTAGGGTGACATATGGTAGGGATGGCAGGCAGATTTCAAAAGAGATTACTGCTTCCAAAGGGGTTATCTAAAACGTCCCATTTAAAATCGCTAAAGCTGTTGCAGAGCTAAACCACAAATCTAAAACGGTCATTTTTTCTTACCTAGTAGAGCAGTAAGTAGGTTTGCCGGTGTTCAGTGAACAAATATTGTTAGCATAAAATTTTCAATGACCTGACCTCTGCTATCGGTTTCCTCACTGACCAAGAAACAGGAGTGTGCAATAAAATCGCCAACTATCAAGTGCGGCTCCGGTAATATTCTAAAAGATTCTCCAATTCATTTTATGTTACTTCGAGTTGTGCTTGAATATATATGCAACAAAGTATAATGTTTTTGTAAGCAACCACCGTGGCTGCTATGGCTCCGAATCTAGTTATAAGTTCAATCTCACGAGCTGCTACTCCAGGTTGCACAATGATGCCTACGCCTCCTGAGAGTCTGCTCGCCCCCTCTCGGTCACGGCGGAGTACAGTGTATTTCTTTAGCACCTTTGTGTGCTGAAGGCCTAAATTGCTTTCCTGCACACATAAAGCAATAGGGGAAATTGTGTTTAAAATGTCTTTTATATCGTCATATTTATTTATGAGACCTCTACAGTTCCAGTGTATTATGAAAGCCACCTTAATGTTGTGTGCGTGTGTGCACATAAAACTAGATTGACTTTCATTTAGCCTTGTGACTCGAAGCCTCAAATTTTTTGATTGATCCAAGAAGCTCTGCCATCCGCCCGACGTGGACAGCACGGGGCTGCCCTGGGTCATGTCCATTGCCTCTGCAGAGGCGCTAGGCGACCACGCAGAACGCACACTGACTTTTGAGTTAGACCTCGACCTGTGGGAAGAGGTCTTGAGGCTCGCTTACCCGAAGGTCCGCGCAGCGTGCTTTGGGGTTGGCGGAGTAGTGATAGCTACTCCACCAGGTGGCGCAGATGGTGATAGCATAGGCTCACTGTGTGTGGCTTGGGCAGGTGCCGGAAGACGGAGTGGTGAGCCACGCCCACGCACCACATCGATGATGTTTCGTTTTTGCAGTAAAAGAAAATGTTCCAATTGTGTGTGACAGTCGCGCACGCGCTTCTTTGTACGACATGCTTTCTTCTGTTTTGATAGTGATGATTTTTTTTTCGGTCTTCCATTTTGGGCAAGACCTTTAGTAGGCGGTGCGGTCTCCTTCACAGTTAGTGCCGCACAGAGCTGCTGTTTCACAGTTTTCTGAAACGTGCTCATGCAAGGCCCATTTGGCGCAGGTTTGTCGACCACGGCAACTCTGCCACCCATGAACATATCGCTGACGGTTAAAACATCTCCTGGGCTTTGGGATGTATTTTCGAGCCTTGATTTTCAAGTAACCTACTTCAAAGTATTCGGGGAGTGCGCTGGCGTTGAAGGTGAAGAGAAGGTGCTTGGATGGAATTACTTAGTTTTCTTTTCTAATTTTGATGCGCAGGACATTTGGGACATTTTGGTCTTTAAGACCTGCCAGCATTTCTGCTTCAGTGAGCTCGAGAAAGTCGCACTCGGATATCACTCCTCGGATAGTATTTGGAGATCTTTGTGCCGTTACCGAGGTAGAAATATCTCCTATTTATACTATGTCGTACAGTTTGGAGTGCTGGACGTAGTCTTCGATTTCTAGGACATCACCACTGGACATTTTGTCAACGTGTAGCCCGTGCCTGAAGCATCGGTCATATATTTGGAAACTAAGAATGGGGACATTTTTCTAGCAGATTTTTTAGTTTTTTCAATGTGGATGACATGAATCCTTGGGAATGTTTTTTTTTTTGGAAAGGGGACGCGATGGGTTGTTATTTCTTCGGTCCGCACCCTTTTCAGAGCGCCATCATTATTTGTGGTAACAGAAGCCATGAGAATTATCTTTCGGCCATGGTGCCAGCCACCCACCATAGAGTCCAACAAGGAGACGGGACACGAACTTGCAATCAATTCCTGCCCACGCCTAGTGTACACATCAACTATAACCAAATATGACGAAACCCAGGGTAGTTCGCCACAAGGTTAACCCAGCCGCCCATGACGAAAGGAAAAACTGGGAAACAAGGAGGAGACAGGAGAGTAGTCAGAAAGAAGACAGGAAAGTAAAGGATGGAAAGGTGGACAGCAAAAGGCGACTGCTGATTTCCCCCGGTCGGGTGAGGCCGGAGGTTCCGTCTACAGGAAACTGGGGCCAAAGTGGTTTGTTGCGTCCGCCGAGGGGCTTTGAAGGTCCAAACGCTCGGCATGGGCTCAACCACCAGGATCTCCTTTTCCCCGGACACGACGATGCCACGCACGGCTAGGCGCGGGTGCTCGGGTCCGTGGTAATGCACTGTTCAACATAATCCCCTTGCGGGGATGTCCCCGCAGATGCTCGCGAACCGGTGGTGTCGCCACTTACCAACGCCTGCAAGCTGCAGATGCCCCCATGCGGGGTGGCTCCAAAACACGTTGTCGGAATCCGTTAAGAAGGAAATTGTACAGTTGGTTTGTTTACATTTTTTACGAGTGTAAAGATCGGAATGGAGATTGATTTTCACTGCAACCGCTGTCGAGGTTTATACCGTTCTTCGTTCCTCAATTCCCTAGGTTCTGGACGCCCTCACCGGGGCGGGAATGGCCTGAAACATTCATTCTCGCGCACAAATTCACATCTCCGCACATAGGGACACGCCTCTGTCCCCGTCACATGTCGAGCTTGAGAGAGAAGAGGATGCCGTCGGGTTCACGTTGACTGCGAAATGTGATGTTATCGGGCCAGTCACAGGTTCCCAGGCGCTGCTGACACCTGTTCTTCATTAGATGTCAGCCGACGCGCCAGGCTAGATCGCAAGGTCGGGTCGAGAAGCCGAAAGGGTTCGTTCGTCCTTTGAGATGCCTGCGAAGATTGCGGACGAAGACAGCTAGCCCGCCGCTGTACTGGGCAAGCCTTCTTCCACCGGAAACTAGGCCCCTTTGTTCCCCCAACATATTCACGACAATTGCGAAAGATAACTGCCGCTCGCTTGCTGCGGCGGCGTCTTTCAGGCCTCCGCTCTCTCAGGTCCCATAATCCAACGGGCTGACTCTTGTTGGTTGTAACCAGCTGACACATGTAGGAACACTCCGTGCAGTCCTTGGCGGAAAGTGTGGGAGCGATCACCATCGCGTTGATCGGAGCCACCCCAAGGAAGCATAAGTGTTGGCTCCCAGCAGGCGAGACTTGCTGTCGACGTTGCTATTCCAGACAGGCTGTCGCCATCTGTAATGAGGCACACTTTTCCTTTAGCCTGCATATGTGACAGTTAATCTCTTAATAAAGAGGCCTAATCAAAATCACCTGTGCCTTGCATGATTATATGCGATGTCAAGCCGCAGGTCGGGAGTTAACTTGTAATTGGCTGCGGGAAATATTGAATTAGACTACGTGGTCTTCATTGTACTTCCCCATATCGAGCAAAGAGGGACTTCTGAATGCATGGTTTTAACACCGCTGGGCCGATTGCACAGTATCGGTGCAAGAATGAGCCAATGGAAAAGTTCATAATCCTGGCACGATCTCCGCCAGATGGAGGTGCTTACTGGCAGCTGCCGCAAAGAAATGGATGGACCACATTATGAGAAGTACTAAGAATAAAACTGCTGCAGCGCCTCCTTCCAGGCAGCTAGAAGTATAAAGGTGTGGAACCAACTGGTATGGAAGGTAATCAAAGAAATTGCTGCCAAGAATTGCCGACATTATGTGCACCACGTGACGGAGCAAGAAAATGACATGAGGAAGACTAACCGCGCCCTCTGGGAAGCTCTCGATGCTCGTCTACCTGTTTGTGCAAACCATGCTAAAGTGGTCGCCCATAGACAGTCTTTATGTAGAAACTGACGAACCATTACTTGCAGACGGAAGAACGAAGCTCACGTTTTCATACATTTAGAAAATCTATTCACTACCTAAGAAATCTGTCACCAAATTGTCAAAAAGTGCCCATCTAGAACACTATTTAATAACAAACCGCAGACTACTGGGCCACTGCTCATACGTTTTGAAGAGAAGTGCCAAAACTTCGGCCTACTTGACACATTACCTGGCACTGCACGAACATGAGACCCACTCCTGCCATGGTATCATTTTCCTACAATCTGTGGTTTTACTCTTACAAAGTTCTGTAAACAACAAACTTCACAGCAACATATTATTCAAGAATTCCTTGCACTTTAGGTAAAATACAGTACTTTTACACCATTTCTTTACAGACGGCTCAAAAACAGATATTTACGTTGGAAGCGCTGTGATACGAGGCAATTCTAAGGAAAAAGTAAGGCTATCACAATGCGCTTCAATTTTCCTTGCCAAATGTTACGCCGTATGAGTAGACATTGAACAAGTAGTAAACGAGAACCTCACAAATAGTATTAGTTACACAGACTCCTTAAGGTACTTATTGCTCTACACTCAAGAAATGCAATAATTCCTATGATGGGTGACATCATACACACGATTGTAACACCCACAGCTCAGAGACAAAATATAAAACTGTGCTAGGCCCCGAGTCATGTAGGAATAAAAGGGAAAGAGAGCAGACTTGTGTACTGCTCAAGCTCATGGCAAGGAAATAAAAAAATAAAGGTAAAATTGAAAGATTTCATTACCTTAGTACATAGTAAACTAAGAAAAAATTGGCACAGAGCTTGGAACAATGAAGTAAACAATAAACTGCACCAGTGAAAGCCAGTTCTAGGTGAATAGAAGTCACGTTTGCACCAGGAGCGTTTGATCGAAGTTATTTAATGTCGTCTTCGTATAGGCCACACACACATCTCACGAAATTCTCTATTGACAAATGAAGAGAAACCGATTTGTGAACAATGTGGAAATGAGCTAACAGATAATCCTAATTTATACTCATTCACAAAACTTGAATAATTTAGGAAAAATTAGTTTACTCAGTTTTAAATTAACACAGTCATTTACATCCAATGTTAGTTTTAGGTAAATATGCAATTGTTGACATGAGTTCTGTTTTTAGCTTTTTAAGAGAAGCAGGTTTCCGCGGCAAATTCTAAATTTTTAGCCACTGGTTCGCTTATTTTTTGATACACCTCAGCCACCTTCTCATTCTTGAGAAGAAGTCTGAGGTTTAGTTTTACTGGTTGGGAGACTCAGCATAATTACCCAGTCAAGGATGCCTGCTGAGACCACCCAACATTCTTCATACCTCTTAATATTAACCATTCATAATGTAAGACTGGCCTTCGGCTTTGGTATCTTCAGAGGGTGGCGCTTAACAAAAAAGGCGACGAGAAGCGCCGAACGCTCCGCCCTCGTGCGTGCTCTGGACTGACCTCTTGTCTGTGCCTGGACTGTACCGCCGGCTGTTCGCGATGCTGTGCTTTGCAAGACGTTCCTTATTACAATAACCTTTCTTTCTTCCTTCATGATTAAGTAATACAAAGCAATATTTGTGCCCTCTACACCAAAGATAATCATGATTTTTAAAAAGTATGCACAAAATAATTTTCCTTACCTTGAAATTTGTGCATGATGGCCCGAGTTACCTATGTTCCATAAAACCAAATACAACACAATATTCTGAAGAGGCTTAGTTGGAATAACGATATCAATATGAAATGTTGAAAGCCTAAGTGTTCAGCGTCTCGAAGACATGTAGGAACCTCTTTTCGTACTGAAGTAGGATTTATTGATATTTTCTATATTTTCATTCTTATTGGCGATTTTCATTCTTATCGTGCTTCTTCGGGTTTTGCACAGCTCTCTCGCAGTTCCCCAGGAGAGCAGTTGCTGTACGTTAAATTAATTAATTACCAATCTTGCATGCACTCTAAGAATGAAATATAATTCATCAGAGTAGACCACTTGTCTTCTAGTTCACTTGCCTATTCAAAGGTAGACATGATTAACAAACCCCTAATTTAAAACCCACCTCTAAAAATACGAGTACTTGTGATTCCAATGGGAGCACGATTCTAACCCAAAACATAGAGAGCTAGTAATTAGCGATGGCATATATTCATTGCCACAAGGGTGATAACACTGTTAGAGGTGTGGGGAGATTTATTTTAACAGCGACATTGCAGGTCTTAATGTCAGCAAGCTGGAGAAGCTGAATTATAGTTTAAAGTACTTTGCAATATATTTCATATCCTGCCTGCATTAGAAAATTGAATATTGCACCATCTTCTTGCATGTAGTGCATGCCGTGAGGTTGCAGCTTCATGCTTTCACCTGCTCTAGATTGTATTCTGCACTGAAAATTTCTCATAGGCCATTTTCAAAGTGTAACTTGCCCTAGAGGAAAAAGGGTTTCAGGTATGTTTTGTGTCAACTCCAGTAGCAGCTTCATAGGAGAACTTCGAGTGTACACCTGCTGTTCATGAACGGCTATGCGACATGTTTGCTTTTTCATTTCTGCCCTGCGGAAGGCCAGTACATCTAACTCATGTAACTCCGTGCTGTTCTTTCATGAGTGATATCGTGGCTTTGAATGTATTATGACTTACTTTCATTCCTGTAAGAGCGAACGTACTCTGCCCGGGTGACGTAGAGGATATGCCTTTATTACCCTTAAGTGGAATAAGGGGATGGAAATCCTCGATGGTTGGCATTTAAACGGGTACAGCACAAATTTTCGAATGCAAACAGTTTGCTCCAATGCAAACAGATCCTTGAGCGCTATCGCGTCCTGCCCTTAAGACGCGGGTTGGGTCTTTCCTGCAAGTTTTTAAAATTACACCTTTGAATCTGATGATGGTGTGCAAATGCAAATATCACAAATGTGACAAAAAACAACCAGCTGAACAAAGCATAAAAGCATGGAGGACGTTTAGAGCCGTATTTATTTTTACATATATTTCAGTGCTTCAATTCAAGGTGCAGTATCCGTTACACATTACGTTTGAGCCGATGCAGCCATTGCATCCGTAGTCCTGGCACTCGCCTTTCACACATACCTGCAAAACAAAAGACTTTATCATATAGCACCTAGCCTAAACATTTGTTGTGCCAATAATCGGAATCATGCCTTTCAACAAATATCATACTTTTTACTATATTACTGCATTTGGTCCTTAAAACAGATTCTCATTTTTTTGCGAGCATAACTGAAACCAAGTCCTACCTGGCGCTTTTGGTCAGAGATACAAATATCGCACTTTAACGAAGGGTAGTATAATAGATGGGCGTTGTGCTTGATTGGCACTCAATCAGAATCTGCGCTTTTCTCTCATGACATAAAATATGGGCTTCATAAGTGCTTGGAGATGGGTGGTTTTCGTTTGCGAACACGGGCAAAGGCAAGAGCTATTGATCCCGCAGTTTGCCTCCGCAGCGAGTGAACTCCAACTACTGCTTTCATCATCATGCCCCATCATATCCAACATTGATCAACAGACTCGTCAGTGACCTCCCCTAATAGCTGTCTTTCTCCAGCTGCACCCCACCCTATTCCCAATTGGAACCCCTTAGATTGTTCTCTGCGAGAAAATCTCAGAAGGCCTCTTCAAACTTTTCTGGCTTGGACTCAGTGTACTTCCTCAAAAGGCCAACAGTGTCGGTGCTCTTTTTTTGGACCTTATCAGATAAATAATTACCTTTCTAATTACAAGGGCCATTATAAAATCATATTTCTTCTCGAATTTATGTTCGTCTGTGCTTGTTGAATCTTGACATTCAATTTCCCATCACCTGCTTAGTTGCCCTCAATCGTTCAGTTTTTCATTGCTTTCACGACATACACAGGTGGACTTATTCCAGTGCCCATTCCCTCCCATGGGGCGAGTGCGGAGCCGATAATTTCGAGCATTGCAAAACTTTTCGTGCAAGCTTTATGCCACACATCACAATTGCCACAACGACAGTACCTGAGCAAATTCGAAACGCTAAAATACCAAAAGCAGCATCTTTGCTTGCTCAAGTCTCAGCCTACTCAATTTCACGAGCTTTGGCGCAACCTGCACTTGATGACTGCCTCTAGCAACGCGTGCTTTAAATCGTTGTCTTTGTGACTTTACATCCATTTGTTCGGGCCTTCAAAATGCGTGGATGGGTAAAGAGATGTAAAGGCTCGCTAATGTCGCAAACGGGAGCTTCTCAGCATGAACAAGAGCAGCGACTGAACGCACCGGCTAGTAAAGTAGGAGCAGCTAATGGCAGCAGCTCAATGAGCCGCGATGTGAGCCATTAAGAGCATGGGCGTTGCCACCAGAAGGCGGAGCCGCATTCAGAGCCCAAACGAAAAGATAAATAGCAATAAGTGCCGCACGTAAACCCAACCCTATAGCTTGGTCTTGAAACTAGCGGATGAAACATGCACGTCATTTTATACCTTTTGCAAAAAGTCGCATGCTGTATTCTGTCTCTTTTCTGTGTGTTGTATGGCGTTGAAAGGACATTACGGACCAATTGTAGTTAGCCTGTATCATTGGAGCACGACGTTCTAGTATGAAAGATGTTATAGTTAGTGAACACGAAGATTTTATAAGCTAAAAAGGTAAAAAAATTAAATACACGAGTCGGAACTCCCGCAGTTTTAACAAGTGATCTGCGCTGTGCTGATAGAAAGCATTGCACATGGTTTCCTAGGACTGGGAATCATCCTCATTCAATTCAGAGCGATTATTACGAAGTACCTTTTCCTACATGAGTTTAAGTCACCTGGCAGGAAATTTTTCAAATTTGGATATTGCGGACATGAAGGCATCTTCTGCTGCGAGACAAACCCAGCCTAGAGAGAAAGTGACACAGATGTAATTTTTATTAGAAACCAAAGTTGTATAGAGTTGTCGCTGCCGCTTCGTGGGACACTGAACTAAATAAAACAATCGGCTTCTTGCGACTTGGTTGAGGTTTCTCCAACAGAGAGAGAGAGAGAGCAGTTCTTATAGGTCAGAAGGCATTGGTCGAAATAAAATGATGGGCTTTTCGTGACTTGGTCGCCGTTTCTTCGACACAGAGAAGACTTCTGTTAGCTCAGAAAACTACAGTTAAAGTTGAAATCTTTTCCACCACTAATTTTCAAAATCGTGGCATTGGTGAGTACATCGAATGTTGTCACTGTGTTTGATTTAGCCTTCGGTGTTAATTTTGTTTCTTTCTTCTGCCTACGGTAGTAAAAGCAATAACGTATAAGATGGAAAATACACTAACATCACGACGCATAAGGCATCATTATCTGCTCTGCTGAGCATGAATTTTAAGCTTACCTAATAGCACTGTACTTTTTATAACAATCAACGGGGACGACGCTTGGTTTTCGCTTTTTTTCAGCTCTGTAGTATAAAAGGCTTCACTGCAAATGGTGTCTTCATAATTGGCTTATTTACTGCTAATTCTTCATTATAGGACAACTTAAATTTGCCCTAATCGTTGCCATTATTATCGGCTGAGCTACATCCACTGCAAAGGAAAGGCCCATACCATATCTGTCGAGGCAACCCTTTTTCTACCAGCTGTGGGCACACAGCTGACTTTCTATTACCCAGCGCTCCCTTGACTCCATTTGGAAATCGCTCCGTTAGCCTAAAAGACAGACCATTACCTCATATGCGCCGCAGCTTATTTTCCTGCCTTTTCTTTAGCCATTCCGTCCCTTGGGGGAGTACTGGACAGTTAAAACTGTGTTTATTCTTTCTTCCAGAAACACACAAGTGAGTTGTTATTTGTGACTGGAGAGTCACTTTCAAATGCATTATATCCCATTCATTGTAGTAGTTATTTCATCCGTTTGTTCCGGGTTCGTGGTTACTACCTGGTCTAGGTAGATCTATTTCCGGACAATTTTCTATCTTTCACTGCCCATCGCAAAAATTTGCGCGCTTCCGAAAAGATTGAGGCTAGGTCAGATTCTTCAATCGTGCTTCGCAGTCGACCTTTGAGTTAATCAGCAAGGCAATGTCATCCGCTAAATGGACAGTACTAAAAACTTCTGTGTTGCCCAATTGGGGTGAATTCACCGAGCATTGGTCCTCAGTACTCCATTTATCAAGGCACCACACCCTAGAGCGAATCTTGAGCGAGCGTACGCTGATATTTTCAATATTTCGTATCATTTAGGTGCTTATGAAATTCAACAAACAGAACCCATTAGACATCACTAGTAGAACCGTTGGCATTCACCACAGGATAACCGCTGAAGCATCTGTGAATGAGCAGGATCCGGCACTCACTTTTCCGACACAATCATTACGCGGATCTTTACTTGGCCTCTTCTTTGGATCGCAGGCTTCCACGCTGCACGCAGAAAAATATATAAAATATTAATAGACGCAGTTTTGCTACCTTGGCATCTGATCGCCTACAAATCAGAAATACAAAATGTTGAGAACACCTTGACGTTTCTTTTTGACACATGACTGTAAATATCTCCTGTTGCTTTCAGACCGGAGGCTATGCAACAGGTACTTTCTAGTTGGCTGTAGGCATAAATCTAGCAAGTCCGAAGTCTTCGCCAAGTCGAAATGGCGTTACTTTGCCCAAGTAGCCAAGGGTGCTCATCAGAATGATAATTGTTCTTTTGCCACAAAACTGTCTAAAGCGCTTTGTTACCGTATGTGCGTGTGCTCACACGGCAGATATCGGGTGCTGCAACATAGCGTTTCTCACGCCCTGGGCGGCTATGCGGAGCCCACCTCGATCCATCGCGTGGATGAAGCCCGGCCAAGGACAGCAGTCGAAGGGGCCAGGAGAGAAAGCTGAAGTAACGGGTGGAGGGACAGCTATTTGAGAAACAGGAAAGAAGTAGACGGAGAAAAGGAGGGACGCTGTTGCCGACAGAGAGACTGAAAGATGAGGTCAACGCAGCGTTGCCGCTAGCCACTCGCTATCGATGCCACGAATGTGATCGGCCACATGAGCCCATCTAATCGGTTCTGTGTTTCTCTCTCTCCTGAGCGGCTGCATCTCGTATGCGAAGTGCTCGATGAGAGATTCCGTCCGAGATTCTCTCTGAGGAAAGGAACTAAAAAACTTGTGCGCGGATGTGGCGCCGTAGCTTCCTTTTTATTACCCTTATTTAAAGCGTTTTCAAGAAAAAGATAAAAAGATAAAAGAACAAAAGAGAACCTGGACAAGCATATATTTTTCAGACTTAAAGTCAAAGCCCAATAAATATAAAGGAGGCTCGCCGCACTCGAGGGTCACACCAAACCCAGTTGTGCTGGCCGTCGTGCGAGCGTCCATCGACGTGGTATACACAGAGGAACGGCGGGTGACAAATACCTCCCAGCACCGGGAGGGGCTCCGGCGACAACGCGTGAAGGGCGAACCTTCATCTCCAGGAACTGCCGTCGCAGTCAAGGTTCGTGCTAAGGGCACCGCGCTGCAGCGAGAGCATAGGAAGAGGTAGCGCGAAGCAACTACCGCCGCCTCCGCCGGCACACGCCAATTTTATTGCAAAAGCAATACTACGCCAGGTCTAACCGCTCGTCGCGTGTGCCGTGCCCCCCCACCCCACTCGAAGCCGGCGCTGCGCTTAGCAGGTGGTGTGACGTAAGCTCTCTCAGTTGCTATGAGGACACGTGACGTCAGCTTGCTCCCCGCCGCAGCTAGAAGGGAGCCGCTCGTCGCGTGTGCCGTGGCCCCCGAGCCGGCGCCGCGCCTAACAGGTGGTCTCTCCGTTTGTATGACGACCTCCTCGCCTTGCGCTCACTCCGTGGCGGCTTCACTGGGATATATCGCGGTGCGCTACGCGTCGGTTGATCAGTCTCGCCATGGAAGTTACCGACGAAGAGTCTATATCTGGATCTAGTTGCTCTACTGCTTCGGAACAGTTAAATTCTAAGGCTAAAGCTAACCAAGCTAGGAGGAATAAGAGAAATAGGTTGCAACATGCCCAGGAAATAGAGGAACATCGCGAAGAACGATTGCGGTAACGACGAGAAGCCGAAGCAGCTGAGCGAGCTTTCGCAATTCAACCAGGTTTAACCAGAGCTAAACCGCAGCCAATTTTTAAAGAGCTGTTTAGCCAATTTTTTTTCAATAACCTTATTACGGAACGACCAACATGTTTTGATCAGATTATTCTAATCGGGCCCGCTTATAAGCCAGTGCTTACGCGCACTTGTATCGATATCCCTAAAGCCACAGCCAAAATTTTCAAAGATATATTTACCCACGAGATAACGCGTTTGCCAAGGAAAAAGGCCACCGCCCTTGACAATAGGTAAAATATAGCGCGTTAAAAAAAGCGCCAAATGGTACGGTTTGTCTCGTGCTTTCCTCAGCAAAGTTTGTATTAATGAGAAAATGTGTTCAGATCTAATCCAGGATTTTTTAAAATAGTAATGATCAGCTCTTTCTGCACCATTTCCTTTTTGTGGGGCCGCGTCTTTGAAACTGCTATTCTTGTGATTTTTTTACCGTAATGATGTTTTCTGATTTTTTTATCTCTGTTACGTTGTTCACCGTTGTTTAATGTTGCCTATAAAAGTGACAGGTTGGGGAAGAGCACTGCGATCCGTGCAACCCTTTTTGATGGAATAAAATTTTTTGCCTCTAACATGCACACAACACTTTTTTCCAAACATTGTATGACAAGGGTAAGAAAATGTGCCCTGTGGAATAATGCGAACGCGCGTAAATGAACGCGTCACCTGTCTCTCCGCGCACGCCACGCACCAGCCATAAAAATCTCATGAACGCTCCTTCGCCGAAGAGGTTTTGTTCTTTCATTCAGTGTTCATTGCTAGGATTTATTCCTCCTCATCATCATCAGCCTAATTACGCCCACTGCAGGGCAAAGGCCTCTCCCATGTCGCTCCAACTAACACTGTCCTTTTCCAGCTGCGCCCACCCTATGCCCTTAAATTTCTTAATCTCATCCACCCACCTAAATTTCTGCCGCCCCCTGCTACACCTGCCTTCTCTTGGAATCCATTCGGTTAGCCTTAAAGACAACCGGTTATCTTACTATTGCAGTACATGCCCTGCCCGAGCCCATTTCTTCCTCTTTATTTTGACTAGTAAATCATTCACCCGCGTTGTTCCCTCATCAACTCTGCCCGATCCCTGTCTCTTAACACCCCACCTGCCATTTGTCTTTCCATAGCTCGCTGCTGTGTCCTTCATATAATCGGAACCCTTTTCATTCGCCTCCGCCTTTCTGCCCAGTAGGTGAGAACCTTCAAGAACCTGCTGTTGTACACTTTTCTCTCGAGGGATACTTGCAAACTGCCATTAATGATCTGAGAGAACCTGCCATATGCGCTCCACCCCATTCTTATTCTTGTAGTTACTTCCCGCACATGATCCGGATCAGTGGTCACTACCTGCCCTAAGTAGACATATTCTATTTTACCGCTTTCATTACCTCGTCACCGACTGTGAACTGCTTTTTCCTTGCTACACAGTTGAACTTTACTTTGCTAATTATTCGTAATTTATTGGTGGAGTATGTTAACATTCTAAGCTTCTGGCTGCGTATATATATTCTGTTCTATTATGTGGCACCCTTCGCAAGGAAATCTTAGACACGCTCTCGAGACAGTACAGAATAAAGCAGCCAGATTGGCTCTGTCATATTACGCCATCACAGCGCAGCAAAACTGAAGCACACCTTAAATATTTAACCTCTTGCAACGCGTAGAAGGTTCGTCATTTTTTCACCACGACATGCGTTATACTATAGCATGCAGCAATTCTCCTGGAATCAACCCTTCTTTCTGCTTCACAGCTCAGCTAGCCTAGATCATGCACACGAAAGGCCGCCCGATTTTCGTTCGCTGAGTAAAATCTGCATGCTCGAAGCTTGCGCTGGCAGTAAGTCAATGAAACACATTGCCAACAGAGATCGTCAACCAAAATGAATCATTGTCTTTGCAAAGAGCTTTAGTAAAACACAGAAAAGGTGTCAGAGCGCCTTATGACGCTGAGAGTGATAAATGTTATTACTCTTCTTCCGCTACCATTTCATGTTGTTTATGTTGTGGTATTTCTTATGCTATGATAACGGATACCAGAGCTTTCTTTTTTGTACCGACCGGTTTTGACAATTTATAATTCTGCTGTTGCCTTCAGTTGTTAACTTGATTTTGCCTACTTTATCTCTCTACCATTTGATCTCGTGTTAATGCCGATTTGCAAACGTTCTTCCTGTATGTAAGGGAAATATGCACACTAAGTGTTTCGTCTAATACTGCACTGTATTAAGTCGTCGCTGGCGGTTTACGTCCTCCAGCAGTCCCTCAAGCGATATATTGAAGTCTTTTTGCACCCATTCAAATTTTCACGCTGTTGAGTCACAGCATGTGCTTATTACAGTCTTCCGGCCGCACGTACGAGTGATCAAGCCGTTGTTTCTCTGTGTTGACGACACATGCGCACATCAGTCGAGTAAGCAATATGGCTACCCGCGGCTGCGTTCTGTGCAGCGGTGTATAGCGAATTATTCAATACCTCCCCCTCCCTCCCGCCCTGCCAGTGGGTAAGCTTCAAAACATGTAGCCCACGCTAAGTTCACGCTGTCGGAATCATATTCGCAACATCTCAGCTACTTACCTTAGCATCAGGCTGAGCATGCACAGAAGGAGGATGACCGCATGCCCGAGATAACGCTGCATTTTTTTTCGTTCTTTCGATGATCCTTTTAATATCCTGTAACGATAACAAACAGATGTACTAAGCAGGACACATTGCAACAAAGCACAAAATATTCGCGCTTACTGTTCTACTATGGTTCAGCAATCATTCGCAACAATTGTTATCCCAAGTTACTTAACAGTGCGGCGTAACAAGCAGATAGGAGGGAACCGATGTGCTCTGCCTGAACTTTTGTCCCAAACTCTTCCCAATAGAACCCTCTAAAAACATTTTTTTTTAAATCGACGCGAATAACAATCAAAAAGCTCAGCTTGCATTAAATCCCTCACTGGTAATTCTTTTATCACTCTTCATGTACAGAACAATGGTTGCTGCGAATTCTCTAGGGGTAACTTAGAGCATTTAGATATGCTTTTTTACGCCCTGGTTACGCTTTGAGGTTATGGGTATGAATGTGTTCAGTTTATCAAATAGGGTTTTATAATCTATGAAAACTGTGTATGACGAAAGAAGGCGCCGACCAAAAGAAAAGATGGGATGACGTTTCGGCTCCCCCACGGGAGCCTTGTTCACAATGAGGCATAACGTAGCTTCGTCCTTTATTTATACACGGCGCATGAGCGACCCCAGACACCTGGCGTAGATTGGAGGCAAGTTCTCGTCATTTCGATTGAGCGTGTGCGCTGTCGTCTGAATAATCAGTGATTCCAGATAGAGCCGTGACTTGCTGTCCCTTTCTTTTGCAATCACATGTGCCTCGGCCCAGTCTATGTTGTGTGCGGCGGAAACCGAGTGCTCGGCAAGCGCATTTTGACCTGCGCGCCGGTTTCTGACGTCACTCTGGTGATCCCGTATTCTTCGTTCAAAGTTACCCGACTCGCCCATAAACACATATGGGCAGTCCGCACAGGGTATCGAATACACGACACCTGGGAACTTCTCTTTCTTTAGCTTGTCTTTGACGTGCACAAGCTGACTCCTCAGTTTTCGAGCTGGCACATGCGCGGTCATAACTTCGTAGGACCGTAATATGCGCGCCAAAGGTTCGCTGATGCCAGGAACATAGGGAATCGCGGCTCGTTTCTGGGCAGCGGGACTAGCTTGCAGCCTAGGACGTTCCATTTGGCGCTGTACGCAGTCCATGACGTCCATGAAGGGACAGCAAGTCACGGCTCTATCTGGAATCACTCATTATTCAGACGACAGCGCACACGCTCAATGGAAATGACGGGAACTTGCCCCCAATCTACGCCAGGTGTCTGGGGTCGCTCATGCGCCGTGTATAAATAAAGGACGAAGCTACGTTATGCCTCATTGTGAACAAGGCTCCCGTGGGGGAGCCGAAACGTCATCCCATCTTTTCTTTTGGTCGGCGCCTTCTTCTTTCGTCATGTACCATCCCGACCAGACGGGTTTCCGTCAGACTCTAGACTTCAAAAACTTTGTATGTTCGCGTGCCGTATCATTTATATTTCTCTGCAACTTAATTACTGAAATCAAAAGTCTATTTTCGATTGCGTTTCCGGAAGCTTTCCACTTTTTCTTACGTGACAATTATTCGAGCAATTTTCTGTTTATGGCAAAACAAAGCCAAGTTCATTTCTTCCTGTTCCACCCAAATGATTTCAAGTTCATTTCTACAGTTACAGCTTATTTCAAGTGATTTGCAGAGAAATGGAAGCTACGAGCACGAACATGTCAGGAGAAGACAACTGCCAGAATCATGCTGTCCTCGCTTGCTCGTTATACAAACAAATCTGTAAGCCAGCTCCTTGCGCAGCACCAATAGCTTCTGCTTAACTGCAGGATACATTGTGAAAGCGTCAATTAGCACAGACGACCATTTGTGGCCTTCCTTTGCATTTTTCGCATCCTTCCACGGATTCTGAACACCACTGCGAGTCCGTTGCTGGCAGGGTTCATTGATCCCAGAGTCGGTTTTAAATCTTGATTTCACACAAAAATTCGGCGGCTGCTTGGTGTGTTGCGTGGTTTCATGTCAAGGTATATCGGTTTTGCTTATCTGACCGTGTGCCTCAGATATGCGCTGAACGCGTCACTTGTTTATCCATGCATGTGCCCAGGAAGTTTATGTGGCTAATATTGCCGGAACAATGTAGCACGCTACCAGATTTACACTCCTGATTGGTAACGAGACATTACAAGATGTGGATTAAGTTAAAGTCATTGGGCTTGAAATATGTATTATCGGGGACAAGAGTGGCATACTCCACGCAGCGGGAGCCGGAGCAACAGAAAACTGCCTCGTAACGCCATCTTAAGCACGAAACAATGAAGTGAGTCAAGTGACGTGTCTGCAAATAATGAAGGGCTCCCATTGGCTGTCTCGATCCCAGATCTTGCCTTTAAATGGCGTTACGAAGCTGTTTTTCGTTGCCCCCGCTCTCGCTGCGTGGAGTTACCACTATTGTCCCCGATAGTATTTAAGTCAGCCAAGAGAACACAATGGCTCTATAGGACAAGAATGCGGGAGCGACTACACTGCACTTAATACGTATCTCGTATAGGGGTGGAGGGGCAAGGGCCGAGACGGCCAGATGTCTTTTACGTTCAGTACTTCAATCCAGCATACTATACCAGGCCCAGTTCCATCGACTGACGAGAGGGCAGTGGGGTGCACTTGAAGCAATGAATATGAAAGCAATGCGCACTATCGTGGCGTTGCCAAAACTGATACCCATCCAGATTCTCCAGGAATATGCACAATTAAACTAACTGACGGAATTTATTGAACAGCGAGAGGCAGCAAGAGATCTCAAGAGAGTGTCTTACGCCCACTGCAGCTTTATATAGTGGTGTGAAAGCACAGTCACCGAAAATATAAACCCCCCCTCCCATACACGACATTAACCACCAACCACGCGACTAAGCACTATTGCAAATTGAAGCTTACAAACCGAACGGTGGTTGATATGTCTAGGAACGGGTAGAGCTTATAGAGCGCCTCGGTCATAGAAAAGGCAGAACAACTTATACAAGCCCTACCAATTCTGATTTAATCACACATCCGAAATTTGTCTCCGACCTCACGGCTCCACTTGTGATGGACCTTTAAGCTAAGCGTGATGCAATGGCGTCTATAAAAAAACGTCCCGTCTTAAGAGAAGCCCTTATTTACACGGACTCCTTCGCTGCTACTAAACACCTTAAATGAGTTACAAAGGTACTAAGCATCACTCAGCAGATACATGGCCTGAATATGAATCGCGGCTCGTTTCTGGGCAGCGGGACTAGCTTGCAGCCTAGGACGTTCCATTTGGCGCTGTACGCAGTCCATGACGTCCATGAAGGGACAGCAAGTCACGGCTCTATCTGGAATCACTCATTATTCAGACGACAGCGCACACGCTCAATGGAAATGACGGGAACTTGCCCCCAATCTACGCCAGGTGTCTGGGGTCGCTCATGCGCCGTGTATAAATAAAGGACGAAGCTACGTTATGCCTCATTGTGAACAAGGCTCCCGTGGGGGAGCCGAAACGTCATCCCATCTTTTCTTTTGGTCGGCGCCTTCTTCTTTCGTCATGTACCATCCCGACCAGACGGGTTTCCGTCAGACTCTAGACTTCAAAAACTTTGTATGTTCGCGTGCCGTATCATTTATATTTCTCTGCAACTTAATTACTGAAATCAAAAGTCTATTTTCGATTGCGTTTCCGGAAGCTTTCCACTTTTTCTTACGTGACAATTATTCGAGCAATTTTCTGTTTATGGCAAAACAAAGCCAAGTTCATTTCTTCCTGTTCCACCCAAATGATTTCAAGTTCATTTCTACAGTTACAGCTTATTTCAAGTGATTTGCAGAGAAATGGAAGCTACGAGCACGAACATGTCAGGAGAAGACAACTGCCAGAATCATGCTGTCCTCGCTTGCTCGTTATACAAACAAATCTGTAAGCCAGCTCCTTGCGCAGCACCAATAGCTTCTGCTTAACTGCAGGATACATTGTGAAAGCGTCAATTAGCACAGACGACCATTTGTGGCCTTCCTTTGCATTTTTCGCATCCTTCCACGGATTCTGAACACTACTGCGAGTCCGTTGCTGGCAGGGTTCATTGATCCCAGAGTCGGTTTTAAATCTTGATTTCACACAAAAATTCGGCGGCTGCTTGGTGTGTTGCGTGGTTTCATGTCAAGGTATATCGGTTTTGCTTATCTGACCGTGTGCCTCAGATATGCGCTGAACGCGTCACTTGTTTATCCATGCATGTGCCCAGGAAGTTTATGTGGCTAATATTGCCGGAACAATGTAGCACGCTACCAGATTTACACTCCTGATTGGTAACGAGACATTACAAGATGTGGATTAAGTTAAAGTCATTGGGCTTGAAATATGTATTATCGGGGACAAGAGTGGCATACTCCACGCAGCGGGAGCCGGAGCAACAGAAAACTGCCTCGTAACGCCATCTTAAGCACGAAACAATGAAGTGAGTCAAGTGACGTGTCTGCAAATAATGAAGGGCTCCCATTGGCTGTCTCGATCCCAGATCTTGCCTTTAAATGGCGTTACGAAGCTGTTTTTCGTTGCCCCCGCTCTCGCTGCGTGGAGTTACCACTATTGTCCCCGATAGTATTTAAGTCAGCCAAGAGAACACAATGGCTCTATAGGACAAGAATGCGGGAGCGACTACACTGCACTTAATACGTATCTCGTATAGGGGTGGAGGGGCAAGGGCCGAGACGGCCAGATGTCTTTTACGTTCAGTACTTCAATCCAGCATACTATACCAGGCCCAGTTCCATCGACTGACGAGAGGGCAGTGGGGTGCACTTGAAGCAATGAATATGAAAGCAATGCGCACTATCGTGGCGTTGCCAAAACTGATACCCATCCAGATTCTCCAGGAATATGCACAATTAAACTAACTGACGGAATTTATTGAACAGCGAGAGGCAGCAAGAGATCTCAAGAGAGTGTCTTACGCCCACTGCAGCTTTATATAGTGGTGTGAAAGCACAGTCACCGAAAATATAAACCCCCCCTCCCATACACGACATTAACCACCAACCACGCGACTAAGCACTATTGCAAATTGAAGCTTACAAACCGAACGGTGGTTGATATGTCTAGGAACGGGTAGAGCTTATAGAGCGCCTCGGTCATAGAAAAGGCAGAACAACTTATACAAGCCCTACCAATTCTGATTTAATCACACATCCGAAATTTGTCTCCGACCTCACGGCTCCACTTGTGATGGACCTTTAAGCTAAGCGTGATGCAATGGCGTCTATAAAAAAACGTCCCGTCTTAAGAGAAGCCCTTATTTACACGGACTCCTTCGCTGCTACTAAACACCTTAAATGAGTTACAAAGGTACTAAGCATCACTCAGCAGATACATGGCCTGAATATGAAAATAAAGAAAAGTATACAGATACATTAGACACAAGACACCCATAGTCTTTACCAGAGGAAAGCAGACGTCCTTACAAATCTAACCTCAAATACGAATACGTTGCCAACTATCCTCCCTTTTGGTCTACACTCCGCTCTTACCACCTTGTCGTCCTGTCTGATAAGTGGGCTTTGATTCCCCCGCGCACTTACCTCTTCCCTCATAACTTAAGGACATTGAAGGGGCTATAACATACAAGGATAAAGACTGGGGCCGCCCTTACCACGTCGATATTAAGCTGATGAAGTCCTCAAGACTATGCAGTGCTCGGCACATGTCTCAAGGGTTCCACGCTATCCGCCCAGGTGGGTTTTCACCACCTTTTGTGGACTTGCCTAAAAACGTAGGGCTCAGGAAGAACATGGTTACTGGAAGTTGGACTGATGGCTGCATGGGAGGAAGAACTGTCCACGGGGCTTATGGAGAATGCTAACAGCCGGATCCCGCTAAGCTTCCTGGAAGAGAATAGGCTCCACGACCTACTCTAGGTTAATCACATGCTGTTCGTGTGCCGCATTGCAGGTCATCGAATAATAAAAAAAAACAGACCGAGTCGCTGGGACGGATCGTGCAGCGTTGCGTAGGGCGCAGCCGGCATCGGCTTATAGAGCAACTTCGCCATCATCAGGCGAAGCGTATGCTTGGCGCATGCCTGTAGAGGAAACGACTACAGTTGGCACACTGCAGCTGCAATAATTGCACCTGCCTGATATAGTCCAAAACATGGTCATCGGCAGTACTCTGCGACAGCCGGAAGCTGTGCAGAAGCCGAGGTCTATTCTCTGTTGTGGTTCTATCGCAACACTATTGACCTTCTCAATTACTAAGTGTTTTTAAATTACTGAAGCAGGCGCTCTACAAAGTCAGGCTACAATTACAAGCCAGACCTGAAGCGAAACGCACTACCTCGTTTTCTTATGTGTTTCTTTGCGCAACAACTTTACTGCAGACCTTCTTAATGTTCGTCGTAAAGAAGCACCGAAAACCATGCGAAGCGAAAATATTCAATTTGACCCAATCATTTTGTGAAATAAAGTTATGTTGACTGCGCTACGCATATGAGGTAGTGGTTCCTTAAAACGAAAACTTTGACAGAGTGGCGATGGCGGTCAGCACATTCCTAATATCTCCATTTAGGCAGTCAGTTTACCGCGCGTGAAACCCCTGTTCTAATTTAATGGCCGAACGGGAAAGCGACGTGTTTAGGAACACTTGCGTATGTAGCATACGGGATAGCGGCCAATTCCACACGTTAAGCAACCTCTTCGCCCATAAATCTGAGAGGTTACACTCGCAACACAGGAAAAGTGGAAACACAGGAAGAACAATCACATTTTATATCAGCATCTCGAAGCAGGGCCTGAACAGCAGTATACAAATGTGATAAGTACTGCCCGATGATGGGTATGGATGGAAGTTTTGGCCTGCAGCTTTTTTTATGTACAGCGCTTTCGTGTTCTTGAGACTGAACTTTCTACAGTGGTGAGTAAAATAGATTTCCTCAAGTAACCGACTACAGCATTATAGGAGACTAGAAACAGACAAATATCTCCTATCAATCATGCATTGCTTGGTGAGCCATCCTTAACACAGAAGATTTAGAATTTCATTGAACTCTAGTTACGGGCGTGTCCCTGAAACGCACTGCCGCTTCGCCATTTCACTGCTCACGTAATCAGGCTCTTGCTATTTTTTCCCTCGCCACTTTAATTCGGCTGTATGGATTATCGGGTATCTTGGCGCATTTCGTTCTCAGCGAGAAAGGTGCGCAATTTCGCCAGTCTCATCTTGTCTTCTGGCAGTCTAGATTTAGAACTCTAGCAAATCTAAATTGTTGAATTTGTCCACAACGCGTTTTCAATTTAGTATGAGCTCAGGCGCAGTGGCATTGTGCAGGAAAACATGCACCATAAGAGCCATTCGGATCAGAATAAGATTAAGAACGAGTGTGTATTCTATGTATTTTGTCTGCGCTCTTATCTTGTGAACTGCTGTTCACGAATACGTTCAAGCGTAATTGTGCTAACCGATGAATACAGCAAATACCCACCAAAAGGACTGAAACGTGATGTACAACGGAACAGTGTGATGTATACGAATAAGACTGCCATGAATATTAAAATCAGAATGACGATTGTTCCGAACCAAAGGGGAATACTGGATAGCCAGAAAGCCCCAGCTTATATTCGTGTTCAAATTAGGTCACGAAATGGACTTGTGCGACGTATCTAATTCCTATAAAATGTAATCAGTGTTTCCTGTGAAAAGTAGACAACGTCAAAGAATTTTAGTCATGGTCTGCATAAAAGAACTCAGAGTGAGGAGAGTAAGTAGGGAGTATGCAGTGAAACTGAGCCCGTAAATTACGCAGAATAAAGCTAAGCGGATATCAGTAAAAAGGATTAGTTCCCCCAGCAACTAATACTATCTGCTGCTGGCAATAAGGAGATTGATGATATCTTTGATGAAGTAAGTTGATCGAATGCCCGGCGCAGTAATCTGTCACCGCGACCGGATAACGTGACGATCACCCTAATTAAATTTGGATATGAGCCGTCACGAAGAATTATGAAAATATGGAGACGAATTACACGAAAAATATGCAGGAACTCTTTACCTTTCATTGCGCTTTCTAAATTGTTTCAACACAATTTTGTACTTCTTTATTTTGATTTCTTTGCAATACGTAAGCTGCCATATGTGATGTGGTCCATATGGCTGCTTTGTCCATGAAAGGCATTCAAAATTGTTCTTTACGGATTTTGCTAGAAAGATGCGAAGAGCAGTTCACACAAGTCATTTATGAAATGGGTTATGCCGCCAGACGAAGGCAAGTGTGCGAAAAATTGTCGATTTAAACTAAGGAACCAAGAGAAAGTGTTAATTACCGTTTAATTCACTGCATTCAGCGTGTAGGTTTAAAATTCAAAACTTAGACACAGTGACAATTGAAAACAACTTTGTTTTGTCGAGTATTCCAAACGCTACCTATGTTCTGGGCATGCGTCTCTAAATTTGCAGCCCTATTCGTCAAATTGCGCTCGCAAGATAGCAAAGCTCGACATGAAGTGCTCTCTCATGTGACGGAGTTGTGTCGCCTGGCAAAAATGTGCTGTTACAGGCGACGGTTATAAATTTTTGCTCCTGCCCAGTAGTGTGGTATCACTCCGCTTGACTGGATGCGATCAAAAGCCGCACCAGGTCATATGACCCATTCCAGAAAGGTTTGGCTTATAGGGGTTTAACGCCCCAAAGCAACACAGGCTATAAAAGACGCCGTAGTGAAGGGCTCCGGAAATTTCGACCACCTGGGGTTCCTTAACGTGCACCGACATCGCACAGTAGACGGGCCTCTAGAATTTTGCCTCCATCGAAATTCGACCGCCGCGACCGGAATCGAACCCGCGTCTTTCGGGCCGGCAGCCGAGCGCCATAACCACTCAGCCACCGTGGCGGCCCTCATTCTAAAAAGCAATACTTAAAAAAAGAGAGCTGCCCCAATGCCCCCTGCACAGTGATTCTTGGGGTTCACTAGCCAAGAACGAAAGGATATCAGCGTCGCCTGCAACTCCACGTCCTTGTCAGGCCGAAGGCCACATGCAACACCTGCGTTGCACCTGGAAGTAGCCTCATGCTGACTGGCGCAGTCTCGCTTGCGCAATTACTCGTTCTGCACTGAAATTTTAGACTTTCGTATCTCAAAACAAAGGTGGTTTACTAAAATTGTTCAAAATAGAGCAGACTCTGATTGTCAGTACCTCAAAGTTTTCAACATAAGCGTGAGCGCAACTGCAGTGGATGAAAAGTTTGTGAATGAATTTTAGTTAAATATTCTGGTTACAATGACAACTCTTCTCAGGCAGTGTCCGCCTGGTCGCATAACCCATTTAAGAAAAAATTACTTTTGTGGACTGCTCTTGATATTCGTCTCTACCCCGAAAAGCCAAATTTTGGACACCCTGCGTATTCAGCAAGTTATAGAAGGCAACTATAGAAGATATACTTATGAATGTAGCCAACAGTCATTGAATTCAGCAAAGCATAAGCGGATTTCGTTATATTTTCCTGGTTTGGTAGATGGGAAGTTACTACGGTTTGCACTTTTTATCTGACGTGTAGATTCTTATGAAGGAGAAGAAAAACGACCAAATGCTCCCGGTGCAAACCGTGCTCACGACGTCCGCATTTCGCTACCGTCCTCAACCAATGCAACTGTGGCAGAGACTTTTCATTCTAATTTCGAGTGGGCTTCAGTTGCGTACAGCCTAACTTTGAGAGTGTTCACCAGCGCCACCCTCGTCCACCGCGGCGGATGTAGTACGCCCTGTATTACTGCAAGTGCACGTGAAACGTGTCCGAACGCTGAGGGCGGCAGAAGTGCGACAACGCTCTTATGCTGCTATACCACGAAGACCGCCGGAACCGCGGCCCTCGCTGTTGAGCAAACAAGGGAAGGGAAATAAGGGAAACAGTCGGCAGAATGCGGAGTTCTTTCGTTCTGGTTCCCCCGCAGCCTGTTTTTTTTTTTTGAGCGACAACACTATTTCACGAGGTCAGCCCGGCTCAGTTAGCTTGTGTGAAGCTTGACCTTGAGGATTACCTTGACCAAGTCATAAATAAATAAGTAAAATAAATATTGCCGCAACTGTCCTAGAACCCGCGGCGGCGCGAACCGATCATCTTCGCTGGCCACTGCTCCAGAGCACGACGCTAACGCAGCAGCCTATAACGCCTTGTGTTAAATTGCAACACACTCTCGCACTGTGTCTTCCACATCGTCATCTTCATCAATTAACACTACTATCGAACTAATATCGTTTCCAGATATTCTTGCGGCCCAGCAAAGTAAAACAAAGAGCCAACCAGGCTAAACGCATGTATTTGCACGTGTATTCGGTGAGCTATGTTAAAACTGCCTGCATTTTTCTTCTAATTTTTAATCAAGTTAATTTCAGATAAAAAAAATTTACTATAAAGTTTTGTATTATGCACACCGCAGAATAAGAACAAGCGACATCATCCGTATAGTTAAATAGGCTCTATTTCTTTCGCAAGATTTGCATGTAAAAAATACAGAAAACTAATGTGATAACCGAAACTGTCATATGAATGCTTCAAAGGGACTGCTTAACGACGACATTATCGTGAACTTTTTCAGCACATGGAAGTTTAGGCAGATTAATTAAGTGCGTCAGAACGGCTACTTCACTAGGACGTTGTAAGGCGCTTCCTCAGGCCACCAAAAGCTTAGGTATAGATGATATGCACCTCCGAATTATCTAACAAATGCACTGGAATAAACCAAAAGGGCTGCCGCCAGTTTTGTACATAATGCATTCTCACTGCTTGTAAAAAATACAGGAACCTAGTGCGATAACCAAAACTGCTATATGAATATCTCACCACACTGCTCATTCATTTCAGGTCACCTGGACACATGCCCGCTCTGTGAACTTTTCAGGATCGTTCTTCCCCGAGCGATTGTGAAATAGAATGCCTTTCCCCTTTATGTCGCCACCATCGCAGACCCATCTGTATTTTTTATGTCGCCACCAATCAGATCCAAAGGCAAAATACTTCTAGCGATTTTCGTCAAAAATCTAACTCCATCATTTACATAATACAGCGTCAAGGGGTCTTTAAGCGATTAAAACTGAAGTGAGGTAAGCAGCTTTAACGTATGCAATCGGGAACTCCCTATTTAAACCACAGCTGCAGCTTAGGTACATATTTTGAATACCTGCATTCCTGCAATGTGCGGCCTTCTCTATTATGTGCGTCTTCTCTTAATAAAGCACCCTTTTTCATAACATTTGAAGCGGCAGCAAATACAATTTCCAAATGCAATGGGAGCTTTTAAAAGCATTACACAGTCGATTTTAGCGCACATTATCGGGGGTGCTTTTAAGTACTTTACTTGCTCGTTGCGTCATCACTGCTAACACTAGCAACGGTGATGAAACGTTGTTTTAATTATTGAAAACAATTAGACGATTTATCAATACTTTCACTGCAGAAATATGCATAATGTAAAATGCGTTTTTTAATTTTTAATGCAAACGCAAATTACTCAGAGTCAGGGTGCAAATGACCAACAGAAATGCAGTTGTTTTAATGGCGGCAGCTCTATTCACTGGCAGAGCCTCTAGCTTCAGTTATGAGGTCATGAAATACGCGCGTATTTGATTGTGCGCAGAGTAATAAATAGTAGGACAACAACAGCATTTGCCCAATTTGCTTCTGTTATTAAGAAAAATGCGCTGAAATATTATAAAAAAAACTTTGCAGGGCCGAATTCATCAGCTAAAGTTGAGATCTCACCATACACTAGCTATAACTTATTTCTTAATAGCGGATCCTTGGGAGAGGGAGGGGGCAAAAGAAATGTGGAGAATACTGAGAGCGCAGTGTTCATTGTTTGGTTGAGTGGAGAGCTATGCATGTGAATGTAAAAAACGGCACTCTGCTCTTTGCCCAGTCTATAGGGCCGAAAAAGATATAGCTCATTTTTTATGAACTGCCTTCAGCCGAACCAAACGATATATCTCAGCTAGCGGATTTTATATGATTTTATACATGAACTTTCTTTCTTAGGCATAAAATTTCACCTTACGTCAAGCTGCGAATTTTTAATGTTAATCAGCCTTTATATCGATGTGATTCAAAATCACAGCCTTTCAGAGCCTTTCTTCGTTCTCTGGACCACTATACTCTTCATTCCGTCGTCGATTTTAGTGCCGGGAGTCGGTGCGCTACTGATGTTAGCTGGGCCATTCGTCGGGCTGGTTCAGCGCGCTCTGGATAGGCGGAGACGTCGACTTTTTCTTCGCTGGTGATCTTCAGCAGCATTGTGCCGAGGGTGATCGAGACATCCCCACCGTGCACAAGCTTAAATGTCATCTGCGTTGTTTCCTGCAGCGCTTTTGTATGCGAAGGCTACGCAAGCCAGGTTGGTATTGCATATCTTTGTTTCACGTTTTAGATATGTACCAGACATGTCTGCGATGTGCTTGTTCAAGCGCGCTGTAATACCGTTTCTACCTGGATGTCGCAAAGTTTTCCTTGGCTACCTTGTCTTTGAGTAGTGAAGGATAGGCTGCGTCAGCTCCAAAGTGAACGCTGATTTCCAGTTTGTAATAAATACATGGGGGTGTCAGAAGCCCCATAGAGTGATGCGGCCGGAATTGCATTTCATGCTGGCACGCCAGCACATGCGATGACTTGGAGTGTACCAATAGTATTTTTCCACATCGAATAGAATACAAATAGGTTGGCTTTCTTACCGATTCGAATAGGGATAGTTTAGCTGAAAATTGAATCGAATACCAATCGAATAGTTAAGGAACCGGATCGAATACAAATGGAATATTTTGACGGATATTCCCTACTTGGGCGAATATTCAATGAGCACTCGTGCGAGAGTTATAGCTGTATTTGCTAAAAGACACAACAGTGATTTTTATTTGGGGGATGGGGGGCGCAAAGTGAAGGAAGTGCATTAATTTCATTGTTGTCATTTTATGCTCTCAGGAAAAGTGCCGATTGGTTTTGAAAATTTAAGATTACAAACTTGCGCCTTTTCTCAGTTGAAGAGACGGGCGAGAGCTTACGTACGAGGCATGGCCTCCGAGGTAAGGCATAAAGGCCGGTATGCTGAACATGCCTGGGCCCTGCCGCGGCGTCTAATCTCTGAGGCGATGTATGAGGATTATGAGCACCGCCATGCGTGTAGACCTCGTTATGGCGCTGAACCTTGTATTCCGCGCCCACCGATCATAACAAAATGGTGATGTAGCGTATACGGTCTCTATTTTTGAAATAGTTACGAAACAAAAATACGGTAGGTCTTATTCGAACCTCTCGCCCATTATTCGAAAGGTATTCGAAAATTTTAGGGCATATTCGCTTCGTTTGGAGTAATTTTGAGCATACAATATTTGATTGTTTGGAATTATGAAATACGACGATAATCGATTCGGTGTTTGCGTTTTGCGAATAATTGCACGCAGCTATACTGATGATTACTCATAAGCTTGAAATGCCTTAAGTATAAGTACGGCCTGATTTTTGACGCTCTTCAAAATAACACGAGGCCCTGATGTTATATCATTAAATATTTGCCCTCTACCTTCGAGAAAGAGTGGCTGGCGTAGTCTACTACTGAATTAACGAAGAAAGTCGGGCTCTTTGTTGCTCTTGAATAAGTACCTGCGACATGTAGGGATAACGAAAAAATACCGACGGGTAATGCGAACCCTGAGCTTGATGGCAAATGTGTGCGGTATGCACGGATAGTGCCAGACTCTAGATGGGGCAAGTAGTCCTTCATGGCAGTGCTGCGTCATTGGCGACATCCGGAGCCCGATACGTCTGTATGGGCCGTGAATAAGAATGCGTCCATCTTCTCCGCAATGGGAGCACAGTGGGAATGGTATCAAGTGCCCCTATTGTAGCATTTCACGGATGAGGAGCGTCACTCCTAGCTTGAGCGGGTGACTGCCAAATGACGTGGTTCAGGTGCACCAGGTGCATGTCGACGACGCCTTGAGGCGTCTCATCAAGGGCGAGGACGGCGTACTGCCGGAGCATAGGTTATTGCACGAAGTTCTACTGCGCACATCATGGTTAGTGAGACGGCGATGTGCTTGCCTACCTCACCTACAGTACACGCAGGTGTCACTAAATGAGCCTGTGTTGGAGGTGGCGAAAGATTGCGCAGTTTTCCTCCAACACAAGCTATTGCTCCTAGTAATCATGGCTGGTGTTTGGCAAGTGTACCAGACCTCCACCTCTCGGTGGCAATGTCGAGCTATTGCAGCAAAGGCCTTCTCGAATGGTGGATGCCGCGGCATGAAATACTGTGTTTTTGGCGGGTTGCGTATTTTTTGCGAGCAGAGCTTTCGCGTTTTCATCAGAAAGTTTAATTTTTTATCCTCAGGTATTTTAGAATCCCCAGGTCAGAACAATAGCATTAGTTATTTGACGCAGGCTCATAATGGTCATTAGGACGGTTTATACGGGACTGAAGAATAGCACTCTTTTTGTGCGAAAGATGATCGCGAATGGCCTCACGAAGTCTTTCCTCGATGCATCCCCGACCATCAGGGAAGTCTCTTAGTTCTCAAACCACGTACAGGTCCCTCAAGTATGGAAGTAACAACCAATTTACGCAAAAAAGTGAATTTCTTGCGGATTACGGCACTAATATTGCAAGTGATTTTGGGGTTTTATATCTCAAGAAGAAAACTAGTTAGAAAACAGGACGAAGTTGGCTTGCAAAGCGTACTTGTAGAGTAATCAATTATTTAACTCTCAAATTTGTGATCTTTCATACTGAAGCGACATATATGTGCTGAGCCTTCAAGGCAGACGAAGCCTTTCTTCGTTTCATAGCTTTGTCTCGTTCCAGAAACTGAGCAGTCCCAATAACTCGAACAAGACCAACCGCACTTTTCGCCTTAGGATTTGCAACATTCTCGGGTCTCGGTTCTGCTGCAGAATCAAGGATGATGTCTGAGTCGCAGAATGGATCTTGGGGGCACAGCGGCTCTGGTCCCAGCACCTCCACCACATGTGACGTAATGGTGGAAATGGCGTGTGCGAAAAGCGGACTGAATGTTATCGCGCAGATGCGAACTCTTGGTTCCGTAGCGCCCACGAAAACTTCACAAAATTAGGCGGCGGCGATAGCGCAAGCAGGTTCGGCGGTAGTCGAAGAACGGCTGGCAGTAGCTTGCGACCGCGCTGAATTTAAAGTTGACTGACCAAATCCGGGCTATACCAGGAAAGCCACAGTGACAGCTCAAGTTGTCAAACAGAACCCACAACGGTTAGAAATCCAAGAAGACTGCGCGGACTAAGAACGCACAAGGTGTTTGCGGATGCTGCATTACAGTGGAACTCGGTACTACTGGGAGCGAAAAAAAAGTGCTATGAGTAATAGAAAGGTACATTGTCTTTCTCATACTTGGCACCCAAGCCGCGAAGAGAAGTAATTGAAGAAGGATGAAGTCTGCAAAGGAAGCGAGAAAGAGCGGGCGTAATCCACTCTTGATAAGTCCCAACCACAATCACTGGCCTTGCATAGCATATGGACGACTTCTTGCAAATTCGCCTGCATCAAAACGCGCCTGCTGCGTGCCAGATGCACTGTCAGGTCAGCGAGCTCATTACAGCAATGCCATAACAACTTAGCTACCGCGACGATACTGCCGTAAGGAAAGGCTCAGGAATAAGCATAATGGACTGTTTTTAAGCATAATGAAAAAAGATTTTGGCAAAGGTGCCGCGTGATACCCTGAGGCGAATGTTATTGGCCACCAAAGGTACTCGCTATCGCGTGCCGCCGACTTTAGCACGCCCATAGAAAGGGAAAAAAAATGAACTCCTTCTACAGGGCTTAGCTTGAGGAGGCTGGTCGCATGGCGAAGTGCTCCTTGGTGAAGCTTCTTTCCGCATGTCCGAAGCAAACATATTATGGCTGCTGCTCTGCTGGTGTAACTGGATAGCCGTGGTGGTGGCTGCATGATGTCAGCAAAAACCTAGCCCTATTCTTGGTCTCTGCACAAGTTAATTGCAAGCTTTGTCTACGTACTTCATTATACTGTGTGTTTTGTTAACAGCATCCGAATCTCAATGTGACTGCACAGATGGGGCTGACAGCGATCGGGGCAGAGGAGTGAAGAGTATCTCATACTTTCTAGCATGGCATTGCCCACTATACATGCCAGCACACATGCATCTTCAGCCTTCGCCCGTCCCGATATGCGCCATGGGTCGACACTGGAGTCTTTCACTAAATAATTATGCCGGCGAAAAACAAAGCTTTCCACAATAACGAAACGTTGAAAATGAGTCAAACCAAGTAATATTCGCACACCTCCAAAAGGTGCCTTGAGTCCGCCACGGTAGCACAGTGGTTATGGCGCTCGGCTACTGACACGAAAGACGTGGGCTCGATCCCGGCCGCGGCGGTCGAATTTCGATGGAGGCGAAATTCCAGAGGCCCATGTACTGTGCGATGTCAGTGCACGTTAAAGAACCCCAGGTGGTCTAAATTTCCGGAGCCCTTCACTACGGCGTCTCTCATAGCCTTAGTCGCTTTAGGACGTTGACGCTGACGTTGCTGTTGACGTTAAACTCCTATAAACCATAAACCATAAAAGGTGTCTTGAAGAGTCTTTTCACCCCTATAGAACTGCTTGCACAAGCCACAGAGAATAAACGAGTTCTGCCCGTCGTAAACACTTATTAAAACCAATTCAACATTTTTGTCTTGAACAAGTGCAAAATTTCGAGTGCCATTTGAAGTTTCTAATAGGATAAGAATGTACTCACAGTGATGTTCGGAGTCACCAGCAGTGCACAGTTTTTAAGCGGCAGTGGCTCTGTTGACTTGAACGCCTCTCCACCTAGAACAATGCGGTCATAATAATACACGCTTATTCGATTCTATATGCAGCGCCTTATATAGAAACGACCAACCCATCTAGTTTAGTCTTCTTGACCTCATACAAATTATTCAGTTGAATAATTTATTCTGGCATGCGTGGAGCCTTTTGGAACATTTCATTGCTTCACTTGTAGATATTTGTGTGTGCTAGCAATAAATATATTCTTATTTTTTAGAGGCCTTGGAGATTTCAAGGAATGCACTGTGTGCGAGGTCATTGATTGGTTATTTCCCTCAGCCGTATAAGCAGTGCGGATCAATCTCATAGCCCTTTCCCGAGAAAGCGAATGCCAATGAAGCTGCCCTTTCTTACTGCTTGCTAACGCATCTCCGCGCGCTTTTCGTGAAACAAATAGAAAGCTACAGAGATTTAGACTTGATTCTGAATTTAAACTTTGCCTTTTGTGGCGACACAAAGGGGTTGGCGGCCGCAGCTGCAGCCATTTCCTGCGTGTGCCTAAAATAAATTTCATATTTTAACTGTGCAGTAGTGCAGTGCATTTCGTCTTCATCCGCCTGCTAAATAAAACGAAACAGTATAGGGAAAAGATAATTCTTCGCATCACGATTAAAATATATTATATATATTTGGAAAAGGACAGTGTGGTATACCGCAGGATAGTGCATCTTATCATTTCTTTGTCAGAGTTTTCATCACTCTAAAATTATATATTATTGCCATGCTGATTTATTTGACATGAAAAATAACAAAAAGTTAGGACAAAATTTAACGTACCTTTCAGTAGTTTTACTGTGACTGCCCTAAGAGTGGAACTTGGCGAAAATGCTGGAGTTATCTGCGTAAAACATTGGTGGGGGAACCTCCACCCTCTTGAAACATCACCCACCACTAATTCACCTACCTCTCCACTCCACAAGCCTTCTATCCAATAGAGAAGACGTTAAAGTAGAACCAGAAAGCGACATTGAAATTTCCTTAAAAGCCGTGGCTTGAAAGCAATCTGCCCTCCAGAAGGACTAATAACAAGAATATTAATGTATACTGTTGATTTCCAGTACACAAATACAAATGCGGTCCTGCCAAAGATTCATGAGGCTTGAGTGGCAGCGCCCGGCAGCAGGTGACACAAAATGCACATACTGTCCCCAAAACGCAGACACCGCAGCAGAAACGATAAAGAAAAGACAAAAAAGCCGCTTACCCGTTGTATACTGCTTGGGGACCATCCAAAAAACTTTTTTAGTCGAAATTTTTTAATGCGGACAACAAACCACCGGGTGTGGAAGATCTGAGGAAGAAAGTTTTATTTTTAGCCAGAATTTGTCTCTGCGGACTATACCCCGGCTTCGGGTTATAGTCCCAAAATTACGGTATCTAAGAGATCAAAGAGTTCGTCTCTTACTTTCTGCGTGCAGCAGCCCTTCATAAGAACCAATCTGATTACTGGAGAACGCATCATGAGCTTGAATAAAACCGGCCATTAACAAGGAAATGTGCATTTATATAACAAGCGCCAGTGACTGTAAAATCGAGACGGCATGACAATTTTCGCTTTGTTTCTCGCCCCGTCCTTATGCAGAAGGATGACCAGCGCATTCCTCAAGCCGTGTGGTACTTTATGAGTGGAAATGATATCGTTAAAAATGGCGAGCAAAACTTGCGTTATTCGCTAATATTGTCTGCTCAATAAATCAACGTAAATACTGTCACATCCAGAAGACATCCGCTTACAAAGGACGGAAAGAATACAGTGAAAATCGGCTTCCGTGCAAAGCGGCAAAAACGTTCACCCAAGCATTGATTGCATGTTGTGAGCCAGTTGACTGCGCACTGGGAAATGAACAGCCTGTCCAGCAGTCAAATGAATTGAACGCACCTGCAATTATGAGTGAAAACTCACTGATGTAGCCGAAAACGATTTTCCATGCGTTCCTACGTGCACAGTCTGGTATGCGATTGACAACATCGGACGACTTCGCTTATTTATTTTTTGATGACACACAACTTGCTTGAAAAAAAGAAGGCTGATGGTTTAGCATTCCTACAAGCACAAAATATTGCTCGAGAACACATTTCTTTGCATGTGGACACCATGGCCACGTACCTGAAACCGCGATTAGGATGTCCACTTACGCACGGAGCCGGCTATGCCCGCCCAACTTTTTCATCGTCAGTGCCAATTACCCAAAGTATGCCGGCGGCCTGTGCTTCAGTGCCGTCTTTCTGCCATAGCGTTGTCCACGCCAACGCATAGAGCACAAATATCTATCTCTGTCACTGGGCCTCTTCGATTATCCACCTCTGGCTGCCCGTTGGCTACCTGCGGGCTGCCAGAGCGCGGAGCCAGGCGCTGGATTTTCTCGGGCTGCTCCGCGCAGTTCAGGTGGCTGAAAAGAACGCATTCGGTTTTCTTTGGCTGGGCGGTTTTGGGCTGCCAGCGTGAAGCCAGACTCACCAGGACGATTTCGTGCTGGCAACGCTCGGGCAACTAGCAGTCGATGGGGAGGTGGTATGGTAATGGGATGCCCGCGCGACCATTTTCATATGGACTAGAATGACCGCGGCTCTTCATGCGATGTTTTGCGCAATGCAGGCGCTTGTTTCGACTAGACCAAGGTGCATATCCTCTGTGTCGCCTGCAATGGCACCTTTTGCGGTAATTCTCACTGTTTATCTATTTGTTTTGCGTAGATACATGTGGGATCGCAGTTCTGGCGTCTCATCACCTCGCAAGCAAGAATGCTCGCTTCATATTAGATCACATATTTCTGATTCAAGAAATATTTGGGATGTTAATTTCGTGCGCCCCGCTGACATTGCGATGGTGTTCAAGACTTTTCACGAGAGCGGCCGCAGATTCCAGCTCTCAGTACGCGTTCGGAGGCGCACATGTGCTGACCGTGTTGGGAGAGGTGTTAGTTGAGCGCTATACGAGAGCATATGGTCTTCATTACGTTCTGCACAATGGAAAGGCGGAAATACTGTGAGAATCGCTGTATTTATTGAAACATGTCTTTTATTAAAAGCCGTCACGAGCGTATTGCTCCATGCATCTCTGCGGGCGTATGTGTGTTCACACAGTTGTCACGGCCGCCGACCGAGGCGAGTGCTGATTCTATCGTCTCCAACCGTCGAGACACTTGATACTCGGGCCTTCTTCCACAAATGATTAAAATATCTGAGAAGTACCAAACGCATGTATTATTTCGCGTTTGGCTCAATAAAGACCTAAAATGCAGAGTATCCCAGCGCGGATAATCATGCAAGCACGCGCGGTACGTGAGGCCCAGACACGCAAGGCCGGATTGTAGAGCCTTTCATTCGAGTGCCAGACCTATAGGACCTGTAGCATTACAGATACGAAACGCAGTCAAATTTGCACAGTTCATCCGTTTGCTCTAGATCAACGTTAAACGAGCTGATATGCCCTTTAGTCGAGAATAAATGCGTACATTCCTCGCCGACAGCAAATGCCGGCGGCCGACAGACTACAGTTAAACGGAACGTGTCCCGGTTCTTTTCTTATTATTACCCCAGTAAGCAATTCAAGAGCAGAGAAATTGCAACAACCACAGCAGAGCCAAGCACCACGCGAGATGGATCGTCTGCGGTCTTACCCGTCATACATTATGCGTAATAAACAAACATGTGACAATCCGAGAGAATGGCGTGTAGTTTGATGAGCAGTTTTTCCCTCCGATGTGGTGTCGACTGAATGATGTTAGACTACGATTGCTCGTTACACGCTTTTAAGGATTTCTCGAAGCTTACACAGCACACTGCCCACCGAAGGCACACGCTCGCGTTGTCGTCGCTGATGTATACGGGTGCGAGCACGATCAGCTCTTTGTCCTGCAGTCTGCGGCAACCCTCAAGAACTTCAGGTCGTTATTTTTGAACTCAACCAGTCTATCTGTACGCGTGCGTAGCGATCAGACGCAGCACAACGGGAAGCTACAGAGAGCATCTGCCCTTCATGATTCGTGACAGGCTTGCCGCCGTGATTGCCGGCACCTGGTTCCGGTGGCTGCCAGCCCATATGGAAAGATGCGCTTTCCTGCGAGGAAGGAACTTTCTGGCAGCCAGTGGACTTCCCAAGCGCGGTAAATCAAAGAAGCCCATCATCACCCCATAGCTAAAAGCGCGAATATCAGTTTGAGAGTAGTGTAAGTTGCCGAAGAGGACCATGTTCAATGCACAACGCGAGAGTGTGTTGCAGCTTAACATGAGTCGCGTTCGGCAGCGGCGATATCCTTCTGCTCTCGCGCAGTGGCCAGCGAAGGTAATTTGTTTACATCCCGACGGGATCAAATCCCAGCTATGGATATTTATTTTTGCTTACTTCTTTTGATTGGCAAAAACCCACAAAGCATCGCAAGATCTTCCTTGGGGTTTAACCATCGGAATAGTGCTTTCGCATCAATATTCGCGCTTTTCTGTTTGCAGCAATGTGTTTGCCCGGTCACGGGCTAATCTATAGGCGCCTTCAATTCAGTATTCTTAGGCAAGCGCCTATGTCAAGCCTAAGCCAGTTCCCTCTCTGCAATCGCCGACAGTACTGCGTTAGTAATCTATGGACAACCAGTATCTCTTCGTTTCATGATTACCATTCGATTAGAGGGTGTTGCGAAATGAGTGACCATTTCTTGATAGGCTAACAACAACTACAAACGAAACATCAATAGAGCTTTCGGAAGTATTAGTGAAGAATAGATCCCAGCCGTAAGCCGCCGCAGTGGCTCAGTGGTTATGGAGCTTGGCTGCTGACCCGAAAGACGCGGGTTCGATCCTGGCCGCGGAAGTGGAATTTCATAGGAGTCAAAATTCTAGAGGCCGATGTACTGTGCTATCTCAGTTCACGTTAATGAACATCAGGTGGTTGAAATTTCCGGAGTACTTCACAACGGCGTCCCAAACCAAACCAGATCCCGGTCGCACTTTTCCATGGCAGCATCAAAGCGACATCGGTCGACAACTTCCACAGTGTCAAATTTATATTTCATTGCCCTAAACCCGCCTTCTGGAAAAATACTGCGACCAACAAAGAAATGCTTTGTCATTTATTGCTCAACCATAAAATAAGCGAATGAACGCTGTTGAAGGGGAATGTCAACGTGGTAAAGGCAAGACGACTCAAAAGATTGATTGTACCCTCAATGCCTGCATCGGCAAGAGCGTTAAGATATGCAACAATCAAATTTTTTTTTCGTTTTTAAAACATCTTTATTGACGTCAGCTATGATACAAATGCGACCATGCGGAAACTTAGCCTTACTCAGCTTTTCAATGAAACAGGTTGTACTTTGTCTAGGTGGCCGATATATTGCAATCGCGGTAATGTCAAAAAAGTCCACTGTGAATGCAGACAGCCAATGAATCAGCGGCAATCAAAGCGACAGAATTAGTTAGTGAAACACACCTGTTTTTAGCGAAAAATGCTAATGCGCCGTTAGTCCGCAGTCAATCACGAATACCGGTAAATGTATTATATCCTGGTAACGAAAATGGCTGCGAAAGGTATTCTGAAATATTTATCTGCGTGAGAACGAAAACATCTATGGAATCCTCTAATACATCGAACCCCAAGCAGAATTAATCGCAGTGCTTCCGTAAGATTCTGATGTTTACATTAAGAAAAGTAACACAACCATTAGTGGCAGTGAGGAATTAGTCTTGAAGGGTGGGAAAATATCGTAACAAAAGGAAACCAGGAGACAAAATTTTTTGAATTGACTGAAAAAAAAGCCTAAGTCAACTTAGTTACATCCAACAAATGGCTTACACGAATAGATGAGTCGCCTTCCTTCATACGCAGGTAAATGCGGCCCTTGTTCACCCACACACAAATTTGTAGGCCTTTGCCCTGGCCGCTGTGCGGGATGCCCACAAAAGCTGTTTTGTATTGTTAGGTTCTCAGCCAGGAACAACTGCGCGTGTTGATTGCTTTTGGGCAAGGCTCGTAGTTTTGATCTTAAAATTAGCGCGTTATTTTGAATGCTGACTGCTGAAAATCTTAGAAGCACTAGAGAAGGACAATTGCTATGTGTTGCAGCCGATGCACTGCAACCACTTGATCGGGTGAGGAGTCGATTTTAAGATCTTCTCACGTGTCCTTCAATACTTCCATCAAGATATCATTTCTTTTTCTGAGCAGACCATATATCTTTGGGTGGGAAACCTGCTGCATTACTAAAATCCCTTCTAGTGAGACAGTAGTTTCAGGATAGTTGAGGCTTGCGAAGTAAAGCCGAGATTTGGGCGAGTTGGTAAGCATTCATGGTGCTTACCAACGCGCGAAGTATTTCACATTCATAACCTTGGAGACTAGTGCATCAGCAATTCTTCTCTGACATTAAGTGACAAGGAAATTCAATATCTTGACTTGCACATGGCGTAGGTTGTTTACCCTTTTGTTTTTTTTCCTGTTTTATTTTTACGCTCAATATATATTACCACTTTTCGTTCTTCAATAAACTCAGTTGCTAGTCAGCGCTTGTCTTGCCTCTGTCGCATCTTTGTTGCACTGTTCACCCACCATGAGTGCTTGTGAAGTGACGCAAGCCACAATAATCTGCATCTGAGGCACCAAAGCATCGCAGCTATGCGTACTTTCTGGAAAGGCAATGTAGAGACAACTGAGCATCATTCACCATAGTTTTCGGGGTTTATTCTGAAGCTTCAAATTAGGATGTTCATCTAGCTTCAGATTTAGTGAGGAAATGAGTCTACTTGTTCTGTGACAGATTGAAAAATACGCAGTCTGTCGTAAGTGGCAACCAGTTGCGCACATGCACTGTGAGAATCTACATGAGAAGCAGTCCATGAATGGCGTTGCTTGTATCGCCATTTTCGGGTTTTGCTCCTGTTGAGACGTAAGTAGCACCTGCCATCCTAGAATAATCCTGGACCAACTGATAACAGCGGGAGCAACTACAACACTTCAGATTTCTAGTGTTAACATCAAAGTGCTTCGCTCACCGTACCCTCCCTCAGAGCAGACTCGCAACGACTACACTTCCCACCCAGCGCCATTCTCCGCCCAACTTCCTACCTTCCCTCTAATCACCCAGAAAAAGCAGTCATTAGAGTAACAGCATTAAATTATTCTTCAATGATAAATCGTAATCATCCTCGCAATATTTGGTCCTCTTTTTTGCGTCGCTAAATTGCCGCCTCAAGTTTATGCTGCGGATTTGTTCACACCAGATGACATGTAGAAAAAAGCATTGTTTTTTCGATAGCTGTTTACCATCACTAGGACCTAATTAGTATGCCCAGGGACAGACAGACATCAAACAGAACATGGCAGCCCTTTCTAACTTCCCAATCCGGCAATCCATCACTTGTCGAATCAGAAAGATGGTCTCGTACAACCAGAACGCCACTGGTCTAGATCCCTGTAAGTTATTTGTTTAGCGGCCTGGCACTTAAAAGCTAACCAACCAGCAGCACCAGAACATCTCTGGTCTAGTTCCTTGTAACTTCTTTGTTTAGAAGTATGGCTGTTAAAATCACACCAACTAGGGGCACCAGAACCTCTTTGGTCTAGTTCCCTATAAGCTCTCTTTTCTGCGGTCTAGTTAAAAACTCCCGCATCGGCAACGAACACTCGCTGCTATTCCCCTCGCTCAGTTTCGATGGACGCGAAACAGGAAAGGCATAAGGCGTTCGTGTAGTGCAGGATGTCCGTACACAGTAAATATATGGAGATGGTCAAAACCGCACCGGGGTCACGTACAACGGCGCTCCTTTTTCTCTTTGTGGTTTCACTCTTTCCTTTCTGGCTTCTTTAACGGTGACTTTTGGGCGTTCAGCGAGAAGGCAGATTTGAGTTTATATTTTCTTTCCTAGCACAGACTTATCTGCTAGGAGACTGCCCCATGCACACAACCACCTATTAGGGAAGTGTAGCTATAGTATCAGTTTATAGCGAAACTTGGGTTTTTCAGCCGAATGCTTCAGGGCGAGTGCTTATCTGAACACGACATCCGCTTGTTCGGCTTGCGCCCCATAGTCCTTCCAAGATCTTGTTGCTCTTTTGTGCGATGCATCCTTATCACGATATCGTGTAGGACGTTGGTGCTTCATGCGACTTGACCAAAATTTACCCAGACATGGCAACTCCTGGACTGAAAACCCGCCGTCAGCACTCCTGGCTTCACTTTGGCATTATTGTTGAAGCTGAATCGCTACTTCTCGGAGCCCGTCGGTGATTCACACCCACTCGGCTCTTTTTTTTTGCTTCCTTCTGCATGGAGGTATGGTTGACGTATGTGCGCATGCTGGATATTGAGTGCAGTTCTCTGCCTAGCCCGGGAAACTATATTTTAACAGCTAGCCCTAAAAAAGAAACTTGTAAAAGATTTTAGGCGTTATGTCCCCGAACTTCTGAAATAAGGTTTTGTCTGCCACTTATTGCGAAAAGAAAGCAAAGACAGCCAAACCAACGTTGAAAATACCTGAATTAAACTGCGTGTGTTGGCTCCAGGCGCACGACCTGCACTATTTCTGGTCATGGACACCTCTGCTTGATCCCTTATTTCCACTGGAAGCAAATTCATCACCCTTCTCTCTGAGAAGTATTATTTTGTACAGATTCTAACTTGTTCATAAGATAAACGTGATGAAGACTCCATAACGACGACGCATAGTCTTATTTAGAGCAGAATAATGAAGTATAAGCTAGAAGCTTTGTCTCCCTGTTAGCTTGACGAAGTGAGCGATGAATGAATCCTAGTGTTATGTAGGCGCGCTAGTCAGTTTTCAATACAAACCATCCTAAGTAGGGGACAGTGATGTTATTCAAAAATCGCTGACAGAATAAAAATAACCGAAACGTTCTGCGCGTTCACTTTTTGGCAGGTGGTGGGAAAATGCGCGGCAGCGGCAGTACTCTGTGGGTAAAGGGGTACTCTGTCCTTCATTCTAAAAGACATGGCTTCGTTCAGTACGGCCAGCAGCTTCTTGATGTTCCTGAAAGCTTCTCGCGAAAACTACAATGTCTTCAATATGAACGAAACAGCCTCACTGGCCTACTATTAAAAAGTTGATGATAGGCTGGAAAGTTCCAGGTGTAAAGGCTGGAAAGTTTCAGGTGTAAAGAAAGTGCAATTTGCATCGCCTTAAACTCGAAGAAACCATGTGTTTGATCAAGGTGGTATCTCCCCGATCTCTTTCACCGACTTCGACATGGCAGTAGGCGCTCGTGAGATGTAATGACGAGAAATGTGGGCTAGAAGTCTGTCATGACTGTCGAGAATTGGGGGTAGGTACACATCTTTCTTTGCCATCGTCCTCAAGTAACAGTAATCAACGCATAATAGAAGTGTACGATTTTTCTTCTTCACAACAAATGAAGAGACGACGCCCATGAGCTCTATGACGTTTGGATGACGTCGTCCCGCAGCGGTTCTTCCAATTGATTCCTAGCATGAGACGGATGGCGCCTTGTCTTTGAAACGAAACCTCACTGCGGCGAAACTGGCGTATGTCGACACTAGTGCGAGTGCAGACCATGTGACTACGGCTATTCCTTCCCCTGAACTACTGCCACAAATTGCAACATTCTAATACTCTTGCTCCCCTGTCTGGCTGCCAACATAGGCGGAACTGTTGGCAATTCGAACGCATTAAGCATCCTCCGTCGACTCCTGCCATTTAGAAGCCACCTTGACATTCACACAGACTCTTCGGCCGCCGTACGTAGCCTGCGGCGGGTTCTGAACACCGACTTATTGGCACAGCTAATTCAGAACGTAATTGAAAAATTCACCCTCACGACTTGTGTGCGATAGATTCGTCGCGATGCTCTCCAACCACAAGTTTTGGTGGATAGATCAAGTCACGAGTCAGCTCCTCCACGTCCCCTTCATGCGGCCCCAACTTCTTCTGGGACAGTACTCCTTCAAGAAAAATAACCTCCGGCGTGCCATACGAGCACTTCTCCCACCGTGCGGCCCCGACCTCCTTGGCGGCCTTAAGCGTTGGGAAAAGGTATTGCTTCGTAGCTTACGCCTCCGTGTCACCCTCACTCCAGCGGTAACCTGGTCATGGCCGGCATAATATCATGCCCCTTTCTCGTACTACAGTCCCTTCTGTCCCGCTGCTGTCTGCGAGGCAGATACTGAGCACTTGATTTGGACATGCCCTTCTTAACGTGTTATCCCGCCGAAAAACTTGCTGCGGTGCGGACCACCCTCAAGCCGTCCACCGGAACCAGAAGAATAGATTTTGGCCCGCACCACAGCAATTTACTGGACTTCCTTCGAGAATTCAGTGGGCATTTATATTTGTAAATCATATTTTATACCAGAAGGCATACTGTCGCAATAAAAAAACCTTTGATGGAGAGTGTGGATGGTCTTCATTCAGCTGTGGTATTCTTTATATTCGGTAACCAGTATCTCCGCTTGCTAATTGCGAATGCGGGTGATACCTTGCAGTGCCGAGGTTTGGATTTCCGTTCTCCTTGACAATGCCTTTTTATAATGTCAGCATACCCGGCACCAACGGAGAGGATACCAGTTCACCAGTCTGGAACACCAAGTTTTTTCAGCAACCTGAGGTAATCACAATGTTGCGGTTGTGTTTTATATAAAATTGGGTCACTGGAAAGAGCGTGATTTAACTGCTATAACAGTTAAATGACTGCTTTTTTGACACAAAGTCTTTTCTTAAATGCGTCGCTCGAGCACTAATGAAAAACTACGAATATTCTTGGCCATGTTGGTACACGGACGGTGACTATCATTATGCTTCATTGTGCGGAGTTACCAGGCATCGCCTGCTGGTACGGATCTGCTGGTCTTCCGCTACGGGTATCCCTTTTATCACTTTTGCAGCAAAGGTTACACTTAACACATCTGTTCCGCTGTCGACCAGTGAAGCAACTCGGTGGCTGTTGATGTCCAGGACGCAGGCTCTGCCATGCCCAGGGCGCTGGCTCTTGTTCTCCAATAGCACTTCAGTCTTGATATCGGGTCAGTTATTCAATTCGTGAATCTCGCACATAGTCTACGCACTTTTTACAGGTATAGCTTTCACTTCGCAGCGTCTTCTGATGCGCCAAGAATGCGACTGCATGGGATCATCGCCGTTTGGGGTTATTTCATCTTTCGCCGCAAAGAAGCGCCAGGTATACAGGCTGCCATTTTCAGTTACGCCAAGGAGTTGTGGGGTATTGCTCGCAAAACACTGGCGCGTCTACAGCCTGGTGACGCAAAGTGTGATGCGGACAATGATAGTGAGCATGCGAGACGGTTCCACATTTATTCCGAGCAGTATAAGCACCTATTATTCTCAACCGGTCATTTTTTGAAGCGATGTCAAATGACATAAGAATAGCAGCCAAGAATTCGCATCCTTCTGTCCACGTAGAAGGCCTCACCACAGTGTGTTGACGGCGTTTGGAAGCCCTCCAAGAGTTGGACTTCATGTAGGTTAATCACCATTCTCATTTTAGCTAAGCGGGAGGGTGGCGTTGCACTGACGGCAGGTAAGGCTCTCGGCAACTGATGATCGGGCACATTTTGCTTCGAACCGAGTCGATTTAGGTCATGCCTTGATGCTTTTTGTGCCGGAGAGCTCGCCTTAGGGACGTTGTATGACTACAGAGTTTTTTCAAGGGAACCCGTCTTTAATGAACTCTACATGAGGGTGCGGTGGCAATGAAAGCTGTCGGCAAAGTGTTTCACGGAAAGTGTTGTGTGCAATCTTGCGCAAGGTGTCGCCGCTCATTGGCATTTTTTTTTAGTGGACTGAGGTGGCTCGAGGCGGATGGCTGTATGGGCGGGTATTGTTGCTCAGAGTCCTATGACAGACTTGTGTTTTGTGGATCCGACGAATTTTTATGGCAATTTGCATAAAGGGTCGAGAACAGTTCCTAGTTGTATGTTACGGTTAAAGTTAGCATGCAGGAGAATATCGACCAATTTTGTTGACGTTAATCCTTTTGATCATCTTCAGTAGCTTCAGTTTGAATGCTTTGCAGGTCTTTTGCAGAAGGCCTGGTTTCCATACCATTCTGCCGTTTGCATGTCAGAATCAAAGTACACATATAAAATCTTTACAAAGTCTTGCATGCTGGCAGAACATGGCCACACGGTTGAAGTGTTCGAACTATTTTTCTGGCTTGTTGCCAGGGAAGCAGACAAAAGTAGCCGGTGGTCGAGGCTGCGGGTAACTAATAAGTACAGACATGTCCAATCCGTGTGCCGAAGGCAGGCCGAGGCATGTGATTAGGCACAGCACGTGCAGTGTGCCATAGCGGCTGCGTGCGGAAAGAAAATAAGACAATGAGGATGGCAGGTACAGAGCGAGTCGTCAATGCCGTGTACGGGTTGAAGGTACGATAGGTGGGAGCGAATGGGAGTGGCCAGGTGTGCTTTGGCTCGAGAAAGGCCTTCTCGCTTGTCGCCAGTGCTCGTCATTGGTATATCCTGTATCGCACCAAACTGGCTTACCCTTGGGTGCTTCTGCGGTCTGGCACCCGAATTTCCGGCAACGACAGCCACCCAGGGAGCAGATCCCACAACAGCTCGTGTTCTGCAGCACCACAACGTGACCGCCAAGATAAAAAGCTCCACGCGATTGGGACGTTTCAGTACGGCTTGTAGCGCGGTGTTACAATAGTTGTGTTTAGAGCCCGGCTGGACTTTGATGTGTGAGAGAACGCTGTCGTGTATACTGATGTGAACTTTGTGCTACAATGTATGCGCTCGTGCTAGTGTAACCTTTGTCCTCATTAATTTTCATCAACCACACGAAGTATAATTATAATACGTCAAATTCTGGGAGTTGGATGAAGATTCCTTTCGCAATGCAGTGCAGTCTAATATGAGTCGGTATGCATTCTGAACTTGTTGGAAAGTTACTGCGCGTCCTGCTTTGTTTGGTGTGTGGAGCGCCGACACAAGATTTCATGTGGCACGCAATACTGCCAGTAAAGTGAAAGCATTTACTCGGTGTACTACGGCTCGCAATTCGAAATATGTCGCTGTCGGTGATAGCAGAAATTGGCGATGATTTTAGAAAAGACGCCCAATAAATCAACCAATCTTGAGCATTGAAGAGAGAATTTCTGGCGGGTACAATATATTTCAAGATAAAGCTGGTCGCCTCTCGCGTGAGAACAAAAACTACAGCCAGTCCCGTTGCTTGGAACACTAGTCGCGATTATAAAACACTAAATAACTTTGTGGCATAAAGTTGGCCTCTGCGAGTCCAGAAACTCAGAAATTTACACAATGTCTGAAGTTTTTCGCAATGCGAGCCGTTATCTGAAATCATACCGTGTACTGCTGACCTACACCATGGGCAGCTTTGAAAGAATAGCGACTAGGAAGGGTGACTGCTTTATTTTTCCTGTTTGCTGCTATTGTAGTGTTTTCTTTTCCTTCGCTCCGATAACTTCGCTTTCAACATGCTCAGAAATAAATAGCGCCATGAAACTCTAAGAATTCACTGTCGCTGTCCCCACCGCCGGAGAGCGTTGATCGCCGCCAACCGGGTTGAGCGCTCAGCATAGCGAATGTGTCTGCACAAAAAACACAGGGTAATGCACCCAGCTTACTGTCTATTGTCTAGTAGCAGCCTCAGCAAAAGCACTCGTCCTGACTACATGGTAATGAGATTCGGTTTCTAAATACAATGCGCTGCCTCAGTCGACTGCGAAAACATGCAAGACGGAGTGGCAGGTGCAACCGAGAACGCAGCTGTAGGCCATACTTTAGAAAAGGCAGGCTTGGACTGAAAAACTCAGCTAAAATGGAGAGAAGGTGTTTTCTTCGACAAGGCACACGACAGGACAATGTCTTCAGCTGGTTTAGCGAAGCTCACTGAAGTATTTCTTTTGTCATATTGGGTAAGATATCTGAATTCCTGAGGAATTTTTTTCTGCATAACACCATCACAATTTTTATACTGCAAGAATTTTTGATCGCTTGGCGTACATAAAAAGCAGTGACATTTCATGGCAAGCTGTGCAGGAAAGCAGCGAAGCCAGCACTTGTTGCATCTCGAGCGGGCAAAGGATGCTTGAACCTTTTCTTAAAAACAGCTAAAGCATGCTCCAAACAATATTTCCTTCATCGCTGTTTCACGTTTTCGCTCGCCTGATTCCGGTTGGCGGCCGGATTCTCCACCTTCAGTTGCTTCGCATTACAAATATATTCATTCCCACACATATATGGGAGCTTGCGTGTAGGATACAATCTCTCGTTCAGAGAATTTCGATGCCCTGGGGCGTGGAATATACACGGCGTTTCAGGGAACACTGAGTAATCTAGAGAAATAAAAGTTTTGGGATAAAAATATGGCATTTGCGGCGTAGTATTGTCAGTGTTGGCGGGCACCAGAAAAAAGGTGGATCGTTTTATGTAGTGAGCTGTTTAACTAATTTTTAATAATTAACCTTTTTATGTATTGTCGTTAGGCGCCTGTTACAATTAGATATTTATAGCCGCTTTTTCAGTCATCGCCCAATCAGGTTTTAGAAATTTGAATGCCCCATTATCCCCTGCGCTGTGGCTGGAAAATTTGGCTGCATAGTGCCAAAACACATGCGCTTTCGAAAAGCATGCTGTCAAAGGAACGGTTCCAGTGCATGTAACTAGTCAAAAATGCAATATTTTACCTAGCCACTCTGCCGAGGATTATCGGGCTTTCAAAAATTTGAAAACAGATATGGCTATTACTAACTACTGGCTACAAATTTCTAATTGCAGCTTGGCGCCTAACTCTAATCTTTAAAAAGTTAAGTATCAAAAATTAGTTAACCACCTTACTGCTTAAAGCGATTCACCGGTTTTCTTGTGTCCACCAACACTGGTAATGCTATGCTGAAAAAGTCATATTATTACATGAAAAAAAAAAGATACAATTTTTGAGAACTACTTTCTTTTCCCTGACACACCCTGGGAAATTAAAATCACGTGCCACAACTTCCCGTGATATCAGGGATTTACCAATTCTTTTTTGCTCAGGTGAATCAGGAGTGCCAGCGATTTATGCATGGGAAGCAGAGAATGACCAACTGTGTTTATATGGGGCATTAATCGACTAGCGCTGTCGAGCCATACCCTCAGGTTGGAACTGCGACAAAATTAGCAGCAACAGATAACGCTAACGCATTCGGACGGTCTACCGAGGATAACCTAAGAGTTTTAGTTTGGTTTGGTTTATGAGTGTTTAACGTCCCAAAGACACGCCGGCTATGAGGGACGCCGTAGTGAAGGGCTCCGGAAATTTCAACCACCTGGGGTTCTTTAACGTGCGCTGACCCCGCACAGTACACGGGCTCCAGAATTCTGCCTCCATCGAAATTCGACCTCCGCGGCCGGAATCGAACCCCCGTCTTTCGGGTCAGTAGCCGGGCGCCATAAGCACTGAGCCACCGCGGTGCATAGTAGTTTTAGTGCGAAAGCTTTACTTACTAGCAATCCTGAAAAAAATGCGAGATTTGTCTGAAGCCTCTCAGATGCCTCCAGGAATAAAATAAATATTGTGCCTACTGGGTTTCAAACCCGCTTCGCTGCCCACTGCCCGAGAGAACTATGCTATCGCAACAAATGTTCACGCCTCATGTTAAACTGTCACACTACCGCGATGTGCAATTGCACGCCATTGTCTTCATCAACTTCCATCCCTGTTCAAACAGCACCATATTAGCCTCCTACCCCACAAAAACCGCATGTAGATGTGAAGCCTCTGAGACGGTCCAGAAACGAAAGGAACCGCACGTAACTGGCTCCCTGGGTCAGTGGACACCTCATTCGCGCTTTGAGCTACAGTGCCGTAGTGACAGAAAGCTGGGCCCTACATGCTTTGGCAGAAAAGCGACACTGATTTAAAACGCGTTAGTGTTGACACATTGTCCCAGAAACCCTGCCTTTCAGCAACAGCTCGCCGGCGTTCCTTGGCTAAACTGGCAATGAGGAGAAAAAAATTAACCGGCTCAGTTCATTTAGAGGAGACAAGTAACGCGGCGTAGATATTAAAACGGGCGTGACAAGCCGGGTGCGGCTTAGTCTGTTTCGACCTGGACAGCTCAGCTGGGCCTTGGCAGCAACAACAGATGGCGGTGGTGTCCTTGAAAATACCTGCTTTCGCACAATCTTTCGTGCCTAGCAATGCTAGACCGCCATTAGGTTTGTAGCTATGGGTACATTACGGTAGCATTTAAAGCCTTCAGGGACTCGGCTCCGCCACCCTGTGGCTGCGCTGACGCGCTGTGGCTAAGCCGCCACGCAGTCACGTGGTTGGTCACGTGGTGCGGAGCCGCTGCCGAGGGCGCGGCGCCGTGGCTGATCACTTGGTTCGTCACGTGGCTGTCACGTGACCAAGTTCCACTCAGCCAGCTGTAGCTATCACGTCATTTCAGGTTTAACCAGAGCTAAACCACCGCCAATTTTTATATCATTCATTTATTGCACCATATTGCATGCCGAACTTTCTGACCCACGTTGTCGAGAAAATAGAAAGATGCTTACTCTCTTATTGTAAAGAACATCATTCGCCTACTTAGATTTTTGCTCATTTCAATTGCCTTGCTATTCGTGGCTTATTTTCGCTGCTGATGCTGCTACGGTTTCAATGTAGTGTTCAAAAGGCTTCTTCGAAGCTTTGTACCATCTTTTTTTTTACTTTGTTTCGGAGGAAACAAATTATCTATTAAGTCTGTGTAAACACTAAACAAGCCTATTTGCGCTTTTTTACTCATGACGAACTATGTTAACGTTTTGAAATGAAACGTTGTCCATAAATAATATAGGGCACCTTTTGCTGAACGCTTAAACAGCAGTGATGAGGTTGCCTTTCATCACTGTTGGCGATTCATTTGTTTTCTTTCATTAAATTACCCCAAATATGATTTTTTTGTTTAGGGCTACATTTTGTGCACACTAAATGAAAGAACGGCTCTTGCGAATTTGTATCAGGTATTCATTTCTTTTATTAAATTTAAGGTAAATTAGGCACGGAATACACTTTCTTTGTGCCATTTTCACTTTATTTTCGGTTACGAATCCGAAGCCGTCATTCCTAGTTTCGACAGTAGATAAGTAAGTCGACTTTTGTAGATTACTCAATAAGTCTCACTTTGCTGACTTTTTATCACGCGAATTATGCTCCCAGTTCCCACTAGATTGGCACTGCGGACATTTTGGCACAAAGTTTGCATTCTTTTACATTCCACTTTCAAACTCTAGTAGTCCATCATCCTTACAACGAAAGTTGCTTACATAAATAGACATTTTTATGTTTCTTGACCGCGATATGAAAGTACCGCATTTTATCAAATAATTTCTGCTTAGTTGTGTACATTTTAAATCAAGTGGCTATCATCTGGAATTTCTTTGTGACAATCAAATATTTCAAAGTGACCACACGCGCAGGTTAATCTCTCTTTCAAGCAAAACTTTATTTCATGAGAACGGCAATGTACGGTGCGGTAAAGCAGCTATGCCATCAATAAAGGCTAAAAACGCAGCTTCGATTGTTGATGTGGACCAGGTTACCCATGACGTAGGTAGGAAGCATAAATAGAAGGTGTAACTATCAGTCCGTCTAGCTCGGCAAACTGCTGTTCCATTTGCGCGACCCATATATGGAGAGGCTGCGCAATTCCTTTCTACATCCATTAAGATGATTACTGACCTTGTGGTTGCATCTGATCACGGTGTTGCACCGTTCTTTCCACTGACTCGTGGATCTACTATATTAGACGGTTGTTTTAAATATAGAGTTGTTCAGACGTACAGAAACGTTACGTGCTGTTTAGTAAACGGCGGTCCATTGGGAGTGTCGTTCTGCCAACTCAGGCTTGAGCCATACATGTTTGTGACGCAAGTGACAGCTCTAATTGCAACGCTTTTTCGCTACGAGGACTATATCAGATTTTTTCGTACAGAAGCACCACTTACTCACGCACTCCGGCCTTGTGTGATCCTTGGTGAATGTTATCTGTCACCCAGATGAAAGGTTATAAAGTTTTATCTGCAAGCGAAGTCCTTGGTCTGGAGCCCATCTTCAACATTAATGAGCCCCGCTTTAGCATTGACAAGACCACAACACAGAATACTCCAACATTACAATGACTACTTTTATTCTCGTCAAACATTAGCGGCACAACTATGGCTAAACTTTCAAACATCAAATCAAATGAAATGAAAAATCAAACTCAAAAGCATTTTATTTTTAGGGCGTGTCCTGCGGAGACTAAAGGCTGATACAGCCTGACGAGGTCTCTGCCCCCGTTTAGTTCGTACGGCGTAGCAAAAAGTGCACTCGACACAGCAATTTCGGTTTTCCATTTGATATCAAACAGATATAATAGAATATACCGGGAAAAAAAAACAAGCAATACTATTTTATGCACAGTTTACAAAAACCATGTACCCAGAAAAACTTCATAAGAATTATAACGCGTTACAGGCATTCACTGAGCACTGATGCAGCAGTTCACACTGCGCTTAAAATCAAAAACAGTAACTCAGAAAGAAAAGGCTCATGTTATATTAAAAACTGTCTATAGAACGCCTGCGGTTGTCACAAGAAAAGTTCTATACATTCTTTTTTATTCGGCAGGGCTATCTTTGAAATTTATTACGCCTTCATGTTTATTGAGAATACTGATTGTTTGTTAGGTCAATGACTGTTTACCGTAATTTGTTCTGACCTTCGGAAGCCTTCTTGTGTGATGTCTGAAACAATACTGGTGATCAACTGTTACGCCGAGATCTTTGTATATGTGTGTGGTGTGTACGTGTTAAATTATTTTAAACAAGTATATTTGGTTGGCCATGATCATGTCGTGCTTTGCAAGTAGGTCCCTAGTGCGTAAATGGTGGATGTCTGCAATATAATTTTCAAATATACGCAAAATTCGTTTTTGTAATACCATCAACTTATTATAGTTGATTTACGAACAGTAGGAAATTTGCGAAATTTGCGAACAGTAGGAAAGCTTTGAATAAATTAAAGTGTGATAAAGAGATTGTTTTAATGAGAAAGGTATCATTGTCGAGATTTTTTGAATGCATCCGATTGATCGGGCTATATCGGTGGTCAAGTGCTCTACATGGAATGTCCATGTCAGAGTTTCCTGGAACCAAACTCTTAGAAATTTCTGCTCGTATTTGCTTAATGTTCGTTTTTTTGCACATAATTTGCATCACATGTTGGCCACGCTTATTTGGAAGAAAAAATAATATATATTTAGTTTTAGTGGCGTTTAATTGTAGACAGTTTTCATTTAGCCATTCAGAAAGAGTATGTAGATAGCGATTGTTCATTTCTTCAATTTTGCGTTTCGTCCGTGCAGAAAAATATACATTGGTATCAACCGCAAACATAAAGATATCGGGAGTGCTGGCGATTGCAGTAATGTCGCTGATGTTTAACAAAAACAACATAGGCCCTAATATTGATCCTTCGGTACTCCGTTTGTTACGCTCAACCAAGTAGAGGAGCAATTATCCACATTCAAAAATTGGAAGCGTGTGTCAAGGTAATCTTTTATAAATATTAGTGAAGTGGCGCGTATTCCATAGCATTCTAGCTTATCAAATAGTATGCTGTGATTAACCGAGTCAAAGGCTTTTCGCAGGTCAAGAAATAACCCTATTGTAAAAAGCTTACTTTCAATACCCTGTATGATTTTATCCTTTACGTGAAGTAGTGCTTGTTCAGTGCATTTATATTTTTAAAATTTGAACTGGGAGCTAGATATAATACAATATTTTTCTAAGAACTTACTCAAAAGCTTTCAATAAAACAGGTAATATTGATATTGGTCGTTAGTTTGAAAGGGCGTTTCTGTCTCCTGACTTGTATATTGGCACAGCCTTTGCTATTTTCAATTGGTCAGGAAGATACTAGTGTCGAACATTAAGTTAATATTATGTGCGAGAACATTGTTTTTAAGAATACGCCCTATAACATATTTGCCGAATACGTAATTGACGAATACGCCCCAGAATTCGGGAAAAACCACCACCAAGCGGGAAGTGTGAAAACGCGAAGATAATCGGAACAACGTGACAAGACACTACATTTGCGTTTCGTGGGGAACGGTTGTGCTTTTCACGCAGAAAAACAATAACCTTTTGTTCTCCGTCGATTACTGCCCACTGAACAGTGTAACAATCTCCAACCACCAACCTCTACTAGGATCAATAAGAAACTAGAGCGCATTGCGACACCAGGTACTCTTCCACGATGTCCGAATAGTCGCTACTGCGGTATCGCTTCGCTTATTGAAGTCAATTAATGAAGTCGAAAACGACCGCATTCACTTCGGCGGATGTTCGCTTCAAGTTCTAGGAAATGTAATTTCGGTTTTTAGCCGCACGAACGGCGTTCCAGCGTACAATAGCTAGTCCGAGTTTGAAAACGCAGGTCAGAGTTTGAAAATTTGCTGTGTACAAATAGATCACATCTCCTTTGCTTGCAGAATGGACGGTCACATGAAAAGGCTTCTGATAGTGTCGGGGGCAGTCGCGCCGTCAGGGCTCACCTTGACGCCAGAGACTTTACACTTAGCTGCGTGGAGCTGCAGTTTCTGGCCTACTACGTAAGGAAGTTACGGGTTCACCTAGAACCACAGAAAACAACGTTATGCTTTACTTTGATAACAGGCACAAGCCGTGTGAAAGGATCTTACCGTGTGTAGTGTTTGCCTAGAACAGAGAATGCCCAAAACAGCGTAGAACACTTTTGAGGGTCGTTCACAGTAGGGAGGCAACGACAACGCTTGACATAATGCTGCGAAACGTTCCCGACGAACACAACGTTAGTGTCGCCGCTTAGCTGTAGCCCCTAGGAGCTACTGCGCTTAGGCAGTTAAACAATAAAGATCTGCAATACCTTAAGTCACACCTGCTGTTAACTGCATTGCGTTTGGTTTGGTTTATGGGGGTTTAACGTACCAAAGCGACTCAGGCTATGAGAGACGCTGTAGTGAAGGGCTCCGGAAATTTCGACCACGTGGGGTTCTTTAACGTGCGCTGACATCGCACAGTACACGGGCCTCTAGAATTTCGCCTCCATCGAAATTCGACCGCCGCGGCCGGGATCGAGCCCGCGTCTTTCGGGCCGGCAGCCGAGCGCCGTAACCACTCAGCCACCGCGGCGGCGAACTGCATTGCGCGTAAGGAAGGCCTGATTGTCACATTAAAATTCAGGCCTTACATTGATTCCCTTCCAAGTGCTTTTCTCTAGAGCCTGTCGATAACCACAGGTATACAGTGCCTCTCCCAAGCTCCTCCTAGCCCTTCCGTGTAAACTATATGCACCGATTCGATGCACGCTTTACGAGCAATTTGTATGAGCTGCGATTCTGTGTACCTCAAAGCTGTTCTACAAGTTCTTATCACGAAACTTCGCCCTCATTCATACTCAGGTGGGTTTCAGGTAAGGCTGAGAATCCAGAGAAAGAGTGGTACCTCTACTGGCGCACGAACTTCCACTGCGGGCGCATAAGATCTCCTGGTATTATGCAATAACGTGGGGCACTTCTAATTCCAAATACGAAATAACTCTTCACTCTCGCAACTTTAGGGATTCCTTTCCTACCGATGCAGTTCGTAACGCTCTTTTGGGCGTATCGACACACATTCCTCAGAACTGCATTTTCTTTCATCTACAGAACTCGCCCCTCCGCTCCATATCCAATTTTCTCGGGTTCCACGCCAATGCGGAAAGTATCTCCTTTTTTTCCTGCCCCATTGCTAATCATTTTGCTCAGTACATATAGCCCCCTCTCCCCAAGTGTCGTGCCTGGCCAGCTTCGCACCATCTTAGGTGCCAGCTGACATTGGTGACGCTATACAAGGTGTCCTCGGTACTTATTAATGCATTGTTATAACATCCTCCCCCCACACATCTTTCTTCCAGCAACCGACTGACGTCTAACACTACAAATCGAGACGACGGAACAAGCGGCACAAGCCCAGAGATGGCGTGTAGGTGTGGGCACTAGTCCTTCGTTGTACGCTTGTAGTGCAGAAATTTTAACCTCAGTTAGCTCCCTCACCGGTGGTTCTGTTTATTGCAGGTGTTATGGAAAGCACACTTCCATTTTTTTTCTTAAATATGGCACAGCTCAGAGTGACGGCCAACTTTGACACGTCGACCGTCGAGCCCACTTGCTACTATTTTCGCCACCGAGCTGTATTCTGTTTGCGTGCACAGTGTAGCTAAATAAACAATTTCTGTACCTGCGCGCCGAACTGCGTGGAGGACACTAATCCCTGCTTAGATGCCATTATTTGCATGGTAAAATACTTGCCGCTCCACGCTTTCCTTCCTTTCCAAGCTAAATGTAGACGATCACATCGCGTGCATGTGATAATTTTTGCCTTCGTGTGCCTGCATGGAAATACATGAAAAAGGTCTTTAACCTGCAGTGGGTTTAGCTACGCTGATGACGATGCTGATGACTTGGCTAATACCTTTCTTTGGCTGCCAGCATTCATGGGCCATCCAAGAATATGTTGCCTATTTCCTAGAATTTTTTATTGTGATAGAAGCAGGAGGTCACGCAAGCAAAACCCGTCTGGTGTCGGTGTCGGCGTCAGGCTCATAAAGGCGAAATTCATCTTAAGCACGTGCCACCATCGTCTATATTTAGCTGCCAATACAAGGAACATGATTTCAGAGCGATATTACAAGACAACGAAGCTACCTTCCAGCACAAGGATCAAACTGTGAGGGAGATAGTACAAAAAATTTTCATTCACAAGGCAGGGGCCATGTGTTCATCATCATCATCACCAGCCTGACTATGCCCACTGCAGGGCAAAGGCCTCTTCCATGTCTCTCCATTCAACCCGGTCCTTTGTCAGCTGCGCCGACGGTATGCCGCAAACTTCTTAATCTCATCTGCCCACCTAAACTTCTGCCGCCCCCTGCTACGTTTGCCTACTCTTGCAATCCGCTTCGCTGCCCTCAAGGGCCAGCGGTTATCTTACCTTCGCATTATATGCCCTGCCGAAGCCCATTTCTTCCTCTTGGCTTCGACTAGAATGCCATTAACCAGTGTTTGTTCCCTCACCCACTCCGGCTGCTTGTGGTCTCTTAACGTTACACTTCTATATTTTATTTCCTTAGCTAACTTTGTTGTCCTTAACTAAAGGTGAACCCTTTTCGTTAGCCTCCACGTTTCTGTTCCGTAGGTGAGTACCGGTAAAATAGAAGTGAGGCATACTTTTGTGTTGTGGGATGCCTTTTTAACCTGGCGCTGCCTGATCATTAATTGGAATCTGCCCATGGAAGCACAGGCATGCAGGCACAAAGAAAAGCGTGTAGTCTGACTGCTGCGCTTAGTTGGATGACAATTTGTAATGACTGCCATATTTGATTTCAACGCCCCCCAAGGACGATTCTCCGTACACATTGCGGAAGTGTCATGCGTTATGGCGTGCACTGCTGAAGTCAGCCAGGGAGATATTTAGGTGTACAATCAAAAAAGGCAGATCACTTGAATTTCACCGTTTGCTACCTTCGAAGTTTTTCGCTCGAAATGAGCTCTTATAGTTATCCCTTTGTGGCGTCAATAAATAAGCAGTGTCAGGGAGACCACACGAACAGAATGCCGCTGCTTCGGCCTTAAAGTGATTTTGTCCGCCGGCAGCGAGAATTGTGAAGGCCGTTGTGTGCGCAACCGCCGTAGTCTGCAGTATGTATCTCCATGCAAAGCATAGGAGAAGCATAGAAGCTCACTGTTCTTGTGTTCTCGCTACACCTTCTTGGAAAAGGGTCGGTGGCTGGCAACGTCCAATGGCCCAAGAAACAGAAACTAACTGCCGTGCAAAACTCACTACTAAATGATTGTTTCTCATAGGGGATTTTGAGAAAGGTTTCGCTTCCTTGTAGTGCCAGAAATGCCTACTAAAAATTCACTTCATCTTTCTCAGGCATACACACCTACCAATTTCAGCTGAAAACTCTTAAAGTATCAAGAAAGGTAAGAAAGCTAAGCTCAGCTAGAAAACTTGGACACATGAAAGCATGGAAATAAATTTCAACATTCATTCCTGTGCTCAGACTCGCCGCCACGATATCTGGGTTCTAGACAGGCAGAGAACATAATTGACGCCGAGCTGATGCGTGCGTAACTTATATAATTCTTCCAATGGTTTAATAACGTCGATATGAAACACCCTGATGGCGCAGACATCAGGAATGAAAGGTGTTAGGCAAAAAACAGCTAATCATTCGCAGAAAACTACACCAAAAGATGATGGGCCCATTATCGGGTGATCGTTGCGATGAATGATTATTGGATATATCTGTGCCCCACACAGCATCCTAGACGAAAAACGCTGCGCCTGCCATCATTACCATGGACCGTCACGTAGGCATGCCTCACTTTTGCTTATTTCACCATGTGTGTTCACATGCTCCTTGCCATGCATCTGCGCCGACCGCCGCGCTCTGGCCCTCACCGGTATCACTTCGTGATTCTATTAACATTACAGCAATGCTGTGGCGTGCTGCCGGCTACTTCTTTCATCACATAAGCAACCTCTGACCATCGCTTATGCGCCACAGCCCCATCATCGGAAGCCACAAACTGCGCATCATTTTCCTACAACTGACCAGCTGCACCACCCTTGAACAATACCGTCGGCCCAAAAGCATCCATGAAATCAGCAATCATTCGGATGGCTTCGAGAGGAGTTCGTCGAATAGTCCCGTAGAAATGCCCAACATTTCCAGCCAGCCGGTAAACAATGTTTGCCCTTTGTTTATAGCTACTGCGATGAAGTTCCCGGCGTATCCGTATTTTGGTTGTCATAGCAACAATCTGGAGGGTGGTTACCGTAGAAGAAGGAGGATATTTGTACAGCGCAGAAATGCGCAATTTGAGTGTAATTACCACCTCAACAATCTGGAGTTGGTCACCGTGGAAGCAGGAGGGTACCATAAGAGCAAACAACGCGTAAACGAAGGGTGGTTGCAAGCGGAATCATCCGCAGGATGATGTAGAAGGAAGAAGGTTAGTATAGAGAGAGCAGAAGAGTGTGGCATTCTACGTTTGCTGGAGCTGCTGAAAGAAAGGCGCCTGAGGAGCGGCTCAGTGGCGGAGGTACCACGCACCGGGGCGGACAGGTGCGGGTTGTAAGTATAAGGACAAGTTGATGTTGATGTTTATTTACAAAAAAATTAGTTACATAATAAAAGCCTGTCCGCACACGCATTAGTGCTTTTTTGCTGAACAGGGCAGTACAGAAAAGTGTCAAGAGGGGATACACTACAGATTTCAAACGTACGCATAAATATATTCCCACAGCGCATAAGGCAATTGCTGAAGAAAAACAAACAACCAAAGAAGAAGAAAAACATACAGTTAGCTTTACAATATTTGTTGAGTGTTTTTACAGGTGGCTTTTACAAACTTGCAGCTGGCCGATAAGAATACCCATGTTTATTTAATTTTTTTTTCAATTTAACTCCTAACTAAAGAACTATGAATAGATAAGAACAAAGCGCGCAGTAAAAACACGCGCAAAGATTTAAATTATTAGGCTCTGAACCCATTGCTGAACTGGACTCCTTGACTAACATACAGACACTGGTGCAATTTCTACAGGCAAGTGATTAAAATATAATGGAATGTAATATGCTCTGGTCCTTTTCCTCTAACATCAAGACACTCTAGGTGAAACAAATCTTTCCACTAAGCGTAAGTCGCGTTGAATAGCGTTTGTAATTTTGAAAGAATTAGAGAAGAGATTTTTATTTAAAGTAATCGACACAAGAAACATACGTAAATAAAAAAGTCTAATCTTTTCATTTTTTCAGTTTTGCTTTTATCACTAGTACCGTATGATACGTTCCGACCAATTCTTTTCAGCATGATATTAAGGAAATTAAGCTTAGTTATAGAGGCCCAACCTTACACTGTTTGTAGTACCTAAAAAGAATGCTCCCTTACCACACATAATTCCACGTTCCTCTCACAGTGGCTAATTTTTTATACCGTGAAATGAAAATACTTTAGCAGTTATCGCTGAGTTAGGCATTTCTGCTAGCGCAATACAAAGCAAACGTAAATTGAATGTAGATGGCACAAGCTGTCATCAATATCGCGTTCATCACCATTAGCCCCACTACACCCACATCAGGGCAATAACCCTGATATATCTCTCCCATTCACCTTGTCCTGCGCCAGATGCCAACATTATTTCTTCCGCCGACGTAACTTCCTGTCCCCGCAACTACGTATCTCCTGAAATCCAGTTCATTGCTCTCAACGACCATCGGTTATCTCGCCTTCGCATTCATTCCCTGCCCACGCACATTTCTTCCTCTCCTCTTGATTTCGAATAGGATGTCAGCTACCCGCGTTTGTTTGCTGACCTGCTCTGCGTTCTTCCTGTGTCGTGAAATACTCCTATTATTTTCCTTTCCGTAGCTAGATGCGTTGACCTCATTAACGTAATAGCGTTAAAGGCCCCGTTACCCAGAATATACGGCATCGGCGCTGTCGGCATTTTGAGCGAAAAATCACGAGCATTATTATGACAAGTGTTGTTCAGAGAGCAACCTACGATTAGGGAGACCGCCTAGGTCACGTAACTGGCGTGAGTATTCGACTCAGTCAAATGATTTGCAAGCGTGGCTCATCGGCTAGTCTGTAATACATGAAAGCTAAAAAACAAAGCAACTTAGAGACAGGGACGAAGGACAGACGGACACAACTGGAATGTTTTTAACTCACTCTCACTGGCACCTCAACTTTTAGCTCTCTGAAGGCTATACAACCTGTTTATAGGGTTTGTAGGGGTTGGCTATGTTCTACAGATTTCTTTATCGCTTGTTTGATACTGTGAATATGGTCTATTGTCGAGTACCCTATACGGAAGATTGGCTGATCATATCGCTTATTGAACTGTAAGCTGTAACGTTGTCATGACCCTATAAACGAATACGTTAGTAACTGCCTTATAGGCAGCTGACAGTATGATAACTGATTTGTAATTTTTCAATTCGTTGACATCTGCGCTCTTATGGATTAAGATGATGTTAATGTTCTTTCAAGCTTATGGTACGTTTGAGGTCATAATGGATTGCGTTTAGAGGGTGGCTACTTTTTGTAGCACAATCTCACCTCCGTCCTTCAACCTATTTGATGTTACCTGATCCTCACCAGCTGCATTTTTTCTTTGGATAGCTCCTAAGGCATTCTTTACTTCCTCTCTCTTTACTGGCCGGACGTGAACTTGCAGTGTGATACTGCCTATCTCATTTATGTCTTTATTACATAGGTCATTGTACTGAACTGTGTACAATTCTTCAGCTACTTGAACTATATGGTATCCATGTAGATAATGACATTGCAATGTTGGCCTCTACACGCAAATATTTGATTTTTGCCTTGGCCTAGTTTTCTCGTAAAGACTTTTAGGCCACCTTCGCTATTTAAAGAGTGCTCGATTATATTACAAACTTTCTTATGTAGGTTACCTTACGCTCATGGATTAAACTTTATACTTCTGCCAGTTATAATCTATCTGTGGGGTTTCTCACTTTCATGCCTTTGCGTTTCTTAATCAGATATTTCGGCTCCCGAGAGAGCTTGCCGGTATCCTGTCTAACCAAGCTACCGCACACTTCTACTGCGCACTCCGTAATGACAGCTGTGAAGTTAGCGTTCATGGCTGGAACATTAGCTTCGTCGTCCTCAGTTAAAGCCGAATATCTGTTATAAAGCAATAAAGCAATATATTGCATTTCTCTAATTTCTTTTTTACCGCTAAATCACTAAATGGCTTCCAATATAATAGTTTTATTCGTTACCTGCTCATGTATAGGCCACTTCGAGACATTACCATACTGTGGTCGCTTCAAAGCCCTTTTCCAAGGACCTCCACATTTTGCATGCTCGCAGGTCCACCGCAGAGCATGAAGTCTATACACTTTTAGCCTCATGTTTTAGGTTTTTCTTCGTCCACTTCCTGTTTTCTCGTATGCAGAAGGTGGTAATGATCCGCAAATTATTTATCTCGACGGACTCTATTAATACTCCCCCGCTATTCCTAGAGCCTATGCCGTAGTCGTATGTCGCCTGGTCTCCACCCTGCCTTTTTCGTATATTGATATTTAAACACCCATTAGTCCAGTGTACTTTGGGTTTTCTTTGCTCACTGCTGGTTCCCTGTCTCTTAGAAGATTATGAGTAAATACTTAACTGCCGCCCTCTCGGCAATATCATGAAATTCCTCTAGGTCGTGAGCTATAGCCTGATTGATGAGGATTACCAACCCTAGTTTTTGCCTGTCCGCTAATCCACGACAGCATAGTACGTGCCCACCCGTTAGCACTGTATTAACTTCATCTGCCCTGCTGACATCTCTAAGAACTATGTCATCACATCAGGCAAGTAGCCAGATGTTTTTTCGGGAGTGGCAAGAGGCAGTTGTGTTGGGTGAAGCCCGAGGGGGGGGGGGGGGGGGGGGGCTTCAGGGCCCTTGCTTAGCATGCTGCGAGGGAGAAGTGAGTGAAATTTAAGGGGGGCTACCCGGGCAACCTCAGGCCGCCCCCTTTCTCGAACAGCCGCTGCCAGACTACTCTCTCTTTATAAGGTTCAAGCGCTAAACGTTGCCAGCTTCCAATGGCGGCCTGTCCGGACCAGATATATTTTGCACCCTCTGCCGTGCCACATGTCTGACCACTACCTTGGTCAGTTGGTCTGCAGCTCTGGGCCGAAGCTGGTCTGCTGAAGGTTAATTGGCTTGGTCGTATAGGAAGCCGTAGCCAACTAATACGCCACGGTGGCCAAATCGTGTTCTGGTGAGGGAGTGTGTTGCCGGTTCTGGTCAGCGAGATCAGACTCCACCCCAGGCATGGTGCGGTGAGTGTGCTTTTTTTGCAAACTATACTCACCTTCCCTGCCCAACTATGCGAATGAGCCCTCACTTCTCTGCTGCTCATTTCTCTGATTGCTTAAACTTTTACGGCTGTGCGGTGACATTGAGTAAAATCTTGGCTCTTCGAGCCGTTGTGGGGGCCGATACTAACAGTGAACACTAACTGTATTTGTAGAGAACTCGAGAGCGAAGCAGCAAACTTCCCTCAAAGGAGGCCATCCTGCCAATGGATTCAGGCGATTGCCATGACGTCGGGGCCGGCTCCATTGCACTCACGACTAACTGTTTGAGCAATGTTTGCGTTCTCGCATATAGCTTCTAATGCGTGTTATTTCCAGCAACATATAAAATCTTTGGGCATCAAGTTATGATCGCGCTGGAGTTCCACGCAGAAAGTAGTGACTTATCTAGAACAAGATTAACGTGTTAGAAAAGAACAAGCAATGCAAGTGGTAATAAATGCATGATGCTCTGGCAGATCATCTTAAAGCCTCCAACCGGAGCCTGTGCCAGAGATAGAATTACTAGCAATGCAAGAGTGGGGCTAGTTGCTGCTTCACGCAGAAAATAAAAAAGGAACAAAGTAATTTTTATACTAGCAGAGTTCTGATGTTTCGCGAATTTAATGCGTACAGCTATTTACACCCGGCAACGGAGACAAAAACCGAAGGAGGCCAGAGACTGCCTGAGGAAATCGCTTTCGCAATACCGTCTCCCTCGACGTCCTATATCCTCGCTGCTGCGTGCCAGCACAGTGCTGCAAGCATCCAAAGTAAGGGCCGGTAACAATATTGATGCTTGAAACCTTGACGTCGTACAGTGACATCTTCATTGTACTCGCCGTCTCCTATGTGCGATGTCCTCACTTTACCTGTTCACGCGCTATGGCCGTTTCTAACAACGCACCGTGTACCAACCAGTATCAGCGCACGCACACACACAGGTTGGTTTTCGCCCAATGGGGCAAGTAAGGCTTAGGCCTTCTTAAGGCGTAAACCCGTCTGTGTGTGTGCAAGCGCTGATTTTGGATGGTACACAATAAAAGATGGCGTCTTCATGCACCAGGCAGGTGGCGGTTCATTTAATGATTGGTGGCACGAGGTTGGTCGGTAAAGGCAACCTGGATTGCACGGGTCCTACCAGTGGCAGCAAATGCTCTCTCAGAACGTTGCAATTTGGAGGTTTTAATTAATGACTGACTGTCTCAGGTTTCTCGGGACTACCTGGATCGCACAAGTTCCACCGGTGGCAGCCCCTGCTATCTCAGGACACTGCGCACACATTACCGGCTGCACCACTGCGCCAGGAGTGGGATGAGGCTCCCAGGTATCTATGAATTTTAAGAAGAAAAAGACCAGTGCTGCTATCTGAGCATTAACTACTTAGCCATCGTTGCATACACCTAAGACAGAGCGTGGGCCACGGTACGGCGGGGACTGTCTTGCCGAAGTGAGAGCGCAGATGAAAACCGGTGCGGCGGCCTCGCTGCGGCGGCCATGTAGAAGCATGCAGAGGTAGAATCGCCAGCTGCGTTGCGTCGGGTAGCATCACGGGGCAGCGCGCGGTGGTTGCGTGTACAGAGTGAGCGGGCGGACTTACGCCTTCTCGCTTGTAAGCAGTCCTAAGCGAATCTTCCAACTTTAGTTTATAGGCCACTCAAGCGAGCTGCGTACGTCGATGCTTAGTAGTCTTTGCTTGAAGTGGTTATTGATTTGTGTGCGTAAGTTGGGATACCGTACACGCTACATATGTATGTTCTGATATCGTCAAAATTTTGGGTAAATTTCAATGCTCCTGCATGCTTGCAATCCCATTAAGGGAGTCTGATATTTGGTAATACCGGACGAGAAAGGACGGTATGCCGCTTCTGCGACGACAATAGTGAAAATAGTGCCCTGCCAGTGCGGCGTTGCATTTTTTTTACGAGAGTACGAGCATCGCACTTTGCCTTCTTCCAGCGGCTGAGCTAAAACGCAATGCAATGGCCCCAAAGGAAAATGACGGTAATTCAATAAGGCTATGTGTAAATGCCTTTGAAAAAAGCCCGGTGTGACTTGCCGCAGAATCGCCCCTTCATTTCATTCCTCCAAAATTTTTTCCATATTGCAAATGAGATAAACCTTGTTCGTAGGAGCTATATATTTGATTAGTTTGCCTGAAAATTAGGATAACATGAGCAAAATGGTTAACGTACCTCTCGCATATTTTCTTTCGTTTCGACATTTAGATTACTAGAGCAGAGCCACAAGTTTCAACTCTGCATACGTTAACATCAAATAAGTACTGTAAAAGCCATGAATAGCAGAAAGCTCATTAGGCGATCTATGAACCTAGATGTCGTAGAAGTTTCAAAGGCTCCTGTTGATGATCCATAAGTTATCTTACCACATATCCAACCTCATATAGCCTGGAACACTCTAATCTAGTTGCCGAATAGAGAGCAATTCTTTTACAGCGAGAGCTATATATGAAAGGCTTTCCCCCGCTGACCACGCCCAGCAGTTCTCTGAGATTAAGGAATCATTGCGTGTACGCGAGCTGGGCCTCGTGCAACATTTGTTGATATCGAGTGTGAAGTGTGCTTTTAAGGTTCTGCTCAGTACATCGAAACCCCTCTCGGGCAAACATATCGTTTCTGTGTAGGTGTCTGTATGCAAACTGGTGGTTGAATTTATAAAGTCAAGAAACAAAGGAGCTTGATCTTTCTCAGCATAATCTCTTCGAAAAAAGAGCGCACTACTCACTGAATAGCCCGTTCACGAAACACGCTGGTAGTTATATCGATTCACCATTCAGGTCTTTGAGAGTTTAGCAGTTGAGCAGATGTTTAAAGGGGTGACTTCCTTTTTTAAAAAATGAATATCTCAAAATATGGTGTTTCACTCATAGTTAAAACCGGAAGCTCTCTCGACTGTAGCCGCAGAAACAAATTGTCTCGAAGCATCGGATGCCAATAATAGCACCGCTCAAAAGTGGTCAAAAATTCTTTGCCATATATATGCCACGCTGCCTCCTTACCCCCCTATACTTGCTTCATTACCAAATTGTTAAAGGGGCTAACAACTCCAGGAGAATAGGTCAGGATGCCTTTAACTCTATACAATAGCAGGATTTGTATCGTATTCTCTCATGTATTGCTACACTAACTTTGCCACAGCAAGCACGCATTTAATTTCATCATTACGACTCACCCATCATTATCATCATCAGCCTGACTACACGCACTGCAGGACAAATGCCTCTCCCATGCCTCTCCAATTAACCTTGTCCTTCGCCAGCCGCGTCCACCCTTTACCTGCAAACTTCTTAATCTCATCCGACCACCTAACCTTCTGCCACCTCCTGCTACGCTCACTTTCTCTTGGAATCCACTTCGTTACCCTTAAGGACCGGCGGTTATCTTCCCTTCGCCTTACACTCCCTGCCCAAGCCCATTTCTTCCTCTTGATTTCGACTAGGTTTTCATTAATCAGCCTTTGTTCTCACCCACTCAGTCTGCTTCCGGTCTCTTAGCGTTACACCTATCATTTTTATTTCCATGGCTCGCTGCATTGTCCTTAATTTAAGCTGTACCCATTTCGTTAGCGCCCACGTTTCTGCCCCCTAGGTGAGTATATACCGGTAAGATACAGCTGTTCTACACTTTTCTTTTGAGGGATATTTGCTAAACTGCCATCCATATTCTGAGAGAACCTGCCAGGAGCGCTCCATCTAATTCTTATCCTTCTAGTCATTTCCCTCTCATGACCCGTATCAGCTGTCACTACCTGGCCTATGTAGATATATTCCTTTACCACTTCCAGCTCCTCGCTGCCAATTGTGAACTGCTGTTCTCTTGCAAGACTCTTGAACATTTGTTTGGTTTTCTGCATGTTAATTTTTAGACCCAGCGCTCTGCTCTGCTTAACTCATTGGTAATGATTTGCAGTTAACCTCCTGAGTGAGTCAGCAAGGCAATGTCATCAGCGAATCGCAGATTATTTAGGTATTCTGTACTAATTCTTACTCCCAACTGTTCGCAATTCCTGCCTCGGAATATCACCTGTAAACAGGCGGTGAATAGCATTGGCGAGATCGTGTCTCCTTGCCCGACGCCCATTCGTATTGGAATTTTATTGCTGACTTTCTTGAGAAATATGGTAGCTGTGCAGCTTATATATATATATATATATATATATATATATATATATATATATATATATATATATATATATATATATATATATATATATATATATGTATATATATATATATATATATATATATATATATATATATATATATATATATATATATATATTGTAAGGTGGGGTTTATTCTGAGAAGCTTCCTAACGGGAGTAGGGACAACAGCGGGTCAGCTAGTCCAGCCGAGAGCGTGTGCCAGGCGATGGCCATGCAGCTCGCGCATATGCTCGTCGTCTTTACATTGGAGCCAGGAGCATGCACCAGGCGATGACCATGCGGCTTGCGCATATGCTCGTCGTCTTCTTTACAATGGCCCCCGGACAGAAGAGGAGCCATCCTGGTGACTTAAGGAGCGGACAAGACAGCGGGGTCGCAGTATCTCTTGAGGCGCTGGACATGTACAGTCTCACGGCCGCGGCGTCTGAGATCGGGTGACGTTGTGGGGGGCTCAACAATATATTTGACTGGAGATGTTTGTTCCAGGACACGATAGGGCCCTTGATATTTAGCCAGCAATTTCCGGGAGGAGCCCGGAGTACTGGAAGGTATCCATAGCCAGACAAGAGAGCCGGGCGAGAAATGTTGGGGACGTTGATCTTCATCGTGGCGCGTTTTTTGAAGGGACTGGGTAGCTGTCGTGAGCGACCGAGCGATCTGGCGGCAGTCTTCGGCGTGCCTGGCGGCTTCGTAAACGGTGGTGCACTCAGATGCGTCAGGGTGGTAGGGGAGAACAGTATCAATGGGAACGGAGGGATGGTGGCCATAAAGGAGGAAGAAAGGAGAAAATCCTGTCGTAGATTGCGTAGCAGTATTGAATGCGAACGTAATATACGGGAGAATAAGGTCCCAGGTCGTGTGGTTCGAACAGACGTACATAGCCTGCATGTCCCCCAGAGTGCGGTAAAAGCGTTCAGTGAGGCCGTTGGTCTGAGGGTGGTAAGCGGTGGAAGTCCGATGGATGACGTTGCACTCACGGAGCAGAAATTTGATGACATCGGATACGAAGACACGGCCTCTGTCGCTGAGGAGTTCTCGAGGGGCACCGTGTCGAAGGATGAACCGACGCAGAAGAAAGGATGCCACATCCTGTGCCGTGGCAGCAGAGAGCGCGGCGGTTTCAGCATACCGCGTGAGGTGATCGACGGCAACAGTGATCCACCGTTTGCCAGAAGCAGTATAGGGGAGAGGCCCATATAAATCAATGCCAACGCGGTCGAAAGGGCGAGGCGGACAAGATAGCGGCTCCAACTCGCCAGCAGTACGAGTAGTGGATGTCCTGCGCCGTTTGCAGTGGAGGCATGAGCGTACGTATTTCAAAACAAAATTGTACATGCCACGCCAGTAGTAGCGGAGGCGGAGGCGCGTGTAAGTTTTGAAAAGTCCTGCGTGACCGCATTGCAAGTTAGTCTGCAAACATGAGCAGATATAGGACCATAGGTGGCGAGGAATGACGAGGAGCCATTTTCGCCCATCAGAATGATAATTACGGCGATAAAGCGAGTTATCTCGGATCTCAAAATAGGAAGCTTGACGACGCAGCGCGCGGGATGTTTTAACCGCCGATGGGTCGGAGAGAAAGTCCAGAAGAGCACGAATCCATGGATCCTTGCGCTGTTCAGAAGGCATGTCAACGACGGTGACAGATTGCTCAGGGGCTCCGATTTCGCAGAGACTGGCAAGTTCAGCGGGGAGCGGAAAGGCATCAAAGGGCGTGATGATCCGTACCGACGTCGAAAGGATGGCCGTACACGTAAGGGCGAAACTTGCCTAAGGCCCACAGAATGGCGAGGCACTCTTTTTCAGTCACAGAGTAGTGAGAATCAGCCTTTGTAAGTGTGCGGCTGGCATAGGCAACGACATATTCGTCGTATCCATATTTCCGCTGAGCGAGCACTGCACCGAGACCAATAACACTGGCATCCGTGTGAACTTCAGTCGGAGTCGCCGGGTCGAAATGACGCAAGATTGGAGGTGCCGTGAGGAGACGACGTAAGGTGTTGTAGGCGTCTTCGCAGGCGGGTGACCAAGCCGAAATATCGAAATTGGCGCCGAGGAGCTGAGTCAAAGGGGAAGCAATTGAGGCAAAGCTGCGAATGAAACGCCTAAAATAAGAGCAGAGCCCTATGAAGCTGCGAAGTTCCTTAGTGGTGGAAGGTTTAGGAAATTCAGTCACGGCACGAAGTTTCGCTGGGTCAGGGCGTACACCGTCTTTCGACACAACGTGACCTAAAATTTTCAGTTCACGGGCTGCAAGGGTGCATTTTTTTAAGTTTAGCTGCAGGCCTGCGTTTTTGAGGCATGTCAAGACGTCCCGCAGGCGAGATAGATGCGTTTGGAAGTTAGGTAAAAAGATAACGATATCGTCCAGGTAGCAGAGGCACGTCTTCCACTTGAGGCCACGCAAAACGGTATTCATCATTCGCTCAAAAGTAGCAGGGGCGTTACACAGGCCGAAAGGCATGACGGTAAACTCGTAGAGGCCGTCAGGGGTCACGAATGCGGTTTTGGCACGATCTGCAGCTGCCATTGCGACCTGCCAATAACCAGAGCGTAAATCAAGGGAAGAAAAGACCTCCGCGCCTTGTAGACAGTCCAGGGCGTCATCAATACGGGACAGAGGGAAGATGTCTTTGCGTGTGATCTTATAATGCGGCGGTAATCGACGCAAAACCGAACGTAGCCATCCTTCTGTTTACGAGGACAACCGGGGAGGCCCAGGGGCTGGTGGAAGGCTGAATAACGCCGCTCTGAAGCATGGTGTATACCTGTTCTTCAATAACTCTTCGTTCAGCGGCGGAAACTCGATGTGGGCACTGTCGCAGAGGGGCATGGGCGCCGGTTTCAATGTGATGCTCGACAGTGGACGTGCGCCCCAAACCACTTTGGTGGCAATCGAAGGACGAGCGGAACTCCTCAAGTAGTGCAAGTTCGCTGAGTTGGAGGTAGAGTGGCGTCGATAGAGCGAATTAATAGGTCGGTCAACAATGGGGCGGGCGCAGGTGTAGGTGAGCTGAGGGCGTCCATGGCGACCGGCGGTGTTTCTGCGGCAGCGTCGGGATGGTTGAAAACAGAATCAAAGAGCTGCACGGTGCCGACGCATTCTCCACTGCGCAAAGTGAAGGGGCTTGAAAAGGAGTTGAAGACCCACAGTGCGGTGAGTCCGGCGGAGAAAGTGAGCAGGGCATAAGGCAGCGGCAGGCAATGGCGACGCAGAAAAGTAGGAGACGGCGTGAAGAGGACACTGGCATCGCGAACACAAGCACAGGAGAGAGGCACAATCACGGAAGAGCACGCAGGAATATCGGTACTGTCGGCGACAAAAGCTTTAGCTGGAACAGGAGCACCGCAGATTTCAGTCTCTGGCACGGGATTCGGCAACGTGGAGAGCGCTACTTGAGCCCGAGCACAGTCGATGACCGCGTCATGAAGCGATAGGAAGTCCCAGCCCAAGATGATCGATTGCGAACATGACGGCAGAACGATGAACTCAACCAAATATAGAATGTATTCTATGGCTACTCGAGCAGTACACGCTGCTAACGGCTGGATGAGGTGCGCACTTGCAGTCCGTAAGGACAGGCCAGAAAGGGGTGTCTTCACTTTCTTCAAATATCGGCAAAGCGCTGCATCCACGACAGAAACCGCAGCGCCGGTGTCCACAAGCGCCATCACAGATACGCCCTTTACAAAAACTTCAATTAAATTGGCGGCAGACTGACGAGGCCTTTCAAATTTTGACGACTGCGCCGTTCTCGCCTCAGGAACTGCGGCACTTAGTTTTCCTCGTGAGTGGTCGAGGGACGCCGTCGCATCGGAGCGATGGAGCGTCGACGTGGAGAAGGCGAACGGTGTCCAGAGAAGGTGGTGTGCTCAGGAGACAGAAAACAGCCTAGGGGCGGCTCAGCAGGAGTTGAGTACTGACGCTGGGACCAGTAACCGGAAACTTCAGGAGGTGTTCGTGAGATGTTCATGCGTCGGCGGCAAAGCCGCACCACATGACCTGGCAAGCCGCAGAAGTAGCAGATCGGGCGGTTTTCAGGCATGCGCCAGGGGTTTCCCAGTTGAGCAGGCGGTCGATTATTATCAGGCGTGCTCCAGGAGGTTAGCAGATGAGCAGGCGGCGAAATAAAAGCAGCGGGCTCTCGAACGGGACCAGGAGGCGGAGCATAGGTAGGTGGACGAGGTCGCGCAACAACATCCGCATATGTCAGCGGGGCCGCAAGAGGAGTGGCCTGAGGGGCCTGCGGGAGAGCTTCAGCGACCTGTTCATGAATAATGTGCCGAAAATTTGGAGTTATGTGTGGTGATGGCTCTTGATGGCGGGAAATAAGCGAGAGCTGGCGAGCAACTTCTCGGATGAAGCTCTTGATGTGCCGTAGGAGCGATGACTGGTCTCTTGCATCGTTCAGGCCAGCAAGCGAGTCAACGTTCGTGGTGTGTTCGCATGTCAGAGCCCTCTGCTTGCGTAGTTCGTCGAAGCTCTGACACAGGGTGACGACTTCCGCGACGGTGCGCAGGTCTCGCCCCAACATCTGAAAGGCGTCGTCATCAATGCCCTTGAGAATACGCCTGATCTTGTCGGCTTCGGGCATCTGAGCGTTCACCCTCTTGCACAGATCGACGACATCCTTTATGTAAGTCGTGCAGTTCTCGCCAACCTGCTGTGACCGCGCACGCAAGCGCTGTTCGGCATGGAGTTTTCTGACTGCCGTGCGGCCGAATACCTCTGAGAAGTTAGGTTTGAAAACAGACCATAATGTAATGTCCGCCTCGTGTTTCCGATACCACAGATTCGCAACGCCCGTAAGATAGAAAATCACATTGTTCAGTTTGGTTTCCGCGTCCCACTTGTTGTATGCGCTCACCCGCTCATACGATGCGAGCCAATCCTCAACATCATGGTCGCCCGTGCCACTGAAGATAGCGGGGTCTCTCTACCGGAGAGAACCAGCACAGATGACGGCTTGGTGGTTAGGCATCGCGGTAGGGGGTAGCGTTCCGCTGCGGAGTTCCAGGGCGAGAGGACGTCACCCGGCACCTGCACCAAGTGTAAGGTGGGTTTATTCTGAGAAGCTTCCTAACGGGAGCAGGGCCAACAGCGGGTCAGTTAGTCCAGCCGAGAGCGTGTGCCAGGCGATGACCATGCAGCTCGCGCATATGCTCGTCGCCTTCTTTACAATGGAACCAGGAGCATGCACCAGGCGATGACAATGCGGCTTGCTCATATGCTCGTCGCCTTCTTTACACCGGCTGTTTCGTTTTGATGGTTGCACCCGCCTTCTACAGACGGTAGCATCTTTACCCATTCTGCTAGATGAAGCTCCGGCATGGTGGTGGTGTGTACGCTCTCGTTCATTAATCCCCCTTCTTGACCTCGGCAGTCCCAGTCTGTGATAGCATTTTAGTAATAATATGGACTCAATTCACAATAGGCTCGAAAACAAAAAAAACGACTGGGAAAGGAAATATACAGGGAGTTCAAACACGGCGTACCTGAGTATCCTTATACAACGCCGCAACGTGCATCATGCATCGGCTCTGTTCTGCACATCATCATGCGACGACATGATGATGCGTAGATATTTACCGCACAACATTTGGAAAGTAAAAGTCTCTCGTGGTCCGAACAGCCATCGCAGCTACCAAAATTCTCTCCTTGGGCCTCATGTGACTCGTTGTCATTCTCCTGTGGTAACGCCCGTCGTAGAGATATCCCTGCCGAGCGACAGTACAGGACCACGTTTTTGGGCTGCCAGCTCTTTATGCGCAGATCTCCGGCCTATGCGTAGCTTTCGTGGCTTTCAACATTAGGCGCCCGCGCATTCGTCAAACAAGGCGCTAATTGGAGCTAGAGGAGGTAGTGACAGAAGGTTCAGAGTGGAGGTCAGCCTGTCTCTGCACACCGTGTCAGCCGCACGCTATGAATAAGCGGTGACATGGTTTGGATGCGCCTCAATATACGCCTTTTCACGGGCTCATAGCCGCCAGGGGGAGCCACAGCGCCGCAAACCGGATGGACACCCAGGAAACTTCCGGTCTCCCCGCGAAGCGAGCGAGCGAGCCGCAGGGTCGAGGCGAGTTTTTCTTTTGTGTTTGTAGCACGGCCAAAGTACGGCGCGGTCGCCCTGTTGCGATATGTTTTCGGGTGGAAAAACATCTTCCGTGGCCCCATCACGACGTGGACCATGCTGTTGTGTGCAAGGTTGCAGCTTGCGACCTGGAACCAACCTCCTGTCGCAGGTGCGCACTTTCAGGTTTCCGGCAGACGCCGAGCGTAGAAACGCTTGGATAGCAGCAGTTCGGCGGGACCGATGGATGCCTACGAAAAGCTCCCATGTTTGCTCTGCTCATTTCGTTCAAGGTGAGAACAGATTTATGATGTCTGCTTGTGCCGCAGCTATTTCCTGCACGTCTTCTGGGCGCTTTGAGATTGAACGTTGACTGGATTGGACGTTGCGGGTTGGCAATCGTCGCGACCGCATTCGCCTAATCAACGGCTGCATCTCTAGCAGTAAAAATTGCACTGTGAAGTAAGGAAACCCTGTTTTGCGGTTAGTTGTGCGTGCAAGGCGTCGTTTAGCCATTTCCAGGGAAATTAGCCAGCTTGCGACGCTTGCAGTGCAGTTTCGATCATGCAGCAATGCGAGTGTGTGTGATTTACGGGCATTTAAAGTCCCGAGGTAACTCAGCCTATGATGAACGGTGTAGTTCAGTGCTCCAGAATAATTTAGACCACCTGAGGGTTTTGAATATGTACTGAATTTGCACAGCACACGGTCGCTTTCTAGACGCGTGTCGCGTCAATCAAAACTCTGCCGCTATGGCCGGGATCGAACCCAGGTATCCCAGCTTAGTAATCGAGCGCTTAGTTGATGCTTAGTTTATGAGCGGCAGTTCTTGCTGCGATGCGGGCCCAAGCATCTTATTGTTGTAATGCCTAACTCGGTTGGTGTTCTTTTATGCGCATATCTGGCGCGATTCCTCAGGCGTCTGTTGCTAACCTTCTGGTCGTGTGTTCGATCCCGTTCGCTGCATCAGCTTTTCTACAGGGACGAAATCCAAAAACGCTGGAGTATCATTCGATGCACTTTCGTTCTACTATTCTCAGCGGCAGGAGAAATTCATTCGATCGCCTGCAAGTGCTTTTAAAAAGAGTGAAATGCTTCCAACTCGCTTGATTCAGTATTTTTGTGCAGTTTCTTACTTACAAATGCCGAACGTAAAGTATGTAATCATACCAAGGAACCCTTAGTGTTTCTTCCTTTTCCTAGAGAAGTCCTGGGCAATATTGCTTTGGTGCATTTCAGCCAGTTTTTTTTGTTTTTTTTGCGTTTGGGAGTGCACATGTGGCTACTAATTTTCAAACATTCTTTTCTTTCTTTAGGTAAACCATCATCTGACCCCACACATCCCGACTATGTCCCCTCCATATTTCCTTATCGTGCCTCGGGAAATGTGGCCCAGAAAATTTCTAGGTTCCAACGCGCTGCTCGAAAGGATGGATTGAAGGAAGCATCCAGACCTGCTGCATGTAATCCTGGGCCAAGTGTGCTTGACTGTGGGCTCAACACGACTGGCGCAGGACAAGACGCGGATGATACTGCACTATCTGCGACTGCAACTGTTTCCGTGGTAGATAATTGCCACATGGAAACAGAAACTGATCTCAGCATGCAGAATATATCCCATCTTATTGAAGAGAATGGCAGGCTTAAGCAGCGTTTGGCCTCTCTGGAGGAAGAGTGTTCAGCAGCTAAGCAAAAGGCTGCTGAACTTGAAAACAAGCATACAAACCATGCTATTATAACCAAAGAAGTGGTAATGCAGTCAGCCAAAACAGTAAAGTTTTACACAGGGTTTGTATCCACAGCCATGTTCACTGCTTTCCTGCAGTTTGTGCTGTCAGCATGGAAGCCGTCATGTGCCACATGGCTTGATGCAGAAACACAACTCATCATGGTACTCATGAGACTTCGTTTGGGTCTCCTTACCCAAGATTTGTCATGCCGATTTGGCATCTCAAATGGCACTGTCAGTTCAATTTTTCATGCATGGCTTGATGTTCTTGCTGCAAACATGACAAAGTTGATAATCTGGCCTTCCCGACAGACACTTCAAGCTAATCGGCCAGCGGCGTTTCAGGACCCTTTTTTTGATGGTGTAACTGGCATCATTGATTGTACCGAAGTATTCATACAAAGGCCGATATTAATGACAGCAAGGAGACAGACATATTCTCATTACAAACACCATAATACAGTAAAAATACTAGTTGTAATATCACCTTCAGGAGCAATAACTTTCGTATCAAAAGCATGGGGAGGCAGGACGCCTGACAAGCAGATTACTCTACGCAGTGGTCTCCTAGACAAAGTCAAGGAAGGGGATGTTTTTCTTGTTGACCGAGGATTTAGATGCAGTGAGATGTTTGCTGCACGAGGTGCAACACTTCTCATGCCATCACTGACTAAGAATCATGCCCATCTACCTGGTGCTGAGGTCACAACGTCTAGGAAAGTCTCTAGCGTGCGCATCCATGTTAAAAGGGCCACAAAGATTGAAAGTTTTCAGAATTTTCCAGAATGTGCTGCCTTTGAACTTCGTGAAGAGGACTGGCGACAAGAACCTCGCAACCATAGATAAAGTGGTGGTGGTGTGCTCTGCTTTAGTTAATCTGCAAACCCCTATCATTAAGAATTCTCAGCGCAGAAGTGCTTCATAACTCTCTTCCACGAAAGTGCGGCGCTGTGAGGAAACGTCAATACAGACATGCTGTGATAGAACAGCAAATGCTCATGTGTGTGTGACCATGCTGACAATCATCGCATATAGTTTCATAGTGTGTACTTATGTTTTCGACTACTTCCAGTGTGTCTGCACTACGTGTACACACACTGTGATAGAACAGCAAGTGCTCATGTGAGTGTGACCATGCTTTTCATTGCATGTATTTATCTTTTCTACTACATCCAATGTGTCTGCACTGTGTGTACACAATAATTCATGTTGTTGATGTTGCCCACATTGATCTTTTCACATTTTTTTATTCTATTTTCTTGCACTGTCTGCAGTCAATTACTGCCTATTGTTTGACTCAGTTTTTAAGTATTTCCTGTTGCTTGTCCTCACATGTTGAGATTTGGGCTTTTTGTTTTCTGCTTGTATAGTTATGCTGTCCTCAGAGCAGGTGTTCAAATTTTTACTTGCTGTTTGCTTCTGTATCAGTTTTTTTATATGTTCCCTGCGTGGGACGTGAAGGCGTACTGTATTTAAAATCTATTATATTTGAGTTTCCACATCCGACAAATGCATCCGACATTAGTCCTTGAAGTGAACATATTTTGTCAAACAAGCAGTGTTTATCTGCCTTTCGAATGTGATAAAATATAACACTTGGAGTGTTCAGCAAAAAAAAAAGCTTGTGCTTAAGCTGAGATGCTGTAAGCTACAGGGTTAGCATTGAGGTTTCTGCCTACAATTGCTCCACCGTAGCGGCACCTACAGTAACTAAATTACATAATCTGGCGCGAGCGCGACCTGTATGCGAGGCCACCCATTGGACATTGGAAGCGTATAGAGAAGCCTCTGCTGCTCAGATTATGCAACAAACTTAGACCGCTAAGACAAAAAGCATCAGTAGGGAACCCACACTCTAACCTTTGAAGGGCAGATTTTTATTCCGACAGGATAACAACAGGTTGAGCCGTACAAGACCCTAGCTTCTTGAAAGCTGCCTGAATGGCAACACTTTCAGCTGTTGTGGAGGACACGACTTCAGTAAAGCGAACAGACCCGGTACACTTCAAAGAGGGAATGTGAAAAGCAGCAGCACTAGCTCCTCTGGACTTGTCCTTACTCATCAGCAGTCTGCCCATTATGTTGACATGCAGTGCAAATCCATTGTCGAGGTGTGCGTCTAAGTTTTACACACTTGAGGTGAAACGTTGCCTCACAGAGTGAGCATTCCACAATGTGGCCCAACTTGGTGCCTCGGCAGTGACATGTCTTCTTTGCACGTTCGATTTGACTGAAGATGTGCATTGACTGTAGTTCCGGGAATATGTGGGTGAAAAAAAAGTTTGCTGCCTTGAGTTTAGTAGCTGCCCAAAATGTCTCGTCAAAGCTTATGATTTCTTTTGTTAGAGAGGAACTTGTAAATACCACAAAATATGCCTGACACAGCCCAGTTAGAGCCATTTGAGCCTGAATTTGTGTGTAATAGGCATGGTTATGCTTGAGCTGCAAGTCTTCATTCAGATATGCCAGTTTAGTTAAGCCCTTCGTCAGTGAAGCATCTTTCATAGTTGCAGGGCATTTCACTTCTAGTGCTGATTTTGGACAGCATGAACAAGACACTAGTGCATCTGGAGATGCTCCAATAAAAGGCATGCTCCTTGCAATAAAAAGTCCACATGTTTTTGAGACTCCGTTTCTATAAATGCCTGCACAGCTTTCTTCTCTGTTTCGGAGCCCCACCGCAGGTTGGAAACTTGAGGCGTCTTCACGTATCCCATAATCTCCGCAACAAGGCCTGCTGCACATGTGCTGCATGCTGCGACACGGTGCATTACAGAGGCAGTGATCCTCCCTCGACGTTCTTGTAACCATCTTGGTGACCTTGCTTGGCCTCGAGTAGCTTCCTCAATTTCACTACAGCATGCAGCTGTCAGTTCCACTTTTTTTCCCTCGTCTATGTCGAGGTCTTGGTATATTTCAGCAAGGGGCGGTTTCGCAGAGAGTTGCTTGCATCTGCCCACTCGTACAGGTTCCAGGGCAGCTGTCTCAGGGGCAGAATCTGTGTCCTCGCTGTCAGAGATTGAAGTCAGGATCAAAGTGTTTGGTGCAATTTCCTGAAAAAACAGTATTGGAATTAGTGCCCTATTTGCAATGTCAGTGGATCTGGTTCTTTACAGTTGCACAAACAGTGAGCATTTTTGTGTGTGTCCTTTCTCTACGTATGTATCAAAATTTATTTAATGAGAAGTCCTTACCTTCACTTGACGAAGAAATCTTGACACTTGCTCATCCGTGAGCACTGGTACTGAGTAGTCTGGTGCCTCGCTGCCTTGGGGTGGTGCACGGCCTATTTTGGGCTTAAAAAATTCAATCTCCGAGACTGGTGCTGCCTGTGGAAAGTTCAGTGTCAATTACAATTTTGCTCACAACTCTTTTCATGGCAGAATGAAAACAAAGACTTACTGTGCTTCCCTTTGATGCCTCAATCCATTTACATGCAACATCAGTTGGGGACGGGTCATTCAGGCCATACTGCGCAGTTGCCTCAACTCTAAACAAGAGTGCAGCCACGTGTGTGCAGCATTCCCCAATGCTGAAAAATAAGTAGGAAACATGAGAAATAAAAAGCTCACAAACAACTGTAATTATTCGTGAGAAGTGTGGCCCTTGAAAAACTTTAAATGCCTTGTACAAAAGAATGCTGGAGGGTGAGATTTGACGACTTTTGTAATCCACAAGGAAACTCGAATAGGATGACTGCAACATCATGCAGTCAAGCATCGACAAATGATCTGGCTAGCTATGACATGAATATTGTCGCAAAGTAGTGGCTTTAATAAAGCAGACTTGCATGGAGACCAATAACAGCTGCCTGAACAAACGGAATATTGGGCTGAGTTGCGCCCCACGAATGAATAATATGCGTCGGTGATCACAAGCGCTCTCGGCTATCCTCGAAATAGACTACTGACAGCACTGGGCCTTGTTGAATTTAAAGACAGTGTGGAAAGTTACAGATAACATGTTACAAATGACAAGTACAATCTAGAACAGCCCAGATGCGGCAGCGTGTCACAAACAAAGCGAGATAATTCTGAACAAATCTGCATGCGGCGAGCAAAGCGATAAAGCCGCGCTCGGGCGGCTGTTAGCACAGGAAACAAAGTTTACAATGACGAATTACGGCAGTATGGCAAACATTTCATTACACGCGCATAGTTAGGCGAACAGTAGCGCTTTTCTGCGCTGTAATGCAACTAGTACAGAATTTTCGAAAACGGGAAAGTCTTCATTCTTTGTGGTTTGATTCATAAAAATGAAAAATAAGGCAAGGTAAAGGCTCATGGCATTGTAGCTCTTATTATGATTCGCCTACTTACCCGGCCATGCAAGTGCGATGCGCACTTTCGACGGTTCCATCCTCCTTCACGATGCACCACGCCTTGTAAGACTTCGAAAGCGTTTGACTGGCTTCCACAGTCGCCGCAATAACAACAACGCCGACTCCTTGCGCTCCCGCCTTGAAAGATTTCACTTGCTTCACCTTCCCGCATATGAATGCGTTGTACGCATCTTCAAGTTTGTAAGACTTAAACTGTTCGTTCGTGTAAAAACACACGCCTTCCACAAGATAAAAATAAATATCTGCTGCTGTCACAGGGGGCAGATTTCGTGGGCCCGATGTAAAGGCGAACCGGACAACGTCGTCGTCGAGAGCGTCAGGCAGCTCCTCGCCTCTGAACGAAAGTTTCGCGCGGTACCGCACTTGCGCCTCGGTGTCCAGCTTCTTAAAATAATCACTTGACATTATTTTTGTACAAGCGACGCACAATGAACGTAAGCACAGCCTCAAAACACGCACGGATAGCCGAGGTCTCCGTATCGCGCCGCCTGAAAAACACTGCCGGAAGTTCTTCGCCGGAAGTTGAGTGGGAGCAGCCAATGAGCGCCAGAGGCGCGTGTTTGTAAACAGTGAAAAGGAGAATACTAAAGCTACTCACGCTGTGAAGGGCGCCGTAGCGGAGGGTCCCGTCCGATTTGAAGCACGTGGCAGCCTTCAGCGCGCACTGACAGAGTAGACGGGACTCTAGAATTTCACCTCCATCGAAATGCCACCGCCGCAACCGCGATCGAACCCGCGTCTTTCGGGTCAGCAGTCGGACGCCATAACTACTTAGCAACCAAGGCGGCTATATATATATATATATATATATATATATATATATATATATATATATATATATATATATATATATATATATATATATATATATATATATATATATATATATATATATATATATATATATATGCCTGTATGACTGCTGAGGTTTCCATTGAGTCAAATTATTTTGTCGTAATCAATGAAGGCTATGTACAGGGGTTGGGTATATTATACGCATTTCTCTATCACCTGATTGATAGCGTCAAAATGATCTATTGTGGAATGTCCTTTACGAAAGCCTGCCTGACCATTTGGTTGATTAAAATCTAAGCTTGTCCTGACTCTATTAGCAATTAGCTTAGTAAATGCCTTGTAGGCAACGGAAAGTAAGCTGAGCGGTGTGTAATTTTTAAAGTCTTTGGCGTCTCTTTTCTTATAGATTAAGATAATATTTGAGTTGTCCCAAGCTTCTGGTACGGTCGAAGTCATAGGGCATTGCATACACAAGGTGGTTTTTCTAACACGGTCACCCCTCTGTCCATCAACAGATCTGCTGTTACCTGATCCTCACCAGCTGCTCTTCCCCTTTCGATACTGGCGGGATGACGCATTGCTGTGCGCTGCTGTCTCTCTCATTAGCGTTCGGATTACATTGCCTACTGTTCAGAGAGAGAGAAAGACAAACGGAAAGGCAGGGAGGCTAACTAGGCAGCGCCCGGTATGCTACCCTACACGTGGGAAGGGGAATGGAGGGAGAGATAGAAGGGGAAGAGAACAAACGGCGATGATCACTTTTCCACATGTCCGGTGGTCAATAGTTGCAGGGTACACAGGGCACACGTGCACTGATAATTCGCAACCTTGCGCTCAGTCCTGAGTCCTTCAAGAACTTGAAAGGCTACAGTAGAGAATTGTGTAGAACTCCTAGCGTACTTTAACTTGCTAATGACTTGCTTCGGATACTATAATATTGCTAATGACATTGCCCTCCTTGTCTGTTAACGCATACGTCTGGTTTTTACTTATGCCTAGTTTCCTCTTCACCGCTTTTAGGCTACCTCCGTTCTTGAGAGCATGCTCAATTCTCTCCATATTAAACTTTCTGATGACGGGTACCTTGCGATTATTTATTAGCTTTGATATCTTTCCCAGTTGTATTCTGCCGGTGGGGTTAGACGCCTTCATGCTTTGGCGTTTCTTAATCGGATTTTTCGTATCTTGAGATAGCTTGCCGGTATCCTGTCGAACCGTCCTACTACCTACTTATACTCAGCACTTCGTAATGATTGCTGTCAGATTATTGTTCACTGTATGAACATCAAGATCGTCTTCCTCTGTTGAAGCTGAATATCTGTTTAGCGATATCGCCAATTCCTGTATTCGTCCTGTTACCGCCAAAGCGTTAATGGACTTCCTCTTCACTAGCTTCTTCAATTTCCTCTTCAAGTCTATGCTAATTCGAGACCTTACCATTCTGTGGTAGCTAAAGCGCCCCTTTCTGAGGACGTCCACATACTGAAGGATTCCAGGTTGAGCGCATAGTATGAAGTCGATTTCATTTTTAGTCTCACCAGTGAGGCTCTTCCAGAGCCACTTCGTCTTTTCTCGTTTGCAGATCAAGGTATTCATGATCCGTATATTATTTCCCCTATTTGCGATTTCTACTAATAACTCTCGTCTGCTATTCCTAGAACCTGTACCATAGCCGCCTACCGCCTGGTCGCCAGCCTGCTTTTTGCCCACTTTCGCATTGAAGTCGCCCATCGTGTACAGTGTAGTGTGATTTTACTTTATTCATTTCCAGTTCCACGTCTTCATAGAAGACTTCAATGGTCTGGTCATCATGGTTTGATGTAGGCGCATAGGCCTGCACACCTTCAGCTTCTACCTCCTATTGAGCCTAATTACAATATTTGCTACGTTCTCGTTAATACAATAGAACTCCTCTACGTTGCCAGCTATGTCCTGATTATTGAGGCATACCACACTTAGTTTTTGTGTCCCGCTAATCCGTGAAAGCACAATATGCGCCGTTCTTTAGTACTGTATACCCCTCACCTGCCCTCCTAACTTTACTAAGGCCTATGACATCCCATCTAATTCTCGCTAATACCTTTAGCACCACTGCTAGGCTGTCTTCGCTAGATGAAGTTCTAGCGTTGAACGATGCTATGTTCAGATTCCAATGGCTGCCTGACTGCAGCCAGAAATTTGTAGCACCCTCCGCTGTGTCACAGGTCTGACCGCCGCCGTGGTCAGTTGCTCCGTAGCCGCTGGGGACTGAGGGCCGAGGGTTAACTGGTTGGTTCATAGAAGGTTGTAGCCAAGCACTACACCAGGGTGGCCAAATCCTGTTCTGGTGATGGAGGGCGTTGTCGGTTCTTGTAGCCCAGGTCAGGCTGCACCAGGCCTGGTTATGCAATTTCATGGACAAGCAGATTTTTTTAAAACCCGGTGGAGAATTGCGCGGCACCAGGATTAGAGCCCCGGTCCTCTTGCACGCTAGGCGGATACTCTACCCTTGCGTCATCGCTGCCCACCTGCGGTTCACCCATTCCTTGCTACTGCAAACTTGGTTTAGATACTAATATATAATTTCTTTACAGATGGACAGATCCACTGCACGTCTTTTGCAAAATCATATTTCATAGCCGCTGGTTTTTTTTTTTTTAGTATAAAGAAGAACTAATGCTCACAATGGCTGATTTTTAAACGCAACACTGCTCTGTCTACACTATGTGCGATGAAGCATGCTTTTAATATAAAACTGCGAAAAAGCGTCTTCTTTAATGTTCTTTTTTTCTCATGCTCCAACCTCATTTCAACGCGACCCTGTTACATCCTTAAAGTGAGGCCAGCACTATGTTTTAGTTAAATACTTAAAAAATGCTGGTTTGTTCTCAGCCAGGGAAACTTCTTTGCACTGTTCAAATTTTAACATGTTATAAACTGCCTTTGCTCATTCTCACATCGCTATGTAGTTTTTCAATTATACTAGAAAAGTGCAAGAGTATTTGCAAATATTTGAGATTTTGATTTAACCCAAGGGCGCCTTAAAGAGGAAATCTGGAGAGGGCGTATGCTTCAAACTCCTGACCTTCTCCCAGCTATAAATCTTGTGCTTGAAGATTTCATTAGAACAATATTTCTTTTACAAAGGCATTTCAAAGAAATCGACTTTAGTATTACGACCCATTGAAAAAGTGGAAAAACAGTTTTGGGAAGTATATGGGCCACTACTTTTTTTTTACTTTTTTCGACCCTTTAAAAACTCCCGAAGCTGGTTATTCCCAGTTTTACTGTTGTGAACAAAATGGCGGCACGTCATATGGAAAAGAGCGAATTGGTAAAAGTTCTCCCAATGCATGGTAACACCGCGTGCTGTTACCACAAAAACTATGTCATCATATTTCATGCTTTAAAGCTTGCTCTGCAGATGCAGCTTTCACAAAAAAAAGATTGTTTCGCGAACTCCAGCTTGCCCGGACAGTGGAGTATATCATATATATCTTTTTCAAAAATTACATATTCTTAATGCTCGCTAGAGATTCTGAATTTATATTTCTATCGTGCTCAGTTTGGCAAGCCGTCATGACAGAGTGCTCCATCATTTCGGTGATTTCGATCACTAACTGCCAAAGGCGGCTGAAGAGATGCACCGCGTCTGTCTGTGAGAAAATAAGGCAATGTAAATTGCTCGGTAAGTCGCCTCGTGAAATCCAAACTAAATCCTTTCAGCAATTTTATTGAAAAATATTGAATGAATAGCGAATACAGTGACGCACCACATTCAAACCACAAGAAGGATTCACTCCTTGCTAGGCGATGCACAGAACCCAACTGTAGGTCGGCGTTCAAAAAGTGCTGTCGAGAACCGAAGACCTGGAGCACTAAAACAAGAACAGTTGTGTGTGCTATAAAACACACTGCCGAGTAGTGCCTTCACTCCGCTTCAAAAGCAGCAGTGACGCAAATAATGAAAAATACGGTAACTTATTTGAACACTTCTTGTGCAAAATGTTTTCGTTCAAAACCTTAGTCGCAGAACGAATTATGTCAATGTGCGTTTATTATTTTCGGCTGTCTTATATGCGGTTTCATTAAATTTAATAGCACGCACAGCAGAACGCAAAAAAACAAGATCATCTTTTATAAATAAACAGTGAAGACCTGCGGGCACGTTGTTAGAAAATAAAAAAAACATTGCGTATGAACGAAAAAAAAATTTTAAGGTCTCGCTACCTGTTTTTGCACTCGCGATGGAGGTTGGCTGCCGAAAATCCTGCCTCCAGTTGTCTAATACATGTCTTTCACTCAAGTCTGCGGCACTTTACAGCTGCAGCGAATGTGAAAATAAAGAGTACTTCGATTTGTGCAGGCGTCAGGTACGGCCAACGTTAGGCCTAATAAGAAGTGGTCATTTTGATTCAAATATTGTGTCCACATATGGCACCGCAATCGCCTTCTAGTTCTTCGTGTGTGTTGTTTTCATATGCTCTATTATTTTATTTACCTTGAATACTTGTCCGAGATCCAGATTATTGCCAGCGAAAATGCTGATGAGTGCTACTGCGCCCATAGAAACATGCATCTTCTCTTTGTCAAAATTTTCTGACTATTCGCGCTACAAAAAAAAACTGCACTTGCAAATTTAGCAATGTTACAAATATTATATTATAGGTTGCAGGTTTCTGTCAGGACTTCAAGTAGGTGGTTTTGAAGTATTCGGCGTAGTACGTGGTTTTCCACTATTCGGCGTAGTATACTGCTGATTTCCGGCAGCGACAGCCGCCCGCCCGGCCGGCTTCACACCAGCTCGTCTTCCACTGTGTCACAACATAAACGCCGCGATAAAGAGTCCGATGTGGCACTGACTGGGATGTTTCAATATGGCTTTTAGCGTGGTGATAAATTAGAGTGTTTACAGCACTGGTTGTCTGATGTTTGCGAAAACGCTGTAGTGTAGACTGATGTGAACTCTGTGATATAAATTATGCGCTCGTCCTAGCGCAACCTTTCTCTTTATTTTACCGAGACACAAATGTATTTTGACTATACGTGAAAGGCTGGACGTTGGATGAAGCTTCCTTTTGCAATGCAGCGCAGTGCAATATGAGTCGGCACTCGTGGTGAACTTGGTGAAAACTTCGGCCGTGTCCTAACCTGTCTTTGATTTGACAAACACCTGCACAAGGCTTCATGCGGCACGGTTGACAGCACGGCCGCAGACGTCGGTGGCACGTAAAATACTGACTGTAAAGTAGAAACATTTATACGGCGGACTACACCCCCCCCCACACACACACACATACATATATATATATATATATATATATATATGTGTGTGTGTGTGTGTGTGTGTGTGTGTGTGTGTTGTGTGTGTGTGTGTGTTTGTGTGTGTGTGTGTGTGTGTGTGTGTGTGTGTGTGTGTGTGTGTGTGTGTGTGTGTGTGTGTGTGTGTGTGTGTGTGTGTGTGTGTGTGTGTGTGTGTGTGTGTGTGTGTGTGTGTGTGTGTGTGTGTGTGTGTGTGTGTGTGTGTGTGTGTGTGTGTGTGTGTGTGTGTGTGTGTGTGTGTGTGTGTGTGTGTGTGTGTGTGTGTGTGTGTGTGTGTGTGTGTGTGTGTGTGTGTGTGTGTGTGTGTGTGTGTGTGTGTGTGTGTGTGTGTGTGTGTGTGTGTGTGTGTGTGTGTGTGTGTGTGTGTGTGTGTGTGTGTGTGTGTGTGTGTGTGTGTGTGTGTGTGTGTGTGTGTGTGTGTGTGTGTGTGTGTGTGTGTGTGTGTGTGTGTGTGTGTGTGTGTGTGTGTGTGTGTGTGTGTGTGTGTGTGTGTGTGTGTGTGTGTGTGTGTGTGTGTGTGTGTGTGTGTGTGTGTGTGTGTGTGTGTGTGTGTGTGTGTGTGTGTGTGTGTGTGTGTGTGTGTCGCTGTCTGCGATAGCGACAAATGACGAAGATTTGAGAAAAGACGCCCAATACGTCGTCGATTATCATACACCATAGGCACATTTACTGCGGGGTACAATTACTCTAGAAAAATCTGACCGCCTTTCGCGTGGGAACCAATCTAGAGCGCATCCCGTTGGCTTGTGATATTGGTCACAATTATGAAACGCTAAAAGCTTTCCGGCATAATACTGGGCTCTGCAAGTCTGAAGAACTCTGGAATTTTCATTATATGTAAAGCTCTTCGGCCTTCAAACCTCGGTCTCCAAACTTATACCCTGTGCTGCTGACCTAAACCATGGACAGCTTTAAGGGGATGTGTCTAGGAAGGGCAACCGTTTTATTCACTACTGCATTTGTAGTGTTGTTTTTCACCTTCGCTCCGACAACTTTCGTTTCAAGTGGTAATAACTAAATAGCGCCATCGAAACCCTAAGAACTGGTAGTCGCTGTCCTCATCACTGGAAACTGTTCATCGCCGTCAAAAATGCAATGTCAACGGTCTTGAGTGCACAGCATAGCCCACATTTCTGCACTAATGACACAAGGGAATGCAGCCAGCTTACTATCGATGATCTCGCAGCAGCCACAGGAAAGGCACCCGTTCTGAATGTATGGTAATGAGAAGCAGTCTTCAAATGCAGCACGCTGCCTGGGTCGATTGCGAAAACCTGCGAGACGCAGTTGCAGGCGCAATAGGGGACGCAGCTTTAGGCCGTAGTTCAGAAAAGGCAGAAGTAGATTGCGAAGCTGATGTCAAAATGGAGAGCAGGTGTTTTCATTGACATGGCGCACGACAGGAGAATCCCATCAACTGGTTTACGAAAGGTCACTGAAGCATCTTTATGTCATGGCGGGGGAGTGATCTATCTTCAGGAGTAATATTTTTTGACATCATCATCAAAGCGTTATACTGAAAATCTTTCTGTGCACAAAAATAGCGGTGCGAGCACTTGTATCTTCCAGCGAAGAAAAGCTGCTTGAAAGTTTTCTAAAAATGAAGGACACTTTCAATTTGCCTTTACGAGTTCAACGTGAAAGCGTGTTGCAGCGCTGCGGAGGTATTCCTAATGTATGCATCAGTGCACAAATACACTTCGTGATGTCAAAGATCAGAACACATTCATTAGGTCCACTTTTATTCCATACCAACCAACTAGTCTTCGTCGCGTGATTCAAAAAGTACTGAGGGCAAAAAACTACGCTCAGTGGAAGGCTAAAGGCCCCTTATTTTCGAAATTGTGGATTGCAAAATTTTTTGCTGGAACTTTGTCAAATCGCGTAAAATTCGCAATGTTGTTCTCTTTAGCACCCACCAAACAGGTGGTTTGAGAGGCCGCTCAATTCAGAACTGTGTACACATGCGCGTACAATTCTCGAAAGTTGCTCCTGCTTTCATGATCAGTTTGCTCTGCTTCAGATCGATCTTGCGAAGGCGTTTGACGGTGTTTGCCATTCATTCCTGTTCTCGCTTATAGCGCGAGCAAATGTTCGGTCTACTGTACTTAAAGGGGTGCAACTTCACAACAGCAGTTGTTCGGCTCGGTTAATTGTAAATGGTCACTTATCAAACCGTGTGCCAATGCACTGTTCGGCTAGACAAGGCTGTCCGATTTCTCCTCTTCTACTTCCCTTTATCTGGATCCGCTTTATTTAAGTGTTGTAACAGTAATATTCGTGGCTTCTCTGTTAAGGGTAATGAAATCAAAGTGCTTGCATAATCTGATGATTGTGCTTTTTTCTGTCTTGACAAGCACGGCAATGATTAAGTTGTATCGGGAATAGATCAATTTTGCATCGTCTCTGGCGTTCAGATGATTCACTTTAAAAGTTCTGGCCTGTAGTTCAGTTTATGGGGCTCAATATCACTCCTGTATGCCAGAATAAAAGGGTCGTGTGTGCCGCCTAATTATCTCGGCGTTCCACTTCATGCTTTTAAGTCTAGTGCACATTATTGTGAGGACCGGGTTTCGGTCGTAGAGCGTTATGCTCAAAGTTTTATCTCACATCGACTTCCAATTTTCGGTCGTGCTCAGGCCCGCAGCACATTTCCCGCAACAAAAATTTATTACCTGCTCCGGGTCTTGGAGTGCGCTGGTCGTTGCATCCAGCGTTTTCTTCTAATATTAGTGGTTTTTATTTGGGTGTTCATTTTCGAGGCGATGATATGTGATTATCTTTACAGGCCTGTTTGTGCAGGAAGATTGGGCTTAGTTCACCTGTATGTGAGAATGTTGCTCGCTTTTTCTTTCTTTCGCGATTGTTCTCATCTGATCATTAGAACATTCTTGTAGATTAATTTCATGACCCTGTTTTCAAACTTAGTGGTTTCTTAAAATTTTACTGAGCGCCCTTCTTTACTTGGCTTTATGCAGCAAGTTTTTGCTTCTGTGGGTTTCTTGACTGTACGGTTTCCTAAAGAGTGCTTATTTTCCGTTTTGCGTAAGAGTCCGTAAAATGGTATGATAGCGATGCTCCTTCCGCCGCGGTCTTATCGTTCTGTGTACTTTGGTCTCAAGGGACACGATGTGTTGACGCGAGTGTGCAAGACGCCGTTCCCTCCTTTCAGCAAAACGTTCTTCTACAATTTACACACCGAAGCTCTACCTGTTAACACGTGGCTTTATAGGAACAACATTTGTGTGTCTTTTGTTAACTGTCGTCTGTGCAGCTTCTGAAACCATTGAACTGAGATTTAATTAATGCAAGGATGCCATTTTGTTTTGGGATGTGTTGCAGAGGTTGTTAAACAAATCTTTGTTTTAAATTTCTTCACTGTTAGTCACCTTGTGGCTATTCAACCTGATTGCGAAGCACATCACATGTTTTTCCTCATTGGACTTCATAGCCTCTGGAGAACGCGCCTGCTGGACTGCAAAGCTAAACCTCTTGTTTCAGTCAGGAGCCATTTCAGTCAAATGATACTCGAACTCAAGAACATTTATGATGAGAGAGACTTTCTACCCGACTGGTTTCCACTGTAGATGCAGTGTCTCGTTTTGCCGCTCTTTTAGCAGTGGTGTTTTCTGTCTAGCTAGTGCATTGCAATCACTAGCTGGCTTTGCAAATATTATGTAGATATCCCGTTTCTGTCCATTCATAACATCGTGTAGCAGATAACATGTCTGAAAAAAAAGTTTTCGGGGCCTATTCGTTGCATGCCTCCCTGGCACCGAGCTGACCTCGGTTCGTACCACAATAGCGGCTATTTTTTTTTAATTATTTACTGCTACAGTCTGAATTTTCTATATTCTTGGATTTTTCCAACGGACGCAGAACAACAGACGGCGCCGAAGTTTCGGCAAAACGAGCTCCTTACGCTATCGTGTATTCTAAATTTTTCATGCCGCCCAGGCATCCAGGTGGCCTCGGATCGTGCCACAACAAAGGCTACTTTTTTTTAGATATAAACTTCTACATCCTTATTTTTCTCTATTCTGGGATTTTTCCGACTGACGCAGAACTACAGCCGGCGCCGAATTTTTCGAAAAACGGTATCCTTACGCTATTGCGTATTATAAATTTGGATTCTCGGCGGTGTCGTGAGGCACACCAAGGGCTGTTGGCTTGACTGAAAAGCAATGAGCAAACTTTACGCTAAGAGTCAACGGCTGCACATACCGGATAAACGCAATGAGAGGCCGGATGACGAATGCATAATGAAGGCCAGGATTCAAGAAATGCAGACATGGCTTGAGCAATTGAGAGAACATAACAAAGTTGTCCTGTTATATTTTCAACAAGAGGTAAACCAAGATTCTGTCTGCAGCGAGCTTGGAAAAAACCTCAGCGCGCTAATCATCAATCACAGCGGGCACAAACAATCTAGTTTGATGTTCATTTTTATATGTTACGAAAATGACCTTCAAAGATTAATCTTATCTTGAATGGGTAACTGTGAAAACCGAAACTATGGTGTTTTTTTTTAATGGAGGAGTGTAGTGAGGAGATGAGACCAACACCACCCTAAAGAGCGAATTTCATTGAAGCACGCAGAAAGAGAGAAAGCGACTTGATTACAAAGAAACAGCCGGGCACCAAACCGCTTGCGCACAATATGATCCAAGTCAAGGCAGCCAATGGGAGGCTCACTAGAGCGGACTCAACAAAGCGCTGCCTGCGCCGATCAGCTGCTGCGGCTGCTGTTGTCGACGGGAAGAATGAAAAGGAAAGAGCACGGGGCTGGTCACTGGCTCATGCAGAGCAACAACCGCTGCCTCGTGCTGAAAGTAGGAGAGTAGAAAGACAGGAGTGCAAAGATAGAAAGGAAAGACGCGCGCGCGAGCTGTTATAGCCCGGGCCGCTCCCGGAGGCAGTGCAATACAGGGCCAACCCGTGCCCGAGTGCTTCAAGCACCCCGCTGCATTCCAAAAATAAGCTAAATATCTTGGGTCCCAAGTGCCCCCGTAGCAGTTATTCAATCAGATATTAACCAGCTGTGCGCCGATCAGTTCCGGCGTCAAAGCGTGTTTCTGAGTCGAGTGTTTGCTTTATCCGCTACACCTTCTAGACACAAATAAAAATGGACACGGATGGCTGCGCCCAAAGACCCAAGATACGAACTACAACCGTCGCACAATACGCACTATTAATGCAGCGTTCCTGATGCTGGGGTTTCAGGAACCTTTATATTTATTGCGCTTCCGACAACTGCGCGACATGAGTCTCCCATTTAGACCTCCAACTGCACTCTGGGCGGCACGTACTGTACATGCATTCGCGAAACCGCGGACGCGTGGTGCCAGCTTCTTTTCTCATCTGCTGTTTTAGATCAAGCGAAACCTGACCTCCGCTCATGCATTGCAGCCCCATCCCCGGGATCCCCAAACTGCTCGCCATTTTTCCGCATTCCATAAGCTGAACCCCCCCCCCCCCCCCCCTCCTATCAACAACAACTTAGGCTCATAACACCACCCCATAATCAACGCTCATTCAGTTGCTTCGGAAAGAGCACGTCTGACAACTGCATCAAAACACTTCACGTTCGCTTCCTGCAGGTAAACAATATTTACCCTCGTTTTTACAGCGACGGCTTTCGAGTGCCCGATCCCGGGGTTTCGCATCGTTGTAGTAGTTGTGTGTAACAAGACGGCTATTGTCTTGGGAACCACTCAGAGACCGTTACCTTGGAAAGAGGAAGCAATACCAAGAGTGAACAAACGCGTGACCGCAGGGTGGTTGGCTCTAAAACCATTCGGAGGATAGCCACCGTGGAAAGAGGAGCGACAATATGGATACAGCACGCTCCGTGTGCTGCGGCTGCTGATAAACGCCGCGCAAGAGCAGAGGCTCAGCGATGGTGGCGCCATGAGCCTGGGGTGGACTGGAGCATACTGTTTGTCGAAAAATGTCTGTGTGTGAAACACCACAAATTGCAGAGCTGGAGCTACACATATATGAAAGTCACTATCAAAGTTTTCACTTAGATACATCGTGAAATGAAAAGGCCTCGACAGCTGTCGCTTCATGTCGCGTTAGGCAGAGGTTACCGTCCTGCGAGTCAATTTTTGCAATGCATACTCATCATGTTGGACCAATTTTGCGGCTAGGCCCACGCACCCCTGTTGATGTGTGAAGTGAATGAGCAATTTTATTACGTGCTTAAAAGAAGCACGCAGCTGATTATTAAAACTGAGGGGTTTTGAGTTAGGTAGACGTCAGTGGCAGAAAAATATTACCAGCGTCCACGAACATCAGAACAATGGTGAATAAATTTAAGTAGCTAGCCGGTTGACTCAACTTTGAGAACCAAATTTTTAACTATCATATTTAGGCAACTCGTAGAAATTACATATTTGTAGCTAGCCGTCAGTAGTTATTGTATCAGTTTTTATGAATTTGAAAATGCGATTGCCCTTTGCGCCGTGGCCCGACACATTTTGGTTACATCGTGCCTAAATACATGTGCTTTCGAAAAGCATGCAGGCAAAGCAACGCCTCTAATGCACGTAAATAGTCGACATAGCTAAATGTTGTCGATCCACAGCGTCGAGGGTAATCGCTTTTTGGCAATAATAAAATCTGATATGGCTATTGGTGACGACCAGCTACAAGTCTTTAGTTGCAATAAGGTTTAATCAGTAATGAGTTGAAAAGCTAATTATCTGAAATTTGTTAAATGGCTGACTGGGATTATTCTGCTACAGACGCCACATTCATAACTCAAAAGGCCTACTGTTAAAAATCAATGGTGGGCTTCACTGAAACATCTGATGTAACTAAACCTTTTACACCTGTTTTACACTTTGTTTATTCCTTCCATTTCAATTTATTCTGTATGCCCAATGTATTTTGTCTTTGTTGTCTTACTTCCTTCTCGCCTGCAAGTATGTATGTGGGCTGTGAGTATTGTTTGTGAAGGTATGAATTTTGGTTTTTTATTTTATTTTTTATTTATGAAATACTGCGGACACTAAGTCCAAGCAGGGTGGGCGTACAAGTGAGCGAAATAAGAAAGAAATAACACTGGAAAATAGATAGAAATAGCACTAATTGGTTAGGCCTCATGGGGCAAAGGTTGGTTTATTTGATTCCAATCTATTATAGTTCGTGGGAAAAATGAAAAACTTGTAGGTGTCTGTTTTGGCGAATATAGGGGTTAGAAAACTAGGGTGGTTGTCGAGTTTGTCTGGCAGATAACGGCTTTAAGTATAATGAGGGGTCCAGACCAAATTTGTTCTCTAATAAAAGCGCAAGAAACTCTAACCTGAACTTTTTTCTTCGGAGTTGAAGTCGTTCAATTTGGTTAATTTCCATCAAAGTGGTGGGGGAGTCAGTCTTTGCATATTTATTAAAGATGTATCTAACAGCCTTTCTCTGTATCCGTTCCGAATTGGCTATGTTAGATTTAGTATACGGGTCCCACACTACGCATGCGTATTCGAGTTTTGGTCTGATTATAGAAGAATAACAAAGTAGCTTGATGTTAGGAGGCGCGTTCTTCAGTTTATGTCTTAAGCAGCTCAATTTGCGAAATGCGGAAGAGCAAATGTTATTGATATGCAAGTTCCAAGTTAATTTGCTAGTTATAGTTATGCCTAAGTATTTGTAGTTAGATACTTGTTAAAGAGGGGCCAAATTAATTTGTATGTGTAACTATGTGGTATGTTTTTTCTTGTTATCGGAAGATACACACTTTTGTCAGCATTGAGAACCATGCCCCATTGGTCGCACCATTTCAAAACATTGTTCACAGCATTGTTCAAAACATTCTGGTCATCCCTATTAGTAATTTCTTTGAATAACATACAATCGTCTGCGAACAATCTAATATGCACTGATGGGCTAGTTACTTGAACAATGTCATTAATATATAAAAGAAAAAGCAGAGGGCCCAAGACACTTCCCTGTGGTACACCGGATGAAACAGGAAGAGAGCCCGAACATTGTCCACCAACTTCAACAAACTGCCTGCGGTCCTTTAAGTATGCGGTTATCTAAATTATGAAAATCTCAGGAATGCCAATATGTTTCATTTTTAGAATTAATTTATCATGAGGAACGTTGTCGAACGCCTTGCTGAAATCTAAAAAATTGCATCAATTTGGCCCTTACTATCTATACAGGATGCGAATGAGCTAATTACTGTAATCAGTTGTGTCCTGTCGAGAAACCCCTTCTGAACCCGTGTCGGAATTCGTTTATGACCAAATTTTTTCTAGAAATTCATTCACACAGTGTGCAACACTATGCTCTAGTAGCTTACAGCACGATGAAGTCAATGATATGGGTCATGGTACACACTTCAGTGGATTTATTGTTGCTTAGCTAGAGGTATTGCTAATTGCTTAGTGCTTAATTACTTACGAATGAGACTTGTTCTTCAATAGTTTTATCCTCATAACGTGTGGTTATTTCGCAGTTGTGCACATATTGCCGTCTCCTTTTCATTCTGCGCTTGCCAAGAGTTGATGTGATTCAGGTGTTGAATAGTTGTGTCGTGATTCTGGTGCGAATTTTTCGCTGACAGCTCGTGTGCTGTCCGCACAAACTGCGATTTTCTTTTTAAACTTTGTGAAAAGGGGGCCTTTGTGAGGAGCGCCATCACAAACTGAGCGCCAATGCGATGCGTCTGACAGTTGAGTGTGGCGCGTCCGGCCCACCGTTGCACAGCCAGTTCCAGTGAATGGGGTGGCCGCAAGGTCAAGTAAAAGAAAGGTGGCGTGGCATGCGGGGAGGGAAGCTGACGTGGCTGGAATCCGAGGGGACGAGGGAAGGAGTGGAAACAAGGACTGTCATTCCAGCGTGGAGATGCAGCCGTCGGTCGTTTGGTCCGCGCTGCCGTTGACATGCCTTGGATCACCGACACAAGCCTCCTGCGTGCCGTAGTAGCATATAACTTTATTTTATCGAGAGCTACACTAGGCTAGCACTTCGAGCCTTCAGCCTGGCACCCCTTGAGCTCCGTGGCGGCGCCGTGGCGGGTCACGTGTTTGGCTGCGTGGTGCGGAGCAGGTGCTGCTGCCGGCCGCGCGGTGCGCCGACAAAACCGAGTGGGGATGGAGAGGGGGAGAGAGTGAATCCACGTCCAAGGACGAAGATGAAGCAGCGCCAAGCTCTCTCGTCACCCTAGGTTTAACCAAAGCTAAACCACAGCCAATTTCTTTTTCTCCGACGGATATAGGATGGGCTTGAGCCACACCGCCTGGACGACGGCCTGGAATCCGTGGACGTCGGCGGAGTGTTCGCCCAGTCGGATGGTTAATCTGAGTCTCAGTGTCTGTGCTGCGCTTTAGAGGCTCCTAAACTTCATCTGCCTTAGTTTCCTTGCACTCACTCTTAGGTTTTGCTTGTCGTCAGTGACGACCGTAACCATTAAGTGTCACTCCTCATACTCAGTGGCGTCCACACAGACCACTTCCTGTCTTGCTCGATATCTCTTCTGGAGCGTTTCCGCGCTTTTCTGCCTTCTTTCTTGATGGTGCTACGGATGCATATTCTTTGGAATCGGGGTAATGTAGAGCCTTTTCCTTACTACTGTAGGGATATTGATCTTGGGTTCTTCTTGACTCTCCTATGTGATGCCTAGTCCTAGGAGTATGTTTCATCCCGTTGAGAACTTGGCCAATCTTTAACATAGGAAGAGTTGGTTGGTCTCAACAGCTGCTGCGAACGTGTCGTGTACCCCAGATTTCATCAGTCGATTCGTAGACGTAGTCACGGGGAGGCCTAGTGCAGTCTTGTTACGGTGCTCAGCTCGTGGTCGCAGTGAATTGTCTCTTGCCTTAGAGTTACTTCCCTTCAGCGCAGAACTCAGGGCCCGCACGGGTGCTGGCCTGTATTCCTCCCTGCTTTATCTGCCGCCATGGTTTTTCGATGCTGTGCCCGTCAATATTTTCCAACTCCCCGACTCTCCGACCTGCTTTCTACCCGGGCTGCCAACATTCTTCACTATCCCCGAGACGTTCACGAACTGCTGACAACTTTCCATTTTGGTTATTCTGTGTGTAGTGTGGTGCGTGTGTTAAGTGTGAGTTCGTTTTATTGTTTTCTTTATCTCAGTTTGGCACATATCCTATTTAGTTCTTTTTGGTAAAAATTGGCGGTGGGTTAGATCTGGTTAAACATGGAGTCACGCGGTGGCTACAGCTGGCCGGATGGAACTTGCTGAGTTGGATTACAAAGTCAGTCTTTCGCCGCTCCGCTTCGCTGGGCGTTCCTTCTTCATCTTCGTCCCACTTGACACGGCGCATCCGCACAGCTGTTGCAGCTCGGTTTCGCCGGCGCGCCGCGCCGCCAGCAGCAGCAGCTGCTCCGCACCACGTGGCCAACCGAGTGACGACGTGATCAGCCACGGCGCCGAGCCGCCGGAAGCTGCTCCGCACCACGTGACCAACCACGTGACAGCGTGGCGGCACCGCCACGCTGAAGGTTCCAAATGCTACCGTAATGTAGCTATCACTACAAAACGGCTTCGTTTCTTTTCCTGTTTAGTGTATTTCTCTAAACCTGCAGGCGATACCATTTCCCTTGTGCAAGGAGACTGAAGATCGCGGCAGAGATCAACATGCCGGAAAAGAAGTTCAATGACGATTGGGACCTGCGTTTGTTTAGTGGAGGTGGCTTTGCGTGCGTGGATGACTTGGCAGCTCAAAAAACGTGTTATTCGATCATGGCCTCTTTGGCCTTTATGCACGCGATAATTAGGAGACCACCATCAGGCTCAGTGTGTTCTGTTTCTTGCGCTTTTTTGCGGAACCCGCGCACTGATTTATCCCTTTAGGCGACCATATTCTACGTATACGCATAACAATAAACAATTTAACACTCAGTGTCACGTCCAGTTTTGTGAACGCTGTGCACAGCGCAAAGCGCAAAGTTGAGCGCAAAGTTTTTAATTGCGCTGCAAAAAAAAAAAGCGGAATGCGCTTGTTTCACAAGCCGTGTGGCTTGACATATTGCTCACAGTATTTAGAAGCGTTGAAGCAAAATAATCTCGCATGAATGGCGAAACTGGCACACCTCATACTTGCTGATTTGTTCTGTGGATACGAATACGATCATGGGATGACAAAAAAATAAAGATATATGCGCCTGGGTTTCTGAAAATAAAGTCATGTCTCCCTGAATATCAAGCTGAGATCTTCTCATGAGTCGCATTGAGCATGCTGCGCAGCGTCGAAGCACTCTCCTACAAAAGCCATAAGCACAGATCACTTTTCCTCTTACAACAGTGCAATGCGGTTTCCGGCCACGTTTGAAAAGATTGCAACTGGGCTCAGTCGTTTCAAGTCAACAATTTTGCCTCCGGCAAGTGATGTCGGCGGTCAGTGGTCGCTCTGTCCTTTTCTTCAAAGATGCCATACATATCATCAGTTTGGCTACAGCTAGTGGCGATGTTGTTGAGAACTAAGTAATAAGCTGGTGGGGCACTCAAGTCAACTCTTTATTTCGGAAACCTATTATCACAAACAATAAAACCAGTCAGCGGCGCCGAAAGCAACAGCTGTGCTTGGCGGTCATGGTACAGGAAAATGCGCGCAGCTCATGGCAGCGCTCGTGAAAATATGACAACGGAATTTCTTCACAAAGCCCTTAAAACGTCTACGAAAGTCTCGAACAATTTAGGAGCCGTCAGCCCATGAATGCGATCATTCCTCTGTCGTTTTGCCACGACTCGAATAGCAAAGAGAAAGAGAGAGTTAGCGGTTAGGTATCGAGAGGAGCAGGAAAAAACATTTATTGCCGCACTGTACTAAATTGGCAATGAGAGGTGGGGATGGTCGTTGCACTGGGTGGCAGTCCGGGACGCCATTCCGGGACGCCATTGGACGCCGCTGCTGCCCGCGCTCTCTCGACCGGGCCCGCTGGGCCTCCAGGTCTGAGGTGGACAGGGCCTGCTCCCAGCCCTGTCTAGTTGGCTCGCTTATAACGGCTATATATGTATTGTAATGGCGCGCCCACACCATGTGGTATAGGTCAGCATACCGCGCGCAGAATTTGCACCGGCCAGTGAGGGCAGGCAGTGGAGAACGGTGGGTCTAGAGATGAAAATACAGAAAATGAAACTAATGATCAACATTCTCGGATGGAAACAGCAGTTTACACTAGGTAGCGATTTGTCGCCAGTGGTAAGAGAACACGACTACTTATGGCAGGTAGTGACCGCAGATTCGGATCACGAGAGTGAAATAACTAGACGAATACGAATTGGATGGAGCGCATAGGGTAGGTTCTTTCCGGTCATGAATGGCAGTTTACCAATATCCATCAATAGAAATGTATCCAACAGCTGCATTTTACCGGTACTCAGCTACCATAGAGTTTCTTGCTATTAGCTATAGAGAAAGCTCGCAGCGTTGCATCTCGGCCACCATGGGTGCTCAAACTATCAAGGGGCAATGAGCTACTTGGTGCGACACAGTTGATTTTTTTTCGTAAGCATAGCGTGGCGTTACTGAGATGTGCCATTCCGTCCACGGCGCGCCTTGCGCGCAGACGACTTTGGCACAAACGTAGTGCTCAAAAGCCATAGTAGCGAAAACGCAACATCATAAAAAGCGAATAAAAGGTTTCTCTTTTCCCAAGTGCCATTAAAAAAAACCTATTAAAGTTTTTAAGCGACAACTATTTTTTGAAAACATATTTCTTTTTAAAAGTGCGCCTGTTAAGCACGAAATATTGGCGTTTGTGGTCTTCACTGTTGGCCAATAGAAGAGAATGCCATCGCTTAATTTGGGCAAACTTTACATTTACGCGCTTTTCTGCTCATTTATTTCAATTTATAGACAGGATATTGAATGTTAGGACATTCTAGATTACCGAACAAAATTTGTTTTTTTCATTATTTCTTGGCAAAAACTCGTGGTTCTGCAGTTGTGGTTTTGGCTAAAAATTTGTGGTTCTGCTCTCCGTTCCATGATGCTTAGAGCGCCCATGGTGGCTGAGGTGGTCATGAGCAAGCTACATGCAATCATTCATAGGCAGGGCGCCAGCTTTACTTCTAGTCAATAGCAAGAAACTATATGTCACATAAGGGGCAGAAACATGGAGGGCAACGAAATTTGTCCAGTTTAAGGTGTGGACAACGCAACGAGCCATGGAAAGAAGAATGATAGGTGCAACCCTAAGAGACCGGAAGCGGGCAGAGTGGGTGAGGGAACAAACGCGTGTTAATGACATCCTATTCGAAATAAGAGAAAGAAATGGATTTGAGCAGGGCATGTAACGCGTAGGCAAGAAAACCGCTTATTCTTAAGGGTAACGGAGTGGATTCCAAGAGAAGGCAAAAGAGTGGCAGGGGGGGGCAGCCAGTTAGGTGGTCAGATGAGATTAGGAAGTTTGCAGGCGTATGGTGGGCGCAGCAGGGAAATCATAGGGTTAGTTGGAAAGACATGGGAGAGGCTTTTGCCCCGCAGTGGGTGTAGTTAGGCTGATGAAGTACAACTCAGCGAGGTATGGAAAGAAAAATGATAGGTGTACGTTAACAGACAAGAAGAAGGCAGAATGGGTCAGAGATCAAACAAAGGTTAATGACGTTCTACGTGAAATCAAAAGGAATAAATGAGATTGGGCAAGCCACGTAATGCGAAGGAGAGGAAACCGATGGTCTTTAAGGGTAGAAGACCGGATCCAAGGCACAGGAAGCGTTGCAGGTGGCGGCAGAAAGTTAGGTTAGCGAAAGAGAATAAGGAATTCGTAGGAATAGTCTGGCCGCAGCTGGTACAGGAGAGGGTAACTAGGCTTATATGGGAGAAGCTTTTATCCTGCAGTGGGCGTAGTCAGGCTCATGGCAATGACGTAGTTCGGTGGCCTGGCCTTCAAGAACTTATTTGCGAGTATCACCGTTCGTTTCTCTTGATAGACTTTGAAAATGATGATGGCTTTGGGAGTAACTGTTGCTTCCACTTTCCACGGCTTTATTTTTATTCGGATGAAAAAGATACATATAGAAATCCCAGAGAATTTTTTACAAGAACTCTCAATGCGAAATGTTCAGTTTCACGTCGGGTCCAAAGCAAAGCTGGCCGAATAGTGAGATGTCCATTTTTTTTCTTTGGCCAGATGGATTCAGCTTACGGTGACCACTTTATAAACCAGTGAAGTGCAGTGTCATATTGTCTGACATCTAAATACGTTTGTGAAGACATTGGTAATCTGCCTTTTGAATATAACTCGAATAAGAGTCGTTTGTTTTTCCACCTTGAATATCAGTCAGACGGTGTGTAGTATTTCTGTATTATCTCTGTTTTGCTGGCATAGTTACACGCCTACTTAAAATGCTGCAAAAAATGTGCAGTTTTTTTAGCAACTTCTCCCTCAAGTTGTCTCTTGATAAGAAAGCCATTACTCTAGAGTGTCAGGTGGATTTGTGGCGGTTTTAAAGTACGTTTTTTGTCTACCGTGCTGCGTACATGCGAAACGACAAAGACATATTATTTACTTTTATTTTTTTTTTCATTACAAACCTGCCCTCAGTTCAATGCACTGAGCAATTTTGAAAAAATATACCTGCCATCTTTGCGAGGAATATTTTACAAAATATAAAAAAACACCTTCAAAGGTTATATTTTTTCCTTAACATGGAAGGTTTGCTACCTGGTCTATACTATACTCGAATAGAAAGAGATAAAAAATTAACCCGAGACATTAGACACACGTATACTGAGGTTGAAAGAAATTCATTCAGTTTTTTTATGTATCAGATTGAGATCTCTTTTGTAACTTTGGATAGGCTTATTTGGCTCTGTGACACGGCGCATTAATGGGGACATGACACTTAATTTTGGTATAGAAACTGTTGTCGTATCTTATGTTTTATTGCCAACCTAAAAACCCTAAAACATTAGCTGCATCGGTGCGCCAAAAATTTTCAAAATGAATGTATTTAGCTCCGTCGAAAACCGCTTGCTGGTCTGGCAAGTGTCGTAATCGCTGACGACATATACCAACTTCCTGTCACGACGTGTCGTCTGCTGCATCATTAACGAAGTCTCCAGCACACGTAGCAATTCTGTACAAAAGCATTTTTTAACGGGAAATTGTATTTGAACGCCGTTTTTGTAAGATATACGAAGAGTTTACTATTTTAAACCAGATACCCGCAGATCTCCCCTCGCCAGGCTTGCATTTGTTGCTATTACGTTTTTGATGTTGTGAAAAATGTACCCATTGGTTTTCTATTTCGATTGAAAAAATTAGAAAGAAAGCTTTCGCTCCGCATCGGAAGAATCCAGCGTCAACTTCCGTGTTTCTATAAGAGTGCCTGACATTATTTCGTTAATTAAAATTTTGGTCCAAAAAGGCTGGACCTAGGCTGGCATGTTGTGGACGGCGAGCGCTTCAATATTTATTTCTTTGTTTCGCGAAGTTTGACTCATTTCTTTCTTTTTTCTTCTTGTTGCCTCTAGCACAGTATGCGTGCTTACGATTGGGAAGTGGTAATAATCGCACAGGTCGCCTTGACTGCAGAAGAAGAAATCGTTTTGGCATGTCGAAAAAAGTTGCAGCGAGCATCAAGTTGCGCAATAAATGCGGTCGCCGTGAAGCGGCCTCATCAGCTTCACGAAAGGTAAGAGAAATAGCAATTTTTCCAAATACAAGTACCTGCAGCGCCCTTAAAGCTTTTTAGTAGAGGGATTAACGACAGAGAATATCACTCGCAAATAAAATATTGGAAACATGTCAGCAAGACAACACAACATAAGAAAACAAGAAGAAATGAATTCACAACTGTGGTTGGTATAAGCGATAACATAATCTCAGGTGGTTGAGGTTATCATTTCAAACACTCTTTCGAAGCTTGGTGCGTAAACCACGTCATTAAGGATATTATTCCAATCGCGAATTGTGCTAGGGATCAGTGAATACTTGAGTACATTAATGTGGCATTGATAATTCGTAATCTTCTTTGGGTGGTCTACTCTCGCCAACATGTATTATGGCTGCTTTTAGTAAATGCTTTAATTAGTAGATTGCACTCATTATAATTAATATCGAAGAACTTAAGAACTTCAGCCTGCAGATTTTACTCCGAATACTCAAAGCCTTCCGCTGAATACTGCAGCGAATTTCTGAGCTTTTTACATGGAAGTCACAATTTCCTGTCACAAACCTTGCGGTCCGTTTTTGTACCCTCTCCAACTTGTCTGTAAGATTACCGGTGAAAGAGTCCCATGCTACGCCAGCATATTTCAACAATGGCCTGAAATTTGTAAAATAAAGGGTACCCTTCAATACCTGGGGAGCGCATTTAAAATTCCTTTGAAACAAAAACACAAACGTCGAGAGGCTTTGGCAGTTATGTCAATGTGGGCTGTCCAGTCTAGGTTTGATGCGATTGTAACGACAAGAAATGTATCGTTTTCTGCAGTTTCGATAGAATCATGGTTTAACCGATATTATCCTATAGTTTTTTGTAACTAAATTGCACATGGTAACACTTAGAAACATTCAGTCATGCCCCACTTCAAGCACCAGTAAGAAAATTTGCCAAGGTCAGTTTGTAATAGACTCAGATCTTCAAGTCACGTGACAGGAATATACAAAACACAGTCGTCTCCATATAGTCTGACTATGTATCTGAGATCAACTGGTAAATCATTGATGAATATGATAAATAACAGCGGTCCGAGCAAAGGACCCTGCGGCGCTCCAAATAAGACACACAGAAGCGAAGATGCTACGCCATTGAAATTGTGTGGTGTGGCAACATATTTATTTGATTTTATTTCCCGTAGCTGTTAACTTCAAAAATGACGAAAGCTGTACTGTTTTAATGCAAGTTTCAGATTTTGCGGCACAACGGTTGTCGCTTGTCTTTTTTTTTTTTTGTCGCCACCCTGCCGTCATTTTGTATAACCGGTGATGAGTGTGCCGTTTATGTAGTTCTATACGCAAATATCCGAAACGCTAGAGTTTGTTACTCTCCAGAAGTACACAGCAGACGTCCGCCATGAACATCAGATCTCCTCTATCCAATCGTGCCCATGTGTTGTCAGGGCGGTGAAGTCAAATGTATTGCACTTTCCAGCTGCCTGCAGTATCACCGCAGCGTCAGGACAATATCTGAACGCAATTATCAGGACTACATTCTCGTTACATCATTACAGCACCATTCTCTGTAATAGCATGCAGCCGTCATTTTTCAAGATTCATATTATTGTTTATTTAAATAAACAAGTTCATTTCTATCCCCGTCTGCCGGCGCTGTGCATGTCATCTGATGTGAAATAAACTTTGGTTGTTTTGGTTTCCCTCATTTTATGCACGTCCGACGTACGTTCGCCATCATCGTCAGCCTGAATACGTTCCTTGCAGGCCAAACACATCTTTCATATCTCCTTAATTATCTCGGATCTGTGCCAGTTGCTTATAGTAAAATTAAAACGCCAGCCGCTGCAGGAAAACTCGAACAATATTGGCATTGTGAGTAAGCCCAAAGACATTAACCTGTGCATTGAAACACTGCTTATCTTCCAACAAGAAAGCCGCCGGCTTTCCCAAGTTGCAATCGCAGGCCACTATCAGTGGATTAGGTCGGTTACGCCGTCGATTAGGTTAAAAACGAGAGTGTGTTAGTATTAGGTCGAATATGTCATTGTTTCAGCTAGAAAAGGCAGTGAATTGTGTTGGAAGTGCATATTCGCTTTTAGCTGGGAGAGCAATGGTAATGAATGTGAGGCCTATGTCGCCAGCCAGTTAGATTTGCTGAACAAAGGGCCAGTCTCGACGTGAACGACAGGCGAGGTTTTAAAAAATTAGTATTTTCGCCAATTCTAAAGTAGGAACTATGGTAATTTCACTTATTGCCAGCATTATGACAGCGGCGGTCCAGTACTGGTGTGCTGCTTGCGGCCGCTTTCAACTTCCCGAAGCCATATGGATCTTTCAAGTTCTCGCCATGGCTACACGACGAGTCATAACGAGGCTAGAGGTATCGATGCCTCCAAAATTCTGCTGCCTGCACCCTACACACGAGAAGTGCCTAACCCGGCATTGTGAGTTACCTCATTACTGCGACTCTTAAGCTCGATGCAGACAGTTTGGGATGACAAATCGAGCTTCTTTCCCGAAAGTAGACTAAGCACTTGCGGCACTAAGAAATCATTATGTTTAAAACTTCAATATTGAGAGGGATGGTTGTGCTCCGCACGAAAACCAGAGCTAACGACGAATCACACAGAGCTGACCAAAAAACAAACACAAAGACGTCAAAAATGGAAGGAACATTATTCTAATGTATTTCAGTTCTCTATTACAATACGCAGAACCCATCACACCAATAATTGGAACCGTCGCAGCCTCTGCATGATCCGTACCCGCAGTGGCCGGGCTGCCCGCAGTCCTGAAAAAAAGTGAAGGTGCGTTACTCCTTAACGACTAGGTGAGATTTCTTGATATCCAAATTGTGGAGAAAAATAATTTTCAGCCACGAAAGCATTTTTCGCTAGAGGTCATACACCTGGATTCCGGGTGGATGTTTTGGGTATGTTTTGGCCTCATGGGTTTTGGGCGTATATGTGAAGTGGTCATAATTGAACATCGCGTTGTTTGTACGCTTATATCGGCGGGTATATGCACGGCTATAAGTTCCAAACATCTCGGTGGGTAAAGAGAACTGTAGATATTCAATTACCTAGCAAAGGCGCAATAGCAGTATGCCTTGTAGTGGATGGTAACCAGGACCACACTCGAGATAAAAGGAAAAATAGGAAGGGATGCAACGGGCAGAAGAGTAAGAAGAGACAAAGACGCTTCCTCTGGCTGAGATTCGGAGCTTACTAGGGGTGGCGTAGGCGTACTAAATTAGTGTTTTCTTAAAGTTTGTTGGCAAGCGTATGCGTTATATAGCCAAGGTGCATTACTGCATGCGTATGCCTCTTTCAGACGAGTGAAGTACGTGTCGAAATTTCTTTTCTCTATACCCGTTTTGAACGTAGACTCTCTATCCAGCCAGTAAAAGTTTTCTTTTACAAATTTTGAAGCCCGCCATTGCACACCGTTTGGTGCCTCAAGCATGCTATCAGCAGCTCGTCGCTTCAATTTTTTAAAAAGAGCTGTATCACCAGGAAATACGTGGCTATTAATGGAATTATTATTTTTGGTTATTGTTAGAATGAGTAGGGGCTACCGTGAAGCGCTGTTTTCAAATATTCGCTCTGTTCCCTTAGCGGTCTGATCTCACCAGTTATCTTAATTTCATTATTGAGTATTTCAGTAAATAACGCATCGAACACAAAGAACTAATGCGTTTTTTTCAACCTTTCCTATCACAGCTTCTTGTGTATTGTCAGAATAGTACTCTGCTATGCATCTCATTGACATAAGGTGACGGAACATTTCGCGTACAGAGATGCTAGCTTTCCAAGCATGAATCCGGTGGCCTTGAGCACATCTTCATGTACTTAATTGTTTCCATGCTGGCTCTTTTTCTTTCGGCTGAATTTGTGAAGCATTTTATGAATCACAAGTCGGAAGCGGAATAAAACGACGCGGAGGACATCTCACTGGATGGGCGCTGTTCTGTGCCGTTTTTTCTCGTTCTTTTGCGCTGCCCTCTTTTGCATCAAGTATAAACCAACGAACCCAAACCGATATCTATTTCGAAAGCATTTTATGCTTCCTATTTAGCTACAATCAGACTATTCGGCCGCAAATATTGCAATATTAGCCCCTATCTTCATCTATCTTCAATATAGTCTGCAAATGACTCACGAGAAAGAATATTTTGTCGCACTTGGTAATCACATTGTCTGGTTCCTCTCTCTGTTATGCACAGATGTATACTAATATTTTGCTGAGGCCGGCAGCTCTCACCACTTCGACCCTTCTTTCTCGGGCAGCTGTCCGCACTGTGCGGAGAAGTCTTCAGGCATCTACCACATGATGGGGACCTTACCCTCCAACGCTACTATCCCTACTCACCCCAACCCCACCAGGGAGGACCGGGTGCCGACCCTCATCGGCTGTTCTGAACTACAGGCCCAAAAGTCCTTGCTTGAGCGCGCCCAGGCAGCGGCCGACGCCACTGCGGTCCCGTATTCAGAACGCCAGTCATACCTCCCTGCACCTCTCTTCGAGGTAATAAATGTATTTCACCGACACCACTCTTTGGCAGTCTCCAAACGTCAATAGAAAGAGAAAGTAATCTATTGAAAGTAATCTATAGAGAGGTCGGCCTGCGGTAATGTGACCCTGGCCTGCTACTCCACATTGGGAAGGTCGAAAGGCATGTAAAAGAAGAGTGGGGGTGCGAATGGAGGGTTGTGGTGTCATATTACAATGCCAAATTTGCTTTTCTACTGTGTAGTTCAGACTTTGTGGCATCACTGAGGGCCTAAATTTGTGCAAGCATAGAGGAAACCCGGTCATCCTCTTTCAACATATCCTGGCATCAAGGGGTGCCGTAATCCTCCGCTATATCGCTCAAAGGGAAAACTTGCGGCCTCAAGCCCTTTTGCAATGGCAGTAGTTTTCTGTCCTCCCTGTGCCTAAAATGTGCTTTTATGATTTCAACTTCCGGTGTAGTTTTTATTAGATCGAATGTGGTACGCATATTAACAAATTTTGATTTTTCTAACACTTCTACCCATTCCGTTGGGTAAGAGGCGTTCATAATAGGTATTTTCCTTGCGATATGCTTTACTTGTGTAGGTGTCGTGTTTATCTTCCACTTCCAACTTACCTGCGCCCGCCATTAGTACCTTGGCATCAGGCATCTCCACTACGCGGTGCACATCTTCTTCGACTAAATGAAAAGCGCACCTGGCCTTCCGCTCATGCTAAATTATGCTCTTCATTAATTTTTCTGGCAGTGCACTCCAGACATAAGTGCCTCTCAATAGCCAGCCTGGCTATTTCATCTTAAAAAGGGCCTGTTTCCACCTACCCATATAGCTTCATTTATAGGCATCGTTATGTCCCTCGTATGGCCCGGTAATAATCTTGAGGTATTTGATTCGGCATGCAATTAAGCTATGCATAACCCACGTAAATATTCTGCGAAGACAAATGACCTTAGAATAAGACGCGAGATTAATAAAATATTGAAACCTGCACGTCATGGAAAACTCTTTTAGCTATCAGAAATTGCCCCTCTGCAATTCTGACTGCCGACGATCGGGAGGTAGAGGTGAAAGAACTTAAAAAAATTGCGCCAGAGAGGTCCTATGATGAGCTTTTATTGTAGTGTCTTGGAAGTGGAACTTGAGTTTATTGTCAGCCGGCTGTCAGACCGCGCGTCCCGCTGGTAAACGACTGCCCGTGCAAACAGACGGCAATCCGCTGATATGAAGAAAGAGAGGAGGAAGGGGCTGCCGTCCTAAGATTGAACCATTACAGTGAGTTAGCTATTTACTTATTGGAATACAAAAAGGAAATTTATTATATTTATCACTAAAAATCGGCCAAGAAAGGAAATAAGAGGAAAAAACGGCTGAGGAAGGTGGTCACCAAACAAGTCAGAGAAAGCAACAGTTAGCGGACAAGGTTCACCGATGCCTGATTATGTCGCCTGAATGCGAGAACCGTAACACTTTGGAAGATAAGACTGGCAGACAAAACAACCTAAATCATAAATGGCAACCATCTGCCAATAACTCCTACCTCCCCTTTACGTGAAGAGAACCACGCTAAAAAATGAGTAAGCGGCACTTGCGAGGAATGAAAGAAATTGCTTGAACAATGGTCAAATTCATAGGAATAGCAATAGCAACAACTGCACTGCAATTAATCTAGATAGCGACTCAAGAGCACTCTTTTTTGACACACCTCAGATGAAGCGGTTGTAACGTGACAGAATGTGCACATTCGCAAGCAGTGGTGTACGGGATGCGAGTGCTGGAGAAATAATCTGCAGGAACTTAAGCCTGCTCACGTGGAGAAATGCTAATGAAATTGTTTTGAGGACAGAAAGCTTTTTTAAGAAATGAAAGGGCGTAGTTGCTCTCACATCTCGACATTTCGGTGGAAACCTCAACCGCGCTTTAAAGCATGCAACTGGAGGTGCGTATGTAATCGATCCAAACACCTTTCGCAAGCTAGCCTCCAACTTGAACAAAAACTGTAAGCTATATGCAATGAGAAATGCTATGACACCATCCAGAACATTGTACGACGAACGGTTGCTCAAAATTTAGATGCGAACGTAGTCGGCAATACTGCCGCGACATTGCGGTCAGCCAGTTATTCCATCACTCGGATTTGATCCACGCCATCATGGATTAGGAGGTGGGAAGGGTGGTAGGTGGGGAATTGGTATGATGTCACATTACATCGTTATCACGTGTTTTGGTATTACGTCGCATTACATCGCTGTCACGTGACTCGGCATGACGTCACATTATATCGTTTTCACGCGACTTGGCGTGAATTCAGCTCGTATGATGTCACCACTAATTATACTAATTATTTAACGTTACTTAATTACATAAATAAGCTTTCTTAGGTACGGTCATTAGCGTTAATTAATGATGTGACGTCATCATCTTCATCAGGTGCCTAGTTGGCTCATGACGTCACATGTGCCGTTTCTTGTGGTCATGACCTTGAGATTGAGCCATTTAATGCTTTCTCAATAATAATAATAATAAAAATAACGTAGAGCTAAAACGTAACCCGGTTCCTTGCTCAGTAACACTTTTTTCTGAGCGAGTGGATCCTTTTTAGTACATGGTAATGCATGTAGCGAGACAAAAACAACAAAATACTGCAGATGTATGGCACAAGCACTGCCCTCAACAGTTTTTTTGATCGTTCACACACAAACATAATGTTGTTCTTCCATGCATACAAAATCGTAGGCACTCATGGAAATGGCAAGGGAATTGCCGTCTCTGTCGCACTACATACACATTCAACAGGCGATTTTTTGTTGTAATTGCTAGGCAATAAAACATCCACGTTCCTTTATACTTAGAGGCAAAAAAGTGATTGGCTAGCTGTCACTACAGGATCAAAGTTCTTCCTGCATACCCGCCTCTTCTAAAGTAGTGCCCCTGACTCTGAGAGGTGCACCGTATTAAGATGCTGAAAATATTGCACTCAATTTTTGGTTCTAGCTAAATTTCAAATCACGAGTTCTTGTTTACAATTTCGGCATTTGTTCACCAAGCAAATTTCTATCTTATATTAGAAAATTGCAGTTAAACTTGGAAAATATTTCCTTACCTCTAGTTAAAACTTACAAAGTTGGTGATAACGACTGCCATCTGTGTTTTTGCATTTAGATTTTGATTTTGTCTCTCTTAGTAATTAAATTTCACTGTCTGCATTGAGGCAAAGTGTGCTTCAATAATTTGAAAGGCAAACCTTCATTTTATGCCCTCTTGAATAAAAAGCCTCTACTGTTACCAGTTCCATCTATTCTATACAACAACAGTAGATGCAGACACCAGCATTTCATTTTACACTGTTTTTAGTTTATACGAAACACCTTTTAAGTGAAAGTACCCCTTTTTATAATCGGCCAAGATGGCAGTCTGATCACGGAAGACTAGTCATGGCAGGAGACGCCAACTTAATCTTTAAGGTCCTATTACCTGACGGCTCTAGTTCATGGATCCACCGTTGCTAAGGCATGAACTGCTGCTTTCAAACTTCGTAACAATAGGGTGCAATGAATTTCACCAAACAACTGCCCAGTGGCGTCACTTCAGGAACTTGATCAAAGAACTACTGAGAGCTTAAGCATCTGAGATTTGTAGGAGCGAGCACTTACTCGTCCAACGCACCAGTTATGCCTATCAGATTTCTTTTTCTTTTGATCGCAGCCACACACTCTGCAAAAGAAAAAAAATGTGAGTACATTAGCTTCCCGTTTCTTACCATTGCAGCTCACATGCACGCAGCACACAAGCAGAAATCTCGAAAGCGGTCTCGTTCGCACAGGATTTTGCAAAATAGCTATTGCAGGCTATGGCTTAGCGCAGTTGCTTTATCACCAAATACTTGCGTTATCACCGTTGCTTTATCAACAAAGACTGAGTCACCTATTTCATTTGATTTTTCAGCCGAGTTTAACCTGCATTTGTTTTCGTAATGTCCAGGCCGGTAATAACTTAGCTGGGATCTTTATCTAGTTGAACTTATACCCGTTTGTACAAGAGAAAGGTTTCCTGCAGTAATACTTAACATAGTTACCTTCGGAACTATGTTGGAACATAGTTCGGAACATACTTCGGAAATACTCTCATGCGCATCGCTTTCGTGTGCGGGTTATGCTGGCTGTGTACCTATATTAATGGCTACTTAATAAGACCATGTTCACAAAGCTCATGGAGGGATGAACAACATGATTCAGCCAAGAAGAAGCAGTATTTTCGCATATCTGGAAGGGCGGTCGGACAACTGCCAACACTTTGGATGAATCAGATATCAGCTCGATGACGCGGTGTTCTGAGAAAGAGGCCACCGCCTTTATAAGAGAGGTGTGACTATTACGCGTTCTAAGAAGCGCCAGTTGAATGGTCATGTCTCTGCTTAATTAAAGGCATAGTTCACTGTAGAACGCATTTCACCACCATCAACATCACTATCATCGCACTGGCTACCGCCCCGTTCTAGCAAAGGCCTGTGCCATTTTTATTATTTATTTATAGATACTGCGATCTAGTACAGATCATAGCAGGGTGGGAAAAAAAACAAAATACAAGCATATAAACACTCAAATTCATAACATTTGCAGGCACTTTTCAAACATCACTAAAGAATTATGATTAACAGTCTCGCTATTAAGTTTATTCCATTCAGAAATTGTCCTCGGAAAAAAAGAATATTTAAAGCACTTAATTCGTGCGTTCAAAGGGGTTATTGTTAGTGCATGCCTTTGTCTCGTGTTATAACCTGAGGAGTAAGCAAAATAAATAGAAGTATTAACTTGATAATGACCTTTTGCGAGCTGGAAGAAAAACTTTAATCGACAAACACGATTGCGCTCCACAACTGGGAGTAACCCACTTCGCCTCACGAGATCACTTACAGATGCACGGCCATATGAGTTAAAAATAAATCTAACTACTTTATGCTGTATTCGCTCTAATTTCTGAATGTTTGTTCCCGTGAAAGGGTCCCAGATGATTACAGCATATTCTAGTAACGGACGGACGAGGGAACTGTGTGCCAATAGACGAACACTAGGTGGGGATGACCTTAATGAACGCCTGAAGAAAAAGAGTTTCCCCATTGAATTTCCTACGGCAGCGTATATATGTGTTTTGACCACGAAAGGTTGTCAGTAATCTATAGGCCCATATATTTATACTGTGTCACCTCTAATAATGATATGTTGTTAGTACCGTACACAAAATGAAGAGGTATTTTCTTGTGTGTAATTTTTATTAAAAACGTTTTTTTTTTCAAGACTAATGCACATCTGGCAATTGTTGCACCATTGTTGCACCATTGCATCCAACATTTTAATTTGCACACCTCCTTGCGTTGTACTCAAATTAATTTGAATCCTTTTCTTTAGCAACTACGTTTCTGGTTCATAGAACATTGAGACGCGTTCATGACGGCAGTCCTTCACTCAGAAAAGCAGCGAAAACGCTTCCCAAAACGAAACTGTCTTTATTGGGCTGACTCGTCCTCGCAAACAAATGAGTACGCCGTCTGCGGCGTTTAGCAACAAGCGTGCTCGGCGGTCGTCGAACAGAATCTGTGGCGCTATCGACAGCGCTCAGTTTGAAGCTGGGAAGAAACGATTGAGAAAAAACCATTCTTCCGCCGAGAAGAAAGCGTCCGGATATATTTCTTAAATAATTAATAAATATTTTTAAATATGATATGGTCATCATATCTAGACGCTCCTACGTTTAGCTATGATGAAGAGATAGTAGAAAGCTTCTAGAGGACTTCGAGTCGGCACTGAGAAATGTAGAAGCACAGCACACTGTACTGATGGGCGACTTCAATGCCAAGATAGGGAACTTGCTGGCTGGAGAGCAGGCAGTAGGCGAATACAGCGTAGGCTCTAGGAACAGCAGAGGTGAGTAATTATTACAGCTCGCAAAGAGACACAATTGGAGGATCATGGATACCTTCTTCCGCAAACGAAAAAAACAGGAAATGGACGTCGAAGAGCCCCAGGGGTAAGACTAAAAATGAAATAGACATCATAGTTCCATACTATGTGCTCACCCTAGCATTGTATAGCATGAGAAGTTACACGGAAAGGTGCGTTGTAGCGTTTACAAAGCGGTAAGGTGTCGAATTAACCAAGACTTGAAGATGAAGCGGATGAAATATATTGAAGGTTAAGCCCCTTATCGTGTTAGAGGTTTGAGGGGAAACTAGAGGAATTCAGGATATCTGTGCAGAACAGTTATTTGGTTTCAACAGAATAGAAAGGCTTCAAGATGCAAGCAATTAAATTTAATCTGGCACCTATCAGTACGGAATGCGTAGCACAGTAGCAGGTTATTTGGCTCACCAGGATTGCAGCAAGCGATCTCAGCAGACAAAATATCTGACTTAGAAACGCCAAAGCATGAAGGCATCTAACCCCACAGAAGAATAGAACTCGCAGGAATATAAAGTTAATCAATAAGCGCAAGGTAGCTGACATAAGGAAGTTTAATATGGAGAGAATCAAGTATGCTCTAAAGAACGCATACGTAGCCTAAAAGCGCCGAATAGGAAACTGTAGCGTATAAAAGATCCAGATGTATGCATTAAGAGAAAAGGAGAGAAATGTCATTAGCAATATGGATAAGATAGTTAAAGTAGCGGAAGACTTCTACACAAATATATAGAGTAACCAAATGTAATCAGGATGTTAATGAGAGAGGAAGTAGCGCACAGCACTGGGCCACCCTGTCAGTAACGCAAGATTAGGTAAAGAAAGCGTTAGGAACAACAAAAAGTAGGAAGGCAGCTAGTGAGGGTTACGTAACAGCAGATATGTTGATGTACGGAGCGAAGATTGAACAAGAAAAACTAGCCACCCTTTCTCTACGCAATGCCTTATGGCCTCGAGGCTGCCAGAAGCTTGGAAGAACGCTAATATTAATCCATGAGGAAAGTGGCGTCATGGACTTGAAAAATTAGACCATTCATCTTACTGTCCGTTGGCTACAAAGTGTTTAATAAGGTAATCGCTTATACATTGAGGCTGTATTACAACTTTACCTTTCAATTAACCGACCGATCAGGCAGGCTTTCGTAAAGAGTAATCGACAATAGATTATATTTACATTACCAATCAGGTGATAGAGAAATGCGCAAAGCATAACCAACTCCTATATCCTTTATAGATCAAGAGAAAGCATTTGACTCAGTCGAAAATGCAGCAGTCATGGAGGCATTGCGGAATCATGTTGTTGAAGGGCAACACATAAAAATACAGGTATATATATATATATATATATATATATATATATATATATATATATATATATATATATATATATATATATATATATATATATATATATATATATATATATATATATATATATATATATTAGCAGATAAGTTAAATGAAATGAGGGGCCCGTTTGACAAACTTATGAAGGGAGCTAACAGTCACCGAAACCAAGGTGCATAGGGGAATATTTTTTTTATGTGTTGTGCTTATCAGTGGGATATTATAGTACTTAGATTAATAAATCGTTTAAAGAAAATTAATTATAAAGCAGCAGAAAGAACAACATGCCGCCGGTGGGATCCGAACCCACGACCTCCGAATATCGCGTCTGGTGCTCTTACCAACTGAGCTACGACGACGGCTGTCCAATCTGCTGCTATCGTGGGTATTTATGTTCATTGGGTGTAAGCGATCCTTGAGAGTTCCCCTATGCACCTTGGTTTCGGTGATTGTTAGCTCCCTTCATATATATATAGCGTGTGTAGCGTGTGCAAAGCTATTGTAGTCCTACATAATGTCAGCAATAATATTTCAGTTAGAAATGAGCTCAGGCAGGCAGACACGATCCCGCCAATGCTGTTCACCGCCTCTGCACAGGCGGTATTAGGAGGCCTAGATTCGGAACACTTGCGAATAAGAGTTAATGGAGAATACCTAAGGAATCTACGATTCTCAAATCAGATTGCTTTGCTAATACAGGAGATGAACTGCACTGCTTGGTCAATGAGTTAGAGAGACAGACTAGTACTTTGGTTCTAAAATTTACATCCAGAGAACCAGAGTAACGTTCAACAGTCTCGGAGGTGAACATAAGATTACAATTGGTAGCGAGGTGCTGAAAGTGGTAAGGGAATACGTCTACTTAGCGCAGGTTAGTGACCTCAGGTCCAGACCACGAGAAATAACTGGAAGATTAAGAATGTGGAGGAGCATAATTGGCCGGTCCTATCAAATCATGAACGGACGTCTACCAATATCCCTCAAGTGCAAAGTGTACAACAGCTGTATCTTACCGGTGCTCCCCAATGGGCCAGAAGCGACCCAGGCTATGAGAGGTGCCGTAGTGAAGGGCCCAGGAAATTTTGACCACCTGGCGTTTTTTAACGTACAGTGACATCGCACAGTACACGGGCCTCTAGAATTTCGCCTCCGTCGAAATTCGACCGCCGCGGCCGGGATCGAACCCGCGTCTTTTGGGCCAGCAGCCGAGCGCCATTACCACTCAGCCACCGCGGCGACATGCGAGCTACAGAAAGAAAAATGATAGGTGTAACGTTAAGAGACCGGAACTGGGCAGAGCGGATGGGTATGAAACAAGGGTGAGTGACATCCTAGTATAAATCAAGGGAAATAATTTTGCTTGGACATGGCATGTAATGCGAAGACAAGATAACCGATTGTCCTTAAGGCTAAGAGACTAAATTCCAAAGTAAGGAAAGCGTAGCATGCGGCGGCAGAAAGTTAGGTGGGCGGATTAGATGAAGGTTTCGGTGGCAGGGCGGCCGCAGCTGGCAGATTATCTGCATCGACACGTCTCCAATCAACAGGCCACATACGCCCGACTCCTACAAAAGAGAAGAATCCAACTCGAAGCGTTGTATAGCAATAAGAACTGAACTAATTAATAATCAGAATTGAACCTCATATGTGCCAACATCAGAAAAAACCATAAACTTATAATGGGACAACTTAGCGACATGTAGCCGGTCCGTGCAATTTGCAGAAAAGAAGTTCCCAATTAAAATGCCAGCTATTTCATTAGAAAGACAGCTGTTCTGAGTGGTGATTTACCGCACTTGAACATTAACGGAACAATTACAGAGAAGTAATTGACTGCAGTACTATTGTCTTTCATACAGCTTTCATTACCATAGCACGACTTCACACGGATGAGATCCGCTGTTGCGGTTTGTTTGATAGTCCGACTTTTTCTTTATTTCGTCATGTTGTTAACCCTCTATTGACGATCGGTACAAGAAGGTACCTTTTGTAGAGGGCGCAAAAAACGTAATGTACTCTATACCTTTGCCCTGCGGTCGAGCCTACGTTGGCCAAACTGGCAGATGTCTAAACGAGAGGCTCATGAAACACAGCAATAGTGTCATCGGGGCATCCCGTCATCTAGGCATACACTGCCGTGATTGCCAACAGTGTAAGGAACGTGGTCCTTTTTTGGGAAAAACAACAGTTCTTCATAAGTATGTCACCAAAACTGCCAGGGAGATAGCAGAGGCTAGTGAAATTGCAGAAAAAGGAGATTATTGTGTCAGCACCCCTTCGGTGTTGTTAGGTGATAAAGAACGTCGGGTCTTAGGAATTTCCAACCAGGGGATCATGGTTTTTGTTCTTGTTTGCGTCCTGACTTTTAGGTTTTAGCTTTAAGTTGCCTTCCTTGTACCTGTGATGATGTGTTTCCTTTACGGGTTGGCGCTGCTACCAGTCTCTCATGACTTTCCTTTTCGTTGCTACGCATGCCCGCTGTATGCTATATGTAGTCGCTGCGCGCAGCAATAAACGTTGTTGAAGTCGGCGCTTTGTGGTGTCTCCCCTCAAGTCCGTGTTTATCTTTGCGCTGTGAATATAAGCATGAAGTACCAACTCGCCCAGCAACTTATTTTAAGCAAGTTCATTTTTTCTCAGGGCTCTGTCTCTCTAAGCGACCAATGTCGCATTGTATCTTTGGTAGCAGTGGCCTCGTGCAAGGCCAGGTCACTCGGTTTCTGCATCCGCCACAGGATAACCCCTCTCGATCTTGTGGCACCGTTCGGAGTCTTGGCACCGCCGAATAGCCATAGCGTTAGGATGTGCAAACTCTTGCGCTCGGAATGGCAGCGACAAGCCCGTCTTCTCAAAGACCATCTTCGGCTATGGGCTGGCTCAGGCGGCAGTCCTGCGAGCGCTGCTTTCCGCTGGCGGAAACTTTCTATCGAAGTTGATAGGGCAACGGAATTTCTGTGGCAACAACAGCTTCCTGCGCTTCGCCGGGTGCTTCCGCCTAGGACACCTCATCACGGAAACACTGTCCACATCGTCGGTGATGTCCAACTACCGTCTTATGTGTGACAGGTGCTCAGCTGCGGACCCAAGTTCGCCGTGGAGCCAAAGAAGACAGCCGCCGAACGTTTGGCCATGGTGAGGCAAGTGTCAAGTCTTGCTCCTGGCTCGGAAAGGGGGAGATGCCTTTCGGAGGGTGTGCATGTTGTCTCTCGTTGTAAAGCCCAGTGTCGTGGATTGCCCATCCAGAGAACTGTGTCTTATTTGCGGGATAATTCTTTAGCGCTTCTAACCGGCGACAAGGAAGGAGGCTTTGTGGTGCTGTCGGAGGACACGTATAAAGCAAAAGCAGAGGAAGTGGTGTTCTCGGTGTTCGATAGAAGAAATGAGGTACGTCTGGAGCGTGTAAGGAGTGCGGCAAAAAGATTAGGCAGCTCCATGAAGTTGGATAAGCTTGTTAAATTCATAGACAAGGCGGAAAAGCTCGACTTGGAACATTTCTTCGCTGCAAAAACTCATAAAGTGAACTGCCCACTGCGGGTAATTATTTCTGAAAATGGGACATGGCAGAAGTCGCTTCCAAGGTTTCTGCAGCAAAACTTAACAGTTCTTACGATTGACGACCCTTTTAAGGTGAAGAACTCTGACGAGGTGATCCGATTTCTTAAGGACAGGCCCATGGCGAACCTGTCGGCTTTCTCAGTCGACATTAAAGACCTTTATTATTCTATTCCTCAGGACAACCTGTTGATCAGTGTCAGGAACTGCATTGACAGACACGGAGTGATTCCGTTTCAGAACAGTTGTGGTCTGTCCGTAAATAACTTTCTGGAATTTGTTTCAACGTACCTGAAGTCTACATTCGCTGTTTGGGAAGGTAACATCGTCACTCGAAAAAACGGAATATGCATTGGCTCCTGCGTTGCTCCTGTTTTGAGCGACATTTTTCTAGTGGAGCGGGACCGAGAGTTTAAACGCAGAAGTGAAGGTTCCAGTGTTGCGGACATTTTCAGATATGTTGATGATTTTCTCGTTTTTATGAACTCACAGGATATGTCCAATCAGGCTAGCATGTTCAGTATCTTTGATATGTTTTCCGAATGCCTTCATCCACTAATCCTCACGCATGAAGAGGATGTGAACGAATTCATCAGATTTCTTGATCTGGGCATTTATTTTTCTGCTGACCATGTGTGTTGGGCTTATGAACCGCGAGGAAACAAACCTGTCCTTCCTTTTGGTTCAGCCCACTCAAAACTAGTCAAACGGGCAATTGTAAAATCTTGCTTTTGCAGTGCTCTTACGAAATCATGCGAGCATCGACTGGATTATGCGTTTTCTAGCCAGGTGACCCGGTTGAGCGGCTCTGGCTACCCTTGTTCACTCTTGCTTTCGGTTGCCGAGAACATGCTCAAAGAAAGCAGGGAAGTAGTGCCGGACATCGTTGGGACTGACACAAATTTGAAGAAAAATGTGGTGGTACTACCGTACATGCACACCATCGCCCACCAGCTAAAAAAAAAATAGGGATACGAGCAGGTGTGCATGTGGTGTTTTCCGCACCAGAGAAGCTGTCGAAACTGTGCAAGAGGGTAAATTCCACCATTACTGGCAGCGATTCCTGCACTGTTAGGCACAGGCAACCTTTTGTAGAGTGCGCAAAAAACATAGCATACTCTATACTTTTGCCGTGCGGCCGAGCCTACGTTGGCCAAACTGGCAGATGTCTAAACGAGAGGCTCATGGAACACAGCAATAGTGTCTTCGGGGCATCCCGTCATCTAAGCATACACTGCCGTGATTGCCAACAGTGTAAGGAACGTGGTCCTTTTTTGGGAAAAACAACAGTTCTTCATAAGTATGTCACCAAAACTGCCAGGGAGATAGCAGAGGCTAGTGAAATTGCAGAAAAAGGAGATTATTGTGTCAGCACCCCTTCGGTGTTGTTAGTTGACAAAGAACGTCGAGTCTTAGGAATTTCCAACTAGGGTATCATGGTTTTTTGTTCTTGTTTGCGTCCTGACTTTTAGGTTTTAGCTTTATGTTGTCTTCCTTGTACCTGTGATGATGTGTTTCCTTTACGGGTTGGCGCTGCTACCAGTCTCACATGACTTTTCTTTTCGTTGCTGCGCATGCCCGCTGTATGCTATATGTAGTCGCTGCGCGCAGCAATAAACGTTGTTGAAGTCGCCCCTTTGTGGTGTCTCCCCTCAAGTCCGTGTTTATCTTTGCGCTTTGAATGTAAGCATGAAGTACCAACTCGCCCAGCAACTGATTTTAAAAACTCCTTTTTCCTGTTTCTGGTAAGTGTTAATTAACAACATCATTTATTTTTCAAGAGCCAAATACGCAAGTTTTTAAATGATCACTTACATTAACGCTTTGCATATGCATGGCATCACAAAAAAGATTTTTGGAACAACACGCAGTTGGAGTCCGGAGGGCATCCAGAGCGAGCGCACTGGCTGCGCGGGGTATGCGGGAGTGCATTCAAATATCGCCGAGAGGGGCGCCACGTGCCGGAGAAGTAGGCGCCCGCCTCGCGCGTCGGGAACAATCAGCGCGTGCTCATTAGTGGCGCGAAAGTTTCTATTCAAAGGCGCGCGAATTGGAGCAATCATTTCGACTTGTCTCAGAACATTTCAGTCACTAACTTTGCTGCTGTGACCTAAAACAATGGCGTCGGTATCGACGTAACCTTCCACGAGGCCGCTTCTGGCCACCGAGAACGCGCTCTCTTTCCGAAGAGGCAGTGTTGTGATCGGAGGCCCCGACAGCTTGAACAGACGAGCCCGGCAGGCGCCATCGAGCTATGTTTGACCAAAGGTGCTGTCGCCCTGAGAAGAGGATTAGGAACGGCTCCTCGCGATGGTGAGCTGTGACGAAAGGCCTCTAATCCCTTCGTCCGGAGTATGGAATGCGGCATTTCTCCCGAACTGCGGCCTCACGTGGACCGGCAGAAAGAGCCGAACAAAGGCGCCGGACCCTCCTCGCTCGCTTGCACCTGCGCGGCCAGACAAAGCGGGGGCGGACACGGCTGACTCATCTTACCCTCTGGAATTCACGGGGCCGTCAGGACGCATCTTTCCCACGGAGGGGATCACCGCCTGCAAAGCCAACGACCTTATGCACCTGGTCAACCCGTCGGAAACAGCATTCAGGACCTCAAGGCGCCAGGATTCCTTATCGCCTGTGCACGTGTTTGTGAGGGCGGAGCGGTCACGAGGTTAGGGCGGAGACTATGAAGAGTGTCTGCCCATTGGACGCTTGATCAGCCACCCGTTTCCCTAGCTAGGTGCCTAGAGAATATCCACTGTATTTAAGCCGCAATTTGGCTGGTTTCACACCACTTCATCTCTGACTTTTGGTCTCCCTGCTTCTATTGTTAATATGTAAATAAACCTTCAAGTTTACCAACCCTCCTGAAGGCTTCCCTTTGTCGTCTGCAGAGTTCATCGTCATGCGGTGAAGACCTCGGTCCCGATACCCAAGCATATCAGCAGGAGACACCTTTGACAACGAACAGAACGGTTTCCGACAGCGCGATCTCATAAGAAAGCATAGATCGAGAGCTTTGACAGCAGGATACCAGCATGAACTACGTGTCGTACCTTAGCTGTCACAAGCCTTTATTCGTCGTACGGAGCGACAGCACAAAACACACGCGTGAATAGAGATAGTAGCCGTTTTTCCTTTTTGGAAACAGAACATAGGTCACCACGCATGCACTTCGGCATTGGGATACTCTAAGAGCAGCACAGATTACACCGCTATTCTTATTACATGTAATCAATAACTTTTAACGCGCTTACGTACAAGTACGCCTACGCACGTCTCCCTCCTAGTACCATGTCCTTGCTGAGCAGTGCGCAAAATCAAAAAGTCCCAGCAAACGTGGTTGGAGGTGAAGTGCAGTCTTCAAACACGAGCATTATGTGGGTGTCAACAAGGCACTCGTCACAAGGCACAATGACACGATGATATACAGGGGCACCTAAAAGCACTTCTTTCCATAACTCAAGATTAAAAGAAAATGGTTAACACAGCTTCAGATCTTGGCACCTATAATCGGCAAATCAATTCATCCGATCGCTGTCTTGGGAAGCAGGGTTTATGTCACGCAAGACAGATGAGACGGAAAGCCGATGAAGATTTCATTTTACTGAGACGCGGATATCGTAGAGCTGCGCAAAGTTAGGCTTTAATAAATTCAACGCACCGCCAAAAAACTGCTTACAGAAAATATAGAGGCATTCCGCTCCTGTACTTCATCGTGACATTCGTTACATTACCCCGCACCAATTATCCTCCCGTCATGAGGAATATAAATACAAGCCTTTATTATGCACTGGAATGGATAACAAAATTTGTTGAGTGAGGCTAACCAGCTCGGGGCAATAATCAGCGAAAGCTGTCATAGTTTTGTTTTCGCCGTGTAGACCTGCATTTTGCTGTGGAATCTACGTCGTCAGCCGCAAGAAAAAGTCTAGCCGTGCACATTCGGGCCAGCGAAACCGGGTCCGACCCCTCTCAGAAACTGCTACCTGCAAACACGGCAACCACCTGCTACTACTGGCAGACGCAAAAAAAAGACTGATTTTAAGTTACTAAATTTATTTCAATTTCAATTTTGCAACCTATCGTGGCAGGTTGCTGGCAATTGAACTTAACCAAATTAAATATTTGGAACAAAATAAGCTCTTTATCAAGGGCAAATAAATAGGTGTAGAAAATTAGGGAGTGTGTAGAAAAAACGACACAAATTTGCAAATATCGCATCTATTGGGTATTCACAGATCTGAAGAACTGAATACTGCTGAATTGTACCCTCCCTCCTTACCTCGCAGTCATGAAATAGGAGGAGGCTAGATGAATCGGAACGTAGCAAAAGTTCACAAAATAAAATCCCTCTAAGCGTCACACTTTGCCCTGCTTCATGGGGCAAAATAAGACAGTGCAGGGGGCAAAATGAGACGCCTCTTCAAAATCACCATAATAGCCATCCTTTCTATTAATGCACACAAAGTCGGCTTTATGTACATCTGAACAATTTATCAGAACCTATTCGAAAGATAGACAGTGTACCAAAACCGAACTCACCACTGTTTTGTTCTATGGCCCAATACCGTCTACGGAGTTCTACCGCCATCCTCTGCGTGTAGGCTGGCTACTCGGCGTGTTTAGAATTCCTGCCTTCAGCGCAACTTTTAGCGTCAAAACTGTTGCTCCTTCGCTCAGCTGTTTTGAACGAACACACGATACCGTTCGATTCGGAGTGTATCAACACGTGTTTTTAATGTGATTGAAGGCTGGATCTTACACAGGTTGCTACCAAATAGCGGGATATGGTGTAAGTAAAAATTTCTATTCATGCCGCAGGACAGAATGCGACGCTGTGGTTCGTAAGGATTTTTGTACAAATTCTCATTTTCATTACTGAAAAAAAAATGAAAACTAATTTTCTTTAGGAAAGGAAATGACGCAGTAACTGTCTCGCCTATCTCGGTGCACTCTGGAACCCCGCAGTAAGAGAACGAATAAAGGAGGAAGTGCAAGAAGAGAGGAAGAAAGAGGTGCGTTGTGGAGGCCGCTGCATTGATTTCGACCTCTTGGGAATCTTTAGCGTGCACTGACATAGCACAGCACACGGGCTCCATTTGAGATTCGCCTCTATCGAAACGCGGCCGCCGCGGTATAGGGTTCGATTATAGGTACTCCGGCTCAGTAGACGAGCGCCTTAACTACTGAGTCACCGCGGCGTGTTTTTATATTTATGCATTTGTTTTTTTGCTGTTGTGTAGCGAACGCCTCGGAGATAATAAAAAAAAAACACTTGATGCCACTTGCACTCCTTGCGTCTCTCGAGACTTTATCATCTTTTCTGCTTGCTACTCGGCATCATATTTATATCATAACATTATTTTTTATAATAAAATTAAATTCCTTTATTTTGCACGTTTGCACGTTAAGGAGCAGCAGAAAACGGGTAGAGCTTTAGATCATGCAATAAATCTATTACATGCACTTTAATCTCTCCAGAACATCCCAACGATGTGTTCTGCCACATATGTAGCATGGTGCTTAAATAATTTTACCTAAATTACCCAAAGCGCAAATATTTTAATCATTTCATTACGTAAGACATGTAGCCAGTTCCAGTAAATAAATTCTTGCGTTGATCTGGGATTCCAGACTAAGTGAGCTGCACGGCTTCGAAAAATCTTGCGTGCAAAGTGGTTCCACCTTTATCGGACGCTTTCTCATTCCCTAAGACTCACTTGGCAATTTTTTTCTCTGCTTACAAAATGCAATCTATATAATCTTGAGGCAAGTTTCAGGGTGTATGTGGCGGGTCATAGCACAAAAATATGTAGTTCTTTTGGTTGGCAACTTAAAGTTTTGGGGTGCTAAGTTAGGAAATGTCGCATTATCTCGCATTTCGTGTTTTGCGCCACTCTCCACTAATTATGATCTGACGGCGTATGGGGTAAATTCCGCGGCGGAATGCAGGGCTGTATGGCTAAACCAAGGCCATCAAAAACTTTGCTGCAAACATCCATTGCTTTGAGTGTCACTAAAAGGGTCTATTCCTTCGTCAGATCAAGTTTTTGTTTGCTTTCTATCACCATCGCGGCATATAAAAATTTCAGTTCGTGATAAGAAAAGACTTCTGCTGGTCAGCGCTGATGGTTGCATACTCCTAACTGGTAAACGTGTGTATTTCCGCCGTATTCCAATACCAAGCACGTTTATCTCTGCATAGCGCATATACACTCAACCGTCGAATGAACAATATGGCAGAACGCGGGGAGCTTTCCGTGGAGAGGTTCATTGCTCGTTAGGCAGAATTATAGAATAAACAAGGAAAGATTAGGTACCAAAACTACGTCTGTCTTTTTGTGCATGCGGAATCCGGTTTGGAGCCTGCAAACTACATACCTTGGCATCAGGCTAGCCACACATATAAGGAAGATGATTCCACACACCAGAAGCCGCTGCATTTTAAATTTTCTCGAAGGCTTCTCTTTGGTTTCTTGTGCTGCAACGACAATGAACACATTTAAGGCACAGACACGAGTTCAAGCTAATCGCGCGGGACGAAGGCAACTGAAATATTCAAAGCCCGCTTTACAAGGGATCGATACTTAAGACGATGATCATGCTTTACGGTTTCCTACGCTTGCTGAGTGGGCGCTGTGAATAACGCTGTGGTTGACTTTCGGGAAGCGTGGCTAATTCTCTCGGCCAAACCGGCTGTGCCGCGCTGTGGAGCAGCCTCCTGGTACTCATGCGGGACAACTTATACCACGACTGCAAGGGTAAGGCAAGCGCTCACACAACGCCGCTACCTGTCATCATACAGTTGCCTAGGCAAACTACACTTATGCGGCGGGTGCACCAGCGCCCTCTTGACGAACTTGGCAAAGGAGTTTGACAACCTTGTGAAATGTACCACAGTCGCCTTTCTCCCCAGCGATGCTCATATCGTGCTTCCCTGAAGGACTATTAAACCGTTATAAACAAGGTCGCTGAAAGCCTTCCCACTCGTGTATTATCCGGTGTCCCACAGGGCTCAGTATTACGGCCATTTCTTTTTCTAATTTATATAGACGACATAGCCTCTAATATTACTTCATCAATACGGCTTTTCGCAGACGACTGCGTAATATACAAGCAGATAACCACCCCGACTGATGCACTAGCTCTCCAATCAGATCTAACAGAACTAACTGAATGGTGTTCAACGTGGCAGATGGATATTAATGTCAGTAAAACTAAGCATGTAAGATTCTCTAGCGTAGCAGAAACATCACAGAATAATTACCGGCTAAATAATAGTGGAATTGACTCCGTGTCGTGTATAAAATATCTGGGAGTGTTTTTCAGTCAGAACTTAACCTGGGATGCTCACATTGAATACATAACTAATAAAGCCTTTAAAAAAATTGGTCTCTTGAAACGCCGTTTACCCCTTGCGAACGCTGAAACACGGCACAGCGCTTATACAACGCTTATCAGATCATCTGTTGAATACGCTTCTGTTATATGGAACCCCTCCCACGCGATTCTTACAAGTGCTCTAGAAGCAGTACAAAATAAAGCCGTCAGATTCGTACTGTCGTCCTACTCACGTCATAAAAGCGTATCAGCAATGAAGCAAGCCATGAATCTTGAACCTCTTGCTACACGTAGAAAGTTCGCCCGGTTGTCATTATTTCACTCCTTATACTATAGCGAAACGCCATTCTCCCGAAATCATATCTTTCCTGCACCTCATTGTTCAGCTCGCCTGGATCATGCGCATAAGGTACGTCCGATTTTCGCTCGCACTCTAAAATATCAGAAGTCACCGCAGGTTTTGTCAATAAATGAATCGAACTCATTGCCACCCAGCATTGTCGGCCATACTGAATTATCATCTTTTCAAACAGCTTTACTAACATTTCTGAACACGGAAAATGCGTCATAGAGTGCTGAATGATTTACCGTGTCCGTGACTTTTTGGCGGTCCTTTTTTTGCTTTGCCATTTCTTGTGTCCTGAACAGCTCCGGAGCCTCTTTTATGTGCCATTGTATTTTTAGTTACTTATTTTGCCCTAATTATTACTCACTTGTTTGAACGTGTTGAATTTTGTGGTTTCAATATGTTATACTGCACTTAACCAAATGTTACCCAAACTCTGCCCTCTGTATATTTACCATCATTTGTTAAGAGTTGATTTGTTATGTGTGCTTTCTTTTCATCATTCCCCCCTATGTAATGCCCTCTTCTGGGTCTTTATGGTAAATAAATAAATAAATAAATAAATAAATAAATAAATAAATAAATAAATAAATAAATAAATAAATAAATAAATAAATAAATAAATAAATAAATAAATAAATAAATAAATAAATAAGGTCATCGCCAGCCGTCCTCTGTTAAAAAAGACCAATAGATTGTTTTTCTGGGTTGGCTAGAGGACACTTGATAACCTCACCAAAAAGGACACTGAGCCGCTGCCAGGACTTTTGATGCGCCATAAAGTTTCTTACTATTAACTATATATGAAAAGCTGGCGGCGCTGCACCTGAGCCAGCATTGTCGCTCAAAGCATCATGGGGCGATGGGCTACTTGGCGCGAAACAGACTGATTTTTCTGGAATACAGAGTGCCGTTACTGAGATGTCCCATTCCCTATCCACGGGGCGCCCCGCGCGCAAACGACTTTGGCGTAAACGTAGTGCGCAAAAGCAATAGTAGCGAAAACGCAACAGCACTCGACGCCAATAAAGGTTTCTGTTTTCCGGAATGCTGTGAAAAACACGTCTTGAAATGTTCATGCGACAACTTTTTTATAAACATATTTCTTTTAAAAGTCCGTATGTTAAGCACGAAACATTGGCTTTTGTGGCCTGCAATACTTTTCCAATAGAAGAGCAAGTCATCGCTTATTATGGGCAAACTTTACATTTATATGCTTTTCTGCTCGTTTGTTCCAATTTATAGACAGGGTATTAAACGCTAGGGCATTCGTGAGTATCGAACAACGTTTGTTTTTTTCATTATTTTTGACTAAAGGTTGTGCTCCTGCAGTCGGTAGTTGTCCGCCCTATGATGATTAGAGCGCCCATGGTGGCTGAGCTGGCCTCGCGCAACCTCCATGCAAATTCCCATAGGCGGGGCGCAAGCTTTCCCTATACTTAATGGTATAAAAGTCTGTGTAATGCGTTAGACAGATAACGAATGAAGAATGCCACTTGCCTCTAGATTTCAAAGCCAAATACTCGCATACAGAGGTGTGCGTTAGAGACCACCTGGAAGAGTTTTCGTGATGACCGAGGGCTAACTAACTAGCAACGGCACTGACTTTCACTGGGAAGCCAAAGAGAGGAGGCTTTCTTGGTGCTTCAACCCATGTACAAAGTGCTGCAATAAAATCCAATTCCAAAGAATGGTCTGAAAATGTCGTCCGCACAAATGCCAGCAACGGAGGACCTGTGGGGTACTGACAGTGGCAGGACAGTGCAGAAAAAATAATGACCGACGACAGCAGAGTAACAACCCGCTCCTAGGCGTACTATACTAAGAAAGAAAAAGAACGTCTCCTGGTAATATGGGCAATCAGCAAGTTCCTACCGAACCTTTTTGGAAGAACCTCCCGAGTTTTCAACTACCCCTTGTCCCCAATCTCTCGCCTCTCCTTTCTATCTCCTTTCTCATTGTCAGTCGGATCCCTCCCAGCCGGAGCCTAGAGCACCTCAAGACCTAGGAGGAGATAGAGACCCTGCCCACTACTGCTGCACACTACTGCCTACTACTGCGCAGACTGCTGACCACTAAGGATCCGATCCTTCGGACCGTCGCTACCGACCGAGCTGCCAGCGTTGTGGACCGAAGGAACATAAACGCACGAGTTTAGTGGGACCATGAGGGGAAACGAGAGCCGGCGTCCTCCGAACTCCTCTGTCATGATAATAAAGATTTTATTATGCTTGTGATTAGATTGTGTTTTTAATAAATATTGTGTTTTCACCCATATCAACGTAACGACTGCCCGATTGAACTCTTGAACAAGAAAAATCTCTCCACTGTTAGTCACCGTGCCCGAACCTCGCGGCTTAAATTCGTCTTTCTCCTCCTAAACGGGGCTCAAAAAATAAATTCTGATCTCCACTTAGTTCCTTCAACGAAACGCAACACCAGAACGAAACACTCACAGCACTTAACAGAGTATAAGCTTAATACTGACGCATTTCGTTATTCATTTTTTCCGCAAGCGATTAGGGAACAGAATATGTTACCTGGGAATATTGTTAACTCTAAATGTCTGAGCAGTCTTCTTTGTAACCTGTCATAATTGTTTATATGAACTTTTTATTCAGGCATTGCACGTGCTTTTTTTCTGAAGCAATCTTTTTCTGCACTGCGCTTTATATTGTGTTGCTTAATATAACGTCATGTATTTTGCAACTGTCTCCCATAAATATCCCTTTTATAATGTTTTTTTCAGTAGTGTGAACTTTATTTGTGATGTTTTTCTTTCTGACGTACGTAAAAAATAAAACCAACCTGTCCTCATTCCTGCAACATCCTCGAAAGAGGCTAGCAGCATGTTCTAAAAAAAGAACAATGCGCCTGGTGAGAGTGGCACGCGTGAGGAAATGGAAGCTGTATTTAAAGTGGGGTTAAGGGCAGTCGGATAGGGACTGTCTGCCTTCCGGCCCATTTTGTGGCGAGGAAATCCTCATTTAAGAGGCAAGCATGCGACATTCATATACAACTCTGCCTACTGCTCTAGTCAAAGCTCCACTGCTAATAACAACACCAGATGCATACAGCGCTAATAATGAAACCACTAGTTGTGTCGACACATAGTTACTGTTGCAAACATTTCAGGCATGGTTTCTGATCGGTAAGTCCATGTACATCAGTGCCGCCTTTGACAACCAATTCAAAGGTCTTCCATAAAACCAGATGCGTTTTAACAGTTAGGGCAGCGTCTCTTGAAAAACGTGGCCTTGACTTTCAATGCTTTGAGGGCACTACGAGGTGGTCTACGAAAAAGGCAAATTTTGTGCGCCTAGATTTGAAGAGCCAATTGCATAACCCGTAACATGAAGTCTACATCTTCGAAGTTCCGTTTGTTTACGATCCACTACTTGACGCCTTCAGTGGGCAGGTGTTCATAAGGCAGTTGGGTGATGAAAAGAAGTTTCTTGTTGATGCACTAGATTTTTCAGGCTTGAATGGCGGCACTGAAATCGGCTTGCTTATCAAAAGGAAAAGTCCTGGAAGTGCTTTTCGAGCAAAGTTTGTACTCAAGACGAACCAACCGGGCTCACAGCCACGAATGAGAAGCTTTGGTTAGATTTCACAAGCCTCTTTACTGTGCCAGGGAAACATTTTGTCCCAAATGGGGACAACCTCAGTTGTTCGACCGAGCTGCATCGGTGCTTCTGTTTAAGATACGCAACATTGCTCCGGGCAGCTTGGTAGTTTAGCCATCTGTGGTCTTCCTACGCACGCTAGTCGGAACATATGGGGTTGTGAGAACGTCATTCAGCAGACGGATCTGCAGGGAGAACCTCACAGAGCTACCATCGGTTGTTGCCCCAACCTTGTCGATCTTTGTCGATCGGAGTTAAAGCGCGACGTGTCGCCTTTCATGAGCGAGGACAGGGAACCAGTTCAGCTTTTGGACAAAGAGTACTAGAGTAACAGCGTGGAGAACGCGTTTCTTCAAAGACTGCTGCACTGCTGGCACTCATCGTACCGGATCCCTCGTTGCCCACCAATTGCGACAAGCTGAAACCATTTGCTTAAAGTAAGTTCACAACGATGTCTTGATTGCGGAAGTCTTCCAGCTCATAAGGAAAAACGTCTTCACATATCGTCTAAAATAAGAGACCTAAACCCAGTCAAGGACAAATACAGAGTGGTCGGGAAAACAACTCTGTTTCAGAACACAGCATTAACGTCTAGCAAGAAAACGCCTGTCTTGCTACCTGGTAACCATCCTTCAACTTGCCTTGTGATGTTGCACGCGCATCGCAATTTTCTGCACAGAGGCGTAAGTGACACGCTCAAGGAGCGGTGGGCAAGGTCCTGTGTGTTGCGAGCAGGCCAGTGTGTTCACCACGCCCTTGCAAAATATGTTCTGCGTGCGTGGTTAGGTCTGATAACTATTCATGCTGTGACACCTTTTCTGAAAAGCGAAATCATGGGTGTTGAGTTTGCTAGACCATTTTGAGGGAGAGACAGCCGGATGAGAAACATCTACATAGTGTTGCTCACTTGTGCAACAATCATGGGCACCCGTCTTGAGCTCGCCCTGGACCTCATGAAGTTCAGGAGATTTTGTACAAGGAAGTAGATCATCTCAAGTGTCTGCCTTGATAAAGCTGTGACATTCAAGAGGATGTTTCAGGACTTAGCGGAGCTTCACAGTTCTCTCAGGAAGAGACGTTTGAAAGACTGCTCTACTATTCATAGCATAACGTGAATATTTTTGCCGAGAATGCTACCTTGTTTGCACGAACGATTCTGTGAACTACTAATCAGAATCGTCCAGCGATGCCTGCGAGAACCAATGTAGAAGAGGTATTTTGGTCTCCAACAGCTTGCCGCATTGAAATCTGAAACTGAAGCTGTAGCTAAACCAAGGCCAACCACCTTCATCTGTTCGAGTCCTGATCGGCCAGATGTGTTAACACCGACACATTTCTTGCTCATATCAGGTCACTTCTTCACTGTAGAAATGTCTGCTGGGCCGAAGCAAGCGTAACTTCTAAATCTCTGGGTTCAAGGCAGTGTGCGATGACTCATCTTAGATGACACCTAGGATATCTTCTTGCTCACCGCAATCTGCTTGCACTCAATGTGCACAGCGCTCATATCAAGGATGAATGTGTTCCTATTGTTCACGACAGCAATGAATTCGAAACTGTTTATGTGGAGTGGCCTTGTCACGGAATGCATCATGAGCAAAGATAACGTAGTGTGGACATGCCTAACACGCCTACCACAAGGATCAGAGGTAGCTTGGCCGGTCCATTGCCTGCATTCGCCAATAGTTGTTACCACAAGGCTGCGAGCCTGTTCATGATTGGCGATTGGCGTTTGAAATAAATCAAAAAGGAGGCACGTGGTGAGCGTGGCGTTGAATGAAATTTAACGCCGTATTGACTGGCAGGATTATAGCAAGTTCGAAGCTGTTTTTATGCTTCCATCTTCAGATTGAGCATTAGATGGTAGGAACACGGCGCAACAGTCGTCTACAAGTCGAGGCGCAAGCAAAAAGATTTGGTTTGTCTGCCAAGTGCATCCATTATATTGGATTCTAAAGAAACTGCCGATGGATTTTTTTCTCCATGTTCTTAGTGCGGCCCTTCAGGTAGCTTCAGATGAAGTACCCAAATTAAGCGCCGCTAATTGATTGCCTCAAAGGCATCAATGATCGACCACCTCCGAAACTCCTAGTTGGGAATTCACGTTCTTTATCACCTAAACTCTGCCAACGAATGAGAAACATCCCCAACGTTTCTACTTCTCGTGTCTTCATCTATGAGAGATATGTTGAGTTTCTGTCATGATTACCATCCGTCAGAGACTCAAGAGTGAGGCATACTTTCGCGGGGATTAAATCAAAATACCATTCGCCCAGGTTTCTCCCATCGGTGCGGACCTGCGTGAGAATATGCCGTTACTGTAAGCATCGGAAGGCTCGTAGTTGATGCCATCGCAGTTTCTTCATCAGCCTTTCCTGCTTTCACCTGTATGCTGTAACGTGATAGCCAGGCCTGAGGCAAAGCAAATAATGAGGTTTGCTGCATAACTGACTAAATGTATTTATTACACGTATGCACAAATCTTCGTATTATGTATCAGTTTTGTTTTAAAATTCGTAACATGGGATATAAGGATTTGTCGAATGAGTGTTCAAGAGATCAAGAAATCGATCTTTTTCGACAATACAGAGTACGCTAGAAGTGAACAGATGAAGGGGATAATTTCGATTTACCAAGTCAGTAAGCACTGAAATAGTGGAACACGAAGTACCAGCGAATTGCATTGAAATATATAAATTTCGTTTCCTAGGTGGTACAAGAATCGCTTCATTTCCAGTGAAAGGGTGGTGAATTCTTCCGACGGAAAGAAGTGACTGCAAGCCCTTCCACATGTCCAGGAAATAACTGCGCATTTGCGGTTGACACTATTGTGCGAACAGAGCCTCAAAGGGTGAATATATATACGCGAGAAGCCATGTACTCGTAACGAAAATTTATTAATTGAAAGATACATCAGTTATGCCTTATAAGTGATGTTGCGTTGTCTTCCTGCTGCTTTATCAGAGAAATTTGCTGCCGATGAGAGCAAAAAAAAAACAAAGCGATTATGTGAAGGAATTTCTGCAAGCAGCGCAAATTATATATCAAAATCCTAGCCCAGGGAGCCACCAAAAAAGCAGACTGTATTTTCGACCCTACTACGAGCTATTAAAGTGACGGCGTGTTATATAGAACTTATATGGCATGCTTGCTGTACATCAGAAAACCAATAATTGATCTGGTAGGCACAATTTGCCTAAATACCGCTAATAACTTACCTGATTTTCGCGTGAAATGCGTTCTCTGTATTCGAGTTTCATAGTAAGCGGACTTGCCTTGTTCCCGCCAACAATACTAAGCTAGAATATGTAAAGTCAATTACACACTCATTTTCTTATTCAAAACTTATCCTATTACGGCGCTCTGCAAGCTACCAAGTGCAGTCACATGTTCCACGCCGATATGCTTGCTACCAGCAAGCTGGTTTATCGACGCGAAATGACTAAATGAGGTAGACGCGCTCACAGTAGCAGATGGTATGTCGGCCGCCTCGTCGTTACCCTTATGAGAATCTTTGCAGTGAAAGAGTTCGCGTACTTCGCGTACTATTATTTTAGTCAGTGAAAGGCTTTCCGATGTCGTCGTTATCATCCTCAGCAATGAAGTATACCAATGTGACATCAGGTCGGGCCAGCTGCTCATCCAGGACGGGTTGCTACAAATCCACGTGCGTCCGATGACGTGCTGTTCGACAGCATCCACCATTGTTTGTATGCCCCCAAACGCTGCCTTACGGAAGCAATTATCGATGACCTCTGCAGTCATATCCATATATCGGACCTTATCATTCCATGCCGGGGAGCATAGAGATCGGAATTGGGACGTCGCAGCACCTGGTAGGTCAACTGCTATCAGTATGTACTGGTGACGCGCCACCCACAGTGCCACCTAGAGTGCGCGAATTGTGTCCATATCAAGTAGCTTGTCTTGCTCGTCGCGTTCGGTGGCAGAAGAGTGTGGTCACCGCAGTGAGGGAAGCCAGCCCGTGGTGCACCGCAGGGTTGCCGAGCGTGGGAAAGAACTTATTCCTTTGTTTTTCACAATGTCATCGTGAGACTCAACAAGCGACTCGGCGAACAAACTGCCTGTAAAGTCCAAGCCCCCTCTATATTTATCATAGTGACACACTCGTCGAATGAATAAAAAAGGTCGTGCACCATAGATGCCTTTGTGCCGTGCATGTATCGTATGAGAACGTATGTTCCAAAGCACTGCGCCTTGCAAGTTTCCCAATCACAGACGGCGACCACACGTCGCTGCCGTTCAAGCTCCTGCACAGCCTGCACAAGAGGCGCTGACGGAAACCTTAATGCACTTTCCACCAGTAGCAGGCGTCAACTTTCAAGGCATATATTTTTGAAAGCCGCATATAGTACAAAGTCTTGTGGGCATTTTATACGTTGCGTATTTGTTTATTTGTTAATAACTTTTGTTGGTATTGCTTTCTCGGGTCACCCCGTTATTTCCATTGGAAGGGAGTGACTCGGCGGTTAGGAGACGCTTGTCTCTCTCCGCTATTGCAAGAAGCGCTCGTCTTTATTGGGTTGACTTGTAACCACGGTGATTTAAACAGTTCACAAGCAGTGTTAGCAAAAGAGTGCTCGGCAGTCGTCGAAGAAGAGACTGACAGTCGTACGCAGTGGCAGCCAGTTTAACACTGACGAACCGCTTTTTAGATCAGGAATGGAAAGAACCCACGACAATCTCGGACATCGTAAAAGTGCTGTTGCCAGTGTGTTGGAGCACAAAGAAGCATTACAAATCTAAGCAACATTATCAGCTCATTAATTAAGCATCAACCCCGTGCGCGAATCTAAAACTAACTGCCAGAAAAGCAACACTCAAACTGTAAATACTAGATTTTTCAGCGCGTGTGACAAGTTTCAATGTGGACGCTATGTACACAAGTCCAGCTTTCTCGGGAAAAAATTTTGAAAAGAAAGTAAATTTTAAGCCACTATTATGAAAACATAGAAGGTAATTGTCCATTCTTCTGATATGTAGCAAAATCTTTCTTTTAAACTGTTTTCAGCGATTTAAGACTGCCATAGAAAACCAATGGGGACCGCTTTGGACGATAGCGAAAACGTGAATAGAAAAAAAGATACAATACTGCCATCGGGTGATCTGCTGATATATTGAATGTTATAGTGAAATATTACATTAAATGAAAAAAACTGCGTTCGTAAACGGTTTTTCGCTCAAAAGTGCTTTTTCCCGGAACTGCCGGATATGATCCTTGGTTTACGGGGCGTCCCTGGAATGTCGCTTTATCAGAAAATATTCCACAGTCCACGTCTAAAAGTTGAAGAAGGATTTTGTTCCACTCGGAATGACGCCTTAAGACATTCTCACGAACTCCTCGGTGGAGTGTTGGTGTCACCACCCAGGCTCTGTCACCTGGCTTGTACTCTTCATTGCATCGTCCATTTTAGTACCGGGAGTCGGTGCGCGGTTGGTGTTAGCTCGGCCATTCGTCTGGCTTCTTCAGCGCGCACCAGGTAAGCGCAGACGTCGAGATTGTCTTCGTTGGTGGCCTTCAGCAGCATTGTGCCGACGGTGAACGAGACATCCCTGATATGCACAAGCTTGAGTGTCATCTGCGTTGTTTCCTGCAGCGCTTTTGTATGCGAAGGCCACGCAGGCCAGGTTGGTATTGCATATCTTCTGTTTACCTTTTGAGATACATACCAGACGTGTGTGCGACGTTCTTGTTCAAGCTCGCTGTAATAGCGTTTCTACCTGGATGACGCACAGTTTTCTTTCGTAACCTTGTCTGAGAGTAGTGAAGGATAGGCTGCGTCAGCAACACCGTGAACGCTGCTTTCCGGTTTGTGATAAATACCTGGGGTTGTCAGAAGCTCCATAGAGTGATGCTGCCGGAATGGCATTTCAAACTGGCACGCCAGCACAACATTTGATGGCTAGGAGTGCACCAATAGTATTTCTGCAAACCGAATGAAATACGAAGAATGTAGCTTTGCTACCGATTCGGATACGTAAAGTTTAGCTGAGAATTGTGTCGAATACGAATCGAATAGTGAGTGAACCGAAACGAATACGAATAGAATATTTTGACTAATACTTTGCGAATATGCAATCAGGTATCGTGTGCAACAGTTATAGCTGCACCTGTTAAAACACGCAAAACTTATTGTCAATTTGGGGGCTCCAAAATGAAGTCAGTGTATGAATTTTATCGTTGTAATGTTATGCACATAGCAACACTACCTGTTGCTTTTGATAACGTAAGGTAATAAACATGCGCCTTATCTCAGTGCAAGAGACGGGCGAAAGCTTACGTACGAGGCATGGCCTCCCAGGTCAGGCATAAAGGCCGGGTTTGCTGCGCATGCCTGGGACCTGCCACGTCATCCAATCCCTAAGGCCATGTATGAGGTTTACGAAAACCGCCAGGCGAGTAGAACCCACAACAGCAATAAACCCTCAATCCCGCGCCATACCGATCATAGCAGGATTGTAACGTGGCGTACGTGGTCTCCATTTCTGGGATAATTATAGAATAAAATTATGGCAGGTCTTATTTCAGCTTCGCGCCAATTATTCCAAAAGCATTAGAAACTCTGAGGGCATATCCACTTCATTCGGAATTATTTTGAACATAGAATATTTGACTCTTTAGAATAATGAAATACGGCGATAATCGATTCGATGTTTGAAATGTACAAATATTCGCACAGCGCTACTAGTGACCACTTACAAACTTGAAAGGTTTTACTTAAAGGTATGGTCTGTTATTTGTTGCTCTTCAGACTACTACAAGGCATTGTTTCATATCAATAAATATTTGGCCTCTACCTTCGAGGACGAGTCCTGGAATCTGCTGTGACTAAACTAACGAAGAAAGTCAGGCTAGTTGATGCTTTTGAATGACTACCTGCTCCATGGTAAATAGCGGTAAAAACATAAGGTAAAACGAAAAAACAGTGTCGGCGATGCGAACCATGAGCTTGACAACGAATGTGTTCGGTGCGCACGGATTGTGCCACACTCTAGTTGGGGCAAGTAGTCCTTCACGCTGGTGCTGCGTCGATGACGAAATCACGAAGCCCGACGTGTCTGTATGGACCGTGACTAAGAAAGCGGACAACTTCACCGAATGGAAGCACAGTGGGAAGTGGTGTCAAGTCCCACTATCGTAGCAGTTCGCGAATTAGGAGCGCCACTCCTATCTTTAGCGGGCGACTGCTATAAGGCGTGGTTGAAGTGCATCAGGTGCTTGCCGACGACGCTTTGAGACGTCTCATCAGGGGTGAGGACTGCGTACTGCCACAGCACAGGTTTTTGCAGGAGGTTCTACTGCGCACGTCGTGGTTACTGACAGCAAAGTGCTTGATTACCTCACTATAATGTTCGCAAGCCTCGCGAAATGAGCTTGTGCTGGAGACGGCGAAAGTTGGCGCAGTTTTCCTCGAATGCAAGCCATTAGTCCTAGTAATCATGGCTGGTATCTGGCAAGTGTACCAGGCCTCCATCTCTCGGTGGTAATGTCGAGTGAATGCAGCAATGGCCTTCTTGAATGGTGGATGCCGTGGCAGAAAATACCGTGTCTTCATCTGGTTGCGTATTTTTGGCGAGGAAAGCTTTCGCGTCTTCATCAGAAAGTTGAATTTTTTATCTTCAGGTATTTTAGGATCCCCAAGTCAGAACAGTAGCATCAGTTATCTGACGCAGGCACACTGTGACTATGATCCAATAGGATGGTGTATGCGGGACTAGAGAATAGCACTCTTTTTGTGCTAAGGATGAACGCGAATGGCCTCAAGAAGTCTTTGTTCAATTCATCCCCCGCCATCAGGGAAGTCTCGTAGTTCTCATACCACGTACAGGTCCCTCCAGTATAAAAGTAACGCGCACTTTGCGCAAAAATGTGAATTTCTTGCTGATTACTGCAATAAAAGTGGAAGTGATTTTTGGGTAGTATATCTCCAGACGGAAACTGCTTAAAAAACAGGACGAAGTTGGCTTACAAAGTATAATAGTGGAGTAATCAATTATTTACCCTCAAATATATGCTTATATATTGTCACGTAGTGGTGACGGCAGTCGAAGCAGAGATGAAGACGGACGAAAGGGTCTTCTAAAAGAACTGTTTATTGGGCTGACTTGCACCCAAAATGGACTAAATCACTCCGCGGCGGCGAAGCGACAAGCATGCTCGGCGGTCGTCGAACAGAATGCCGGCCGCTGTCGGCCGTGCTCAATTTAAAGCTGATGGCGAACTTTCGAGATAAAGAGTGCAAAGTTACTAGAACATTCCGGAACAACGTAGAATGAGCTCTGCCTGGCTGCGATCAATCGAGATAAATCTCGTCGCGTCTTGCGTCGCAAACAAAGCGATAAAGTGATGTGGCGGCATATTTGAAAAACGAACAAACACTGCAAATATTCGCGGCAATATGCTGTGTAATCTTCCATTGCGTTCTCTTTGTATTGTTATCGATGTATGTATTCATGTTGCGTAACATAATATTTGCCACCCCTGCTGTCAAAGAATGGGTGCACTGGCCTATTCAAGCCTTTCTGGCTTTTTGCTTGTGCACCCAACATCACCTGATGTTGAATAAAGGTGAAATAAAATCAAAAGCAAATTTGTGCCCTATGGTATCTGAAGCGACCAATACGTGCTGAACCTTCCAGGCAGACGATGCCGTTTATTAGTTTCATCACCCTGTCTCGTTACAAAAGCTGAGTAGTCCCAATCAATCGAGCAAGATCAAACCCAATTTTCGACTTTGTGCGGTAGGGTTTGCAACGTAGCCGGCTCTATATACGGTTCTGCTGCAGAATAAAGGATGATGATTGAGTGGCAGAATGCATCTTGGGGGCACCGCGGGTCTTAACCCAGCACCTCCAGCAGATGTGGCGTAATGGTGAAAACGCTATTCATGACAAGCGGGCTGAATATTATTGCACAGATGCGAGCTCTTGGCTCCGTAGCGCCTACAAAAACTGCACAAAATTATGCGGCAGCGATAGCACAGGCAGGCTCGCAGGTAGTCGCAGAACGACTGTTAGTAGCTGGCGGATCCGCTGAATTTAAAGTTGACTGACCACATTTAGGCTGTACCAGGGAAGTCACAGTAACAGCTCACGTTGTGAAACAGAACCCACAACGGTTAGAAATCCAAAAAAACTGTGTGGATTAAGAACCCACAAGATGCTAGCTGATGATGCATTGCAGGAAAACTCGGTACATGGCAGCGAAAAAAAAGTGCTATGAGTAAGAGAAAGGTACATTGTCTTTAACATACTTGGCACCCGACCCGCGAAGTGAAGGAATTGAAGGAGGATGAAGTGTGCAAATGAAGCGAGAAACAGCGGGCTTAGTCCACTACGGATAAGTATCAACCACAATTATTGGCTTTGCATAGGACATGGACGACTTCTGGCATTTCACCTGCATCAAAACGCTCCTGCTGAGTGCCAGATGTACTGTCGCTTTAGCGAGCTCCTTAGGGCAACGCTATAACGACTTAGCTACCGCGACAATACTGCCGTAAAGAAAGGCTCAGGAGGAAGCGTATTGGGCAGTTTTTAAGCATAATGATAAAATATTTTGGCAAAGGTGCCACGTGATACCCTGAGGCTAACGTTATTGGCCACCACAGATACCCACTGTTGCGTGGCGCCGACTTTGGCACGCCCAGAGAGAAGGAAAACAATGCGAAGTTCTTTACGGGGCTTAGCAGAGCAGGCCAGTGGCATGATTAAGTGCTCTTTGGTGCTGTTTTTTTCTGCATCCTTGGAGCAAACATAATATCTATGCTGCTCTGCTGGTGTAACTGGATCCGTGGTGGTGGCGGCATGACGTCAGCTAAAACGTAGCCCTATACTTGGTCTCAGCACAAGTTAATTCCAACAAGCTTTATCTACCTACTACATTAATACGTGTGTCTTATTAACACCATTATAAATTCAAGGCGATTGAACAGATGGCGCTGACAGCGGTCACTTCAGAGGAGTGAAGAGGGGCTCATACTTTCTAGCATGGTATTGCCCACTCTATACATGCCAGCACACCTGCATCTTCAGCCTTCGCCCCGATATGCACCATCAGTCGAAACAGGAATTTCGGACTATAGAACTTTGGCGGCGAAAAACAAAGTTTTCCACAGTAACGAAACGTTTAAAATGAGTCGTATCCAGTAAAATTGGCACACCTCACCAAAGGTGCCTTGCAGTTTTATTTTCTCTAAAAAACAGCTCGCATAAGCCGCAAATGACCAACGCTCTTTGTTCGTAGTAAAAACTTATTAAACCCGATTCAACGTTTTTGCCTTGTACACTTTTAAAATGTCGGGTGCCATTTGAAGTTTCTGATATGACAGGAATGTACTCACATTGGGGTTCGGAATCACCAACAGTGCACAGTTCTTTAAGCGGCAGCGGATCTGTTGAATTGAACGCCTCTCCACCTAGAACAATGCTGCGGTCACAAAATACACGCTTATTCGATTCTGTATGCAGCGGCCTTATATAGAAACTGCACACCCACCTAGTCTAGTGTTCTTGACCTCATACAAATTATGCTGTTGAATAATTTATTCTGTCATGCGTGGAGTCTTTTGGCGCTTTTCATTGCTTCAATCGTAGATACCCGTGTGTGCTAGCAATAAATAGATTCTTATTTTTTAGAGGCCTTGGAGATTTCAAGGAATGCACTGTGTGGGAGGTCACTGAGTGGTTATTTACCTCAGCCGCGTAGGCAGTGCGGTTGAGTCTGATAACCCTTTCCCAAAAAACCGAATAGAAACGAAGCTATCCTTTCTTACTCCATTTCAAGGCATCTCCGCGCTCTATTCGTGAAACAAATAAAAAGCTACAGATGTTTGGGCCTGATTCGGCATTTAAATTTTGCTTTTTGTGGCGACACAAAAAGGTTGGCGGCCGCAGCGGCAGCCATTTCCTTTGTGTGCCTAATATTAATTTCATTTCTCCTACATATTTTAACTGCACAGTACGTGCAGTGCATTTCGTCTTTATTCGGAAGCTGAATACAACGCAAGAATATAGGCTAAAAATATTTCTTGGCATTACGATGAAAATACATTAAATATATTTGAAAAACGAAAGTGTGGTATGCCGCAGGCAGTGCTCCTTTTCATATCTTTGTCTGCATTTTCTTCATTTTAAATTGTGTGTGCGTGTGCGTGCGTGCGTGCGTGTGTGTGTGTGTGTGTGTGTGTGTGTGTGTGTGTGTGTGTGTGTGTGTGTGTGTGTGTGTGTGTGTGTGTGTGTGTGTGTGTGTGTGTGTGTGTGTGTGTGTGTGTGTGTGTGTGTGTGTGTGTGTGTGTGTGTGTGTGTGTGTGTGTGTGTGTGTGTGTGTGTGTGTGTGTGTGTGTGTGTGTGTGTGTGTGTGTGTGTGTGTGTGTGTGTGTGTGTGTGTGTGTGTGTGTGTGTGTGTGTGTGTGTGTGTGTTGCCATACTGGCCACACATTGATTTATTTGACATAAAAAATTCCGAACGGTTAGGACAGCGTTTAACATACCTTTCAGAAGTTTTCGTGTGACACCGGTAATAGTGGAACTTGCACGGGTTATCTTTGGGAAACCTTGCTAGGGGAAACATCCACCCTCCTGAAACACCACCCACCACCAATCCACCTACCTCTCCCCTCCACAAGCTTTCCATCCATTAGAAGGCCACGTAAAAGAGGAACGAGGAAGCGACATTGAAATTTACTTAAAAGCCGTGGCTTGAAAGCTATCTGCATTCGAGAAGACTAATAATATCAATATTAATAATGTTGTTCATTTCCTGTAAAGAAATACAAACGCGATCCTGCCGGACCTTCAAAAGGCCGGAGTCGCAGCTTCCGGTAGCATGTAACACTACAGGCATATACCGTCACAAAAACAAACACACGCAGGGGAAACCATGATGAAAAGACAAAGAAAAACACTTCCTAAAAAGACGAGAACAAAGATAAAACGAATACGTACTAAGAAACAGAATACTAAAATTATTCGCGTAGCTTAATAATGATGATTTAATTTTATTTCTAGTGTGAAGGCAATATACTTGTTCAGGTGTTTGATCAAGAATTAGAGGCACTTAATGCAAACGAAGGCGCCTGTTATATGTACTACGTACTGTAGGCAATATAATGTGGTCTCGAGTGTAAAGATAACAAACGGGAGGAAGTATTCTACAAAACTCGTTTTTCCAGATATATATGAATACAAGTTTCATTGAAGGGATGACAAAGATCAGGATAAATTAAAAATTAAAAAAAATTGCATTCTTGATCTCTTAAAACATATACATTACCGATTTAGGGCGGATTTAAATAAACGTTTGCCATTCTTTCTTTGCAAAGGCTGAGCAAAAGCAAAAGCAAGATTTGTCATAGCGTAACACACTGTAGGCTAACGCGCACATAATATGCTTATGAACATATTAAGGGCAAATGGTATGCCGACTCTGTGGCTCAGTGGTTATGCCACTCGACTACTGGGTCGAAAAACAAGGGATCGAAGGGTCTCAATAGGATGCAGCAAATGCGCGAGTTTACGGAGCTGAGAACTCACGAAAGCCAAATGGCTATTCCAAGACATATGTGAGTCAAAGAATACTAACAAGTATTTGACCGTCAAGACAGGCGTGAGTGGGTAACATTTCCAAAGCATAAAGCTTGGTCTGTGAAAAAAAAATTACAATTCATGAGGAATTTGGTTTGCTTATTTATGAAAAGATCCTTAATCTTTTTATCGTTAACAGGGATAAGGTTACTGCATCGGATCATTACATGAATTGCTGGCAATTGTGATGAACATATGATAATGCAGTCGCATTGTCTTTGCGTCTGGCAACCAGAGGCGTATTATGTGCATACCGGAATACTGGGGAATGTTAGCAGGGATGACTCAAATTCTTTACACAAAGAATAAACAATACCAGTGTAATTATATATCCTTGCTGAACACCGGATCTTAGTTGTTGCAATTAACTTTTCTATTTGCCTAGAACAGTGATTTATGAGCGGTTAAAAATCGTTAACAAGAAGACACAGGTTTACAACAAGAAGCGATTGTCCCTGTCTGTAGCTTTTCCTTCCTTATATAGTTGAAGTTTTCGGGATGCAGTTAAGCCTCAAGCAGGAATTGTCCTCTAAGATCACAGTTTTTTCAGGCAACACTTCATGATTCATGGAATCAAAAGCCTCAAAAACATCCAAAATTAACTCATAATCAAATTAATTTTTGCGAAAGTACTAACCTATTTTCCGGAATTCAGACCCCTGAACATACATATTTAAAACTGAAATTTTGCGTTATTTGTGTGTGCCGACTACACATGATTTATGTTTTTTAGAACGTTTGTGAGAGCAGGAGACACCTACCGGTGGCTATGAAAGAAAAAAGAAGTGCCCCGAGTGGGCGCCTACGGCATGTTAACGTGGTAAAAAACATACAGAAATCAGCTATGTTATCAGGGTAATCAGGCAAAGCGATTTCGACGGGTTCTAGGACTGAAGTCAGAGTGGTCTAATAAAACGCGCAGTTTTACTTGTTGACAATAAAATGCTTTTCTCTGGCCGCTTCGCGGACTTCCGCTGGCTGCCCAGAACGCCTTTGTTTTTCTCTGGCTGTGCGGTTTCGGGCTGCCAGCGGGCAGCCAAGACTCGCCAGGATAATATTGTGCTGGCAGCGCTCGGCCAACTAGCAGACGACAGAGTGGTGGTATGATAGCGGGAAGCGCGCGCGGCCATTTCTATGAGGACTGGAAGAACCGCGGTTCTTCGTGCGATGTTTTGCGCAATGCAAGCGATTGTTTAGACTAGACCACGGTGCATCTAGTCTGTTTCGCCTGCAACGGCGCCTTTTGCGATAATTCTCTCTGTTTATCTACTTGTTTTGCGTACGCGTGTGATCGCAATTCGAACGTCTCACCACCTCGCAAGCACAAACGCTCCCTTCATATTGCGATCGCATAGCTCAGATTCAAGAAACATTTCGGCTGTTAATTTCGTCCGCCACGCTGATATTGCGATGGTCTTCGAGGCCTTTCACTGGAGTGGCCGCAGATTCCAGCTCCCAGTACGCGTTCACACGCGCGCATGTTGACCCGCCGCGGTGGCTTAGTGGTTAGGGCGCTCGGCTACTGAGCTACTGATCCTGAGTTCCTGGGTTAGAACCCTACCGCGGCGGCTGCGTTTTTATGGAGGCAAAGCGCTAAGGCGCCCATGTGCTATGCAATGTCAGTGCGCGTTAAAGATCCCCAGATGATCGAAATTATTCCGGAGCACTCCACTACGCCACCTCTTTCTTCCTTTCTTCTTTCACTCCCTCCTTTATCCCTTCCCTTACAGCGCTGTTCAGGTGTCCAACGATATATGAGACAGATACTGTGCCATTTTATTTCCCCCAATACCAATTATTAACAATTAATAATTAATAACGCGCGCATGTGCTGAATGTGTTTGGCGTGGTGTTAGTTGAGCGCGATACCAGAGCAAACGCTCCTCATTACGTTCTACCCAATGCTAAGGCGGATATACTTTGAGAAACGCAGGATTGATTGAAACGTGTCTTTTATCAAAAGCCCTCGCGAGCACATTCCTCGAAACATTTCTGTGCTCATATATGTGACCACATAGTTGTCACTGCAGCCGACCGAGGCGAGTGCTGATTTTGTCATCCCTGATTGTCTTACAGCTTGATGCTCTGGCCTTCTGCCACAAATACTTAAAATATCTGAGAAGTACCGAACGCATGGATTATCTCGCGTTTGGCTCATTAAAGACACAAAAAGAATTTCCCAGCGCGGATCATCATGCAAGCACACGCGGTACGTGAGGAGCAGACAGGCAAGGCCGGATTGTGGCGCGTTTCATTCGAGGGCCAGTCCTCTGCATTAAAGCCATACCATTACAGACACGAAACACAGCTAAATTTGCACAGTTCATACGCTTGCTCTAGATGAACATTCAACGGCTGATATGCTCTTTTGTCGAGAATAAATGCGTACATTCCTTGCCGACAGCAAAAGCCGGCGGCTGACAGACTACAGTTGAAAGGAACGTGTCCCGGTTGTTTTCTTATTACAGCCTCCAGGAAGCAGTTCACGAACGCAGAAATCGCCACAACCCCACCAGAGTCAATCATCATGCGAGGTGGGTTCTCTTCGGTCTTACCAGTCATACTTTTTGAGTAATAAACAAACACACGACAATGCGAGAATACGGCGTGTGGTTTGTTGAGCAACACACGGGCAGTTTTTCCGTCCGATGTGGTGTCAACGTAAACACGTTAGTTTGTGATTGCTCGACCCATCTGAGGATTTCTCGAAGCTTACACAACACACTGTGTACCGAATGCGCACACTCGCGTTGTCGTTGCTGATGTATGTGGGTGCGAGCGCTCAATAGCCTCAGGTTGTTCTTTTTGAACTCAAACAGCCTTTCTGTACGCGTGCGTAGCGATCAGACTCAGCAGAACGAGAAGCTACGGAGAGCATCTGCCCTCCATGATTCTTGGCTGGATTGCCGCTGTAATTCCCGGCGGCTGGATCCGGTGGCTGCCAGCCCATGTGGCCATGATCCGCTTTCCTGTCAGGGAGGAACTTTCTAGCAGCCAGCGGACTGCCCAAGCGCGCTAAATCGAAGAAGCCCACATTGCTCTTCTCAAGAGAGAGTAGACGACGGTCTTCTCAGGGGAGGGAGACGACGGATATCTTCTGGCTAGTAGCCAAGAGGGATCCATCACAAGCGATCCGTCGCTAGCCACAAGGGATCCGTCATCTCCTCTCTCCTGAGAAGCGCAAAGGCAACCTGCTCCTTCGAAGCGGAGAAAAAAGCAGAAGAGGCCACCGTTCTCGCCGATCTACAGAAGAATGGCTACACACGTGGCTTATTCAACGCGTTGGTCGCCGTCAAGCTCGGAAGACAGGGGGACCAGACAACAATGGAAGCAAAAGCGCGCGCGGTTTGCTTCCATATGTGAGGGGAACCATCGACGCACTCGCACCCATTCTCAAAAAACATGGAATCCACGTGGCTCACAAGCCTGTTTCGACAATAAGCCGCTTCTTAACACGACCCAAAAACCGCGTCCCCAGAGAAAAACAACCGGGTGTCGTCTGCAAAAACCCATTCTCAAATGCCCCGCTTCATACATCGGCGAAACAAAAAACGTCCACCAAAGAATAAGGCAACACAAAAAGGACATCAGGATATTGAATTCTGAATCAAACACCTTCGTCGTACACTGCGAGTGCGCCGACCACCGGAGAGCCTTCGAGGAGGTGAGCGTCTTGGCCGTGGAGCCAAACCCACCTGTTCAAGAGGCGACATGTGGACTCGTGGCACATATCCCTCACAAAGGAGACGATGAATAGGACTCCAGGAACACTGCCCTCCGCGTACGCTAGTGGACTGCGCCATGTGCTAACAAAGAGACTGAGAAGGCAGAAACAAGCTGCTGCGTGTTCATTGGTTTTGGGCAAGGTTCGGAGTTTTGATCTTGCATTTAGCAAGTTATTTCGAGCGCTGACTGCTCGCTGAAAATCTGACAAAAACTGGAGAAGGGCCATTAGTAAGGGTTGCGAACCAGTGAGCTGCAACCGTTTGATCGGATGGGGAGTCGATCTCAAGCTCTTCTCACGTGTGCTTCAAGGCTTCCATCAAGTTCTCGTTTGATTTTTAGGAAGGCAAGGTATCTCAAGGTAGGACAATTTGCTTTATTACTGAGATTCATTCAGGTCAGACAGTAGCTTCAAGATAGTTGAGGCTTGTGACGTAACGCAAGCCAAAAACGATCAGCATCTGAGGCGTCAAAGCGTCACAGCTAGTCGTAGTTTCTGGAAAGGCAATGTAGAGACAGAACGTAATTCACTACAGTTTTCAGTGTTTCAGTTTGGGGCTTCAAAGTAAGAAGTTCCTCTAGTTTCAGATTTAGTGAGAAAATGGGGTGTACTTGTTTTGTGATTGATTGAAAAATACGCAGTCTGTCATTAATGGCAACCATTTGCGCACATGCTCTGTCAGAATCTACGTGAGAAGAAGTCCATGAAAGGCGTTGCTTGTATGGCCATTTTCGCGTTTTGCTACGTTGAGACGCAAGTAGTGCCTGCCATGCTAGAATAATCCTGGGCCAAATGATAACGGCGAGGGCAACTACAGCACTTCAGGTTTCCAGTGTCAGCATCAAAGTGCTTCGCTCACCATGCCCTCCCTCGAAACACACTCTCCACGACAACTCTTCCCACCCAGCACCATTCTCCGCCCAACTGCCTATCTCCCCTCCAATCACCCAGTAAAAGCAGTCGTTACTGTAACAGCATTACATTATTCTTCAGCAATCAATCCTAATTGTCCTGGCAATATTTGGTCCTCTTTTGCTTCGCTAAATCGTCTCATATAGCTTATGCTGCGGATATGTTCACACCAGAGGAGATGTAGGAAAAAGCATAGTTTTTTCGATAGCTTTTTACGATCCCTACGACTTCATCAGTCTACCCAGGAACACACGGGCATCACACAGAACATGGCAGCCGTTTCAATCCCTCACTCGTCGCATCAGAAAGATTACCTCGTATAACCAGAACCTCCCTGGTCCAGTTCCCTCTAACTTCTTTGTTTAGCGGTCTGGCTGTTAAAAACCTACCAACAAGTGTCACCAGAACCTCTCTTGTCTACTTCCTTATAAGCTCTCTTTTCAGGCGTCTAGTTCAAAACTCCCCTATCGGTAACGATCCCTCGCTGATATCCCCTCGATCAGTTTCGAGGGACGCGAAACAGGAAAGGCAAAAGACGTTCGTGTAGTGCAGTATGTCGGCGCATAGTAAAGATCTGGAAATGAACAAATCCGCGCCGGAGTTATCTACAGCGGCGCCCTTTCTCTCTTCCTGCTTTCACTCTTTCCTTTCTGGGTTCTCTAACGGCGACTTTTGAGGGTTCAGCGAGGAAGGAGACATTTGGCTTTACATTTTCTTTCATAGGACAAACTTAATCTGCTAGGAGACTACACCATGCGCACAACCACTTATTAAGGGAGTGTAGCTATTGTATCAGTTTATAGCGAAACTTAAGTTTTTCAGCCCGACGCTTCAGTGGCGCAAGGATATCTGAACACGTCATCCCTTGGTTTGGCTTGTGCCTCATACTGCTTCCAAGATCTTGTTGCTCTTTTATGCGATGCATCTTCATCACGATGTCGGGTAGGACGTTACGTCCAGCGTATAGGTAAGGTGGCCGTATGTGCGCATGCATGATGTTGGGGGCCAGTACTATGCCTAGACCGAGAAAATTGATCGGAACAGCTAGCCCTAAAAAAGAAACGCGATAAAGATTTTAAGCGTTAAGCCACCTAACTTCACAAATAAGGTTTTGTCTGACACTTAGTGCGAAAAGAAAGCAAAGACAGCCAAACCAACGTTGAAAATACCCAAATTAAACTGCGTGTGAGGGCTCCAAGAGCACGACATGCACTATTACTGGTCATGGGCACCTCTGTTGGAATGCCTTATTTTCATTGGCAACGAATTCATCACCCTGTTCATCTTGTCTTCGAACAATGTTGTATAATTGAAAATACTGCTTTAAAAGTTTCTCACCAACTGTTCCAAGGCGGATTGGCGTCCATACAGGTGACCCGCCGCATGCCTTGTGTTCTCTGTGACTTGGTGATAAGTAGTAGCGTTCGACTTGGGTGCTCGCCTAGCCCTTGACACGCAGATATACAAGGCATGCAGCTTGGTCCCGAGTTATAGGTATACGGTGACATAGAAGCTATTTTCGTCGTCAACATCAGAGAGCATAGCGTCGAGCGTGTTTGTGTTTTCTTGTCCTGGAGAAACAAGGATGGCGTAATCTAGAAGGTATCCTGCAAAGCGGTGTTTCAGAGCGCAGCTTTTAGGCGCCCAATCCTGCGTTCTGCGTCGCCGGAGTCAGCGCCGGCGTTGTCGGCGTAACTGGTTATCCAAGTAGCCAAAGCGAAAAACCTCCTGGATGGAGGCTACCGCGGGAAGATCCTGGGTGTTGGCTAGCAGCTTAACACACCACCTGCAACCACCCGTCGACGTAGTCTACATAGTCGGCGTGACACGCCACTTGACAGGTCACGGATCACCCACTCACCTCAAACCTGACAGGTGGCAGGTAGTTGCAGAGCGAAACGGCACCTGCCACAGCGAAACCGGAGGAATGAAAAGCTTGAAGGTGGCTGCCACGGGAAGGTCCCAAAGGCTGGAAAGCAGCGTAAGACGTCACCTGCCAGTGATGACGGGTGGTGCGCCAAGAGTTGCTCTCAAACTTCGCATCACCGACTATTATAATCATCTATATTTTTGGTCAAGGCTACGCAGCTCGAGGGGAAGTCCCATGTGACCTGCTGCGCTGTGACCTGTGCCGCAATTGTGTTTGCGATGTTCTGCATTAAGCGCTAAGAGAGGCCATTGGTGTGTGGATGGTGCGCAGTTGCATTACAGTTTGCAATCGGCGGTGGATGCTCAACTAAGCACTTTAGAGAACCTAGTGGTATAACGTTCAAGACAAAAAATTCACAAATAAATATTTATGTACCAACCGCTATAAAATCATCTAATTATGAACGGAACTCTCAGGCTTTGCAGTGTCAGCGATCTCTTTCGGCAACCGATTCCATTTACTGGTGGCGAAGTGTAAAAAAGAACAGTCATTTACCTCAGTGCGTGGGAACGATGGCTCAACTTTAAAGTTATGTCCAATACGAGGGTCAATTCTACAAGCTAGTGTAATAAACGCTGCAGTGTAGGAGAGTCCGATTATGACTAACCTTATGAATGAACATAAGGCAGGATATGTTGCGTCTTTTATTAAAAGAAAGAAGGTCGAGGTTCTAAATTTGAGAGATACTGACGCAACATGAATATTGACGTCAGAAAAACTCCGAAGTCCTATTTTGTAGAGATCCTAACTTGTTAATAAGATACACGTGATAGGTTCTCCATAATGAGGACGCATAGTCTTATTTAGAGCGGAGTAATGAAGTATAAGCAAGAAGCTTTGTGTCCCTGTTTGCTTTATGAAGTGAGCGATGAATGAATCCGTGTTTTATGTGGAAACTGGCTAGTATGTTTTCAATACAAACAGTCCTGAGTAGGGAACAGCGACGTTATTCAAAAATCGCCGACAGAATCAACATAACCGAAGAGTTCAGCGCGTTGACTTCTCGGCAGGTGGTGGGAAAATGCGTGGGCGGCAGCGGCAGTACTCTGCGGGTAATGGGGTACTCGGTCCTTCAGTCCACACAGGCTCACTGCCCTACTAGTACTAAGTTGATGATAGGCTCGAAAGCTTCAAGTTTAAAGAAAGTGCAATTTGGATCGCACTGACGAAGGTGGCATCTCCCCGACCTCTTTCAATGACTTCGACATGGCAGTAGGCGCTCATGAGAAGTAATGGCGAGAAATGTGGTGCTATAATTCTGTCAAGCGTGTCGAGAATTGGGAGCAGGTACACATCTTTCTTTTTCATCTTCAAGTAACAGTAATCAACGCAAAATCTAAGTGTACGGTTTTTCTTCTTCACAACATATAAAGAGACGACACCCATGTTCTCTGTGACGTTTGGTTGACGTCGTCCCGCAGCGTTTCTTTCATTTCATTGCTAGCATGAGATGGATTGCGTCTCGTCTATGATTGTAACCTCACCACGGCGAAACGTGGCGTATGTCGACACTAGTGCAAGTGCAGATCAAGTAACCACGGCTATACTTTCCCCTGAACAATTGCCACACACCGCAACATAATCATACGCTGCCTACCCTGCCTGGCCGTCAACATAGGCAGAACTGTTAATGATTCCGACGCATTAAGCATCCTCTGTCGACTCTTGCTGTTTAGAAGCCACCTTTGCATACTCACAGACTCTTCAGGCGCCGTCCGTAGCCTGCGGCGTCTTGTGAACACCGACTTAAATATTGGCGCAGCTGATTGAGCATGTAATTGAAAAATTCACCCTCACCACTCTTGTGCGCTAGATACGTCGCGATGCCCTCCCAGCACAAGCTTTGGTGAATAAATCAACTCAAGAATCACCTCCTCAACGTCTCCTTCAAGCGGTCCCAAAGAAAACCTCCGGCGTTCCATGCGATCATTTCTCCCACCGTGTGGCACCGACGCCCCATGGCGGCCTTGCGCGTTTGGAAAAGGTATTGCTCCGAAGCTTATGCCTCCGTATCGCCCTCATCACAGTGGTAACCTAGCCGTGGTCGGCACAGTATCATGCCCCTTTCGCTGACTACAGTCCCTTCTGTTCCGCTCCTGACTGCGAGACAGATACTATGCACTTGCTTTGGACATGCCCCTCTTCGCTTGCTATCCCCCAGAAAAACCTGCTCCGCTGCGGACCGCCCTCAAGTCGTCCACCGGAAGTAGAGGAATGGATTTTTAGATCGCACCACTGCCACTTACTGGAACTCCTTCGAGAATTCAGTGTGCATATATATTTCAAAACAATAATTTATACCAGCAGGCATACTGCCGCAATATGAGAAAAAACTTTGATGGGTGTGTGCATGGCCTTAATTTAGCTCGGGTATTCTTAGTACTGGATAAGCAGCATCTAAGCTTTGGAATTGCGAATACGGGCGATCCCTTGCAGTGCCGAGGCTTGGCTTTTCGTTCTCCTTGACAATGCTTTTTATGTTATCAGCATACCCGGCACCTATGGAGAGGATACCGGTTCACAGAGGTCATCACAATGTTGCGGTTGTGTTGTAAGATTGAATCGCTGGAAAGTGTTTGATTTAACATCTATAGTAGGTAAATGACTGCTTTTTTGACACAGAAAGTTAATTTTTAAATCCGTCGCTCAAGAACTATTTCAAAACTACGAATATCCTTAGACATGTTCGGACACAGGCCGTGACTGTCATTATGCATTATTGTGCGTAGTTACAAGGTGTCGCCTGCTGGTGCGGATCTGCCGGTCTTCCCCTACGGGTATGCCTGTCATCACCTTTGGAGCAAAGGTTGCACTTAACGCATCTGTCCCGCTGTCGACCAGTGGAGCAACTCTGTGGCTTTGGATGTTCAGGTTGTGCCATGTCCAGGGCGCAGGCTCTTGTTCTCCCGTAGCACTTCAGTCTTGATATCTCCTCGGTTTTTAGATTCGTGAATTTCCCACATAGTCATCGCAGCTATGAGGAAGGTCGCTTTCGCTTTGCTGTGTCTTCTGACGTGCCTAAAATGTTCTTTAATGGGATAATCGCCGCTTGGGGATATTCCACATTTCACCGCAAAGAAGCGGCAGGTCTACAGGCTTCCATTTTCAGTTACTCCAAGAGGTTGTGGGATTTTGCTCGCAAAAGACCGCCGTATCTGCAGCCTGGTGACGCAAAGTGTGATGCGGACAATGATAGTGAGCACGCGAGACGGTTCCACATTTATTCCGGTCAGTATAGGCACTTGTTGATCTCACGTGGTCATTTTGTGAAACGACGTCAAATGACATCAGAAGATTACCAATAATACGCATCCTACTGCCCACGCAGAAGGCCTCACCACAGTGTATAGTGTTGACGGTGGTTGGATGTTCTCCAAGAGTCGGACTTCATGCAGCTTAATGATCGTTCTCATTTTAGCTAAGCGGGAACGTGGCATTTCCCTGACGGTAGGTAAGGCTCCCCACAACTACTGATCGGGGACGTTTGGCTTCGAACCGAGTCGAATTAGGTCATGCCTTGATGCTTTTTATGCCGGAGTGCTCGCCTGAGGGACGTTGAATGACTACTGAGCTTTGTCCAGGGAACCCGTTTTTGAGGAACCGCACATGAGGGTGCGCTCGCGTGGAAGCTGTCGGCAAAGTGTTTCAGGGAAAATTAATTTCGTGTGCAATCTTGCGCAAGGTGTTGCCGCTCGTTTGCATTATTCCTTAGTGGACTGAGGTGGCTCGAGGCGGATGGCTGTTGTGGCGGGTCCTGTTGCTGATGATCCTATGACAGATTTGTCTTTTGTGGATCCGACGAGTTTTTTTAGCAATTTACAAAAACAGAAACGAACAGTTTCTAGTTGTATGCTAGGGTAAGAATGAGAATACAAGAGTACCTTGATGAATACTTTCGCTGTTAATCCTGTTGAGCGTCTTTAGAAACTCACTTTGAAAGTTTTCCATGTCTTTTGCAGAGGGCCTGGTTTCCACAGCATTCTGGCGTTTGCATGTCGGATCCAAAGCACATATATAAATCTTTACAAAGTGGTGCATGTTGGTTGAACATGGGCACACGCTTGAAGTGTAGGAACCATTTCTCTGGCTTGTTGCAGGGGGGCGGGTAAAAGTAGGCGTGTTCGAGGCTGCTGGTAACGTATTAGTACAGACCTGTCCAATCAGTTCCTCGAAGGCAGACCGAGGCATGTGATGAGGTACAGCAAGTGCAGCGTGTCAGGAGCGGCTTCGTGCGGAAAGATAATAAGAGAGTGAAGACGGCAGCTACAGAACAAGTCGACAATAACATGTACAGGTTGAGGGTGCGAGAGTTGGGAACGAGTGGGAGTGGCCAGGTTTCGTTTAGCCTGAGAAAGGCCTTCTCGCTTGTCTCCAGTGTTCCTCATTGCCAGCTCCTGTATGACACGAAAATGACTTACCCTTGGATGCTTCTGCGGTCTGGCACCCAAATTTCCGGCAACGACAGTCACCCAGCGAGCAGACCTCACAACCGCAATTCTTCTACAGCACCACAACAATACCGCCACAATAAAGAACTCAACATGACTCGGACGTTTCAATACGGCTTGTGGCATGGTGTTACATTAGTTGTATTTAGAGCCCGTGTTGACTTTGATGTGCGCGAAAACGCGGTGCTGTATACTGACGTGAACTGTGCGCTACAATGTATGCGATCGAGATGGCGTAACCTTTGTACTCACTAATTTTCCTGTGCTACAATAACTCTAATTATATACGTCAAAGGCTCGGAGTTGGATGAAGCTTCCGTTCGCAAGCAGTGCAGTGCAGTCTAAAAGGAGTCGGTACTCAGGGTGAACTTGTTGGAAATTACGGCCGCGTCCTGCTCTTTTTTGGTGTGGGAAGCACCGACACAAGATTTCATGCGGCACGTAATACTGCCAGTAAAGTGAAAACATTTACTCAAAGTACTGCGGCTCGCAATTCGAAATATGTCGCTGCCGGTGATAGTAGAAGTTGGCGAAGATTTGAGATAAGACGCCCAAAAAATCAACCAAACTTGAACACTGAAGAGAGAGTTTCTGGCAGGTACAATATATTTCCAGAGAAATCTGGTTGCGTCTCGCGTGAGAACAAAAACTACAGCGCGTACCGTTGCTAGGAACACTAGTCGCGATTATAAAACACTAAAAACTCTGTTGCATTAAGTTGGCCTCTGCGAGTCCAGGAACTCTGAAATTTGCATATTGTCTGAAGTTCTTCGCCATTAGAGCCTTGATTTGAAATCGTATACCGTGTACTGCTGACACACACCATAGGCAGCTTTAAAGAATAGTGACTAGGAAGTGCGACCAATTTATTTTTGCTGTTTTCTGCCCTTGTAGTGTTTTCATTCACCTTTGCACCGATAACTTCGCTTTCAAAATGCTCAGAAATAAACAACGCCATGAAATTCTAGGAATTCACGGTGGCTGTCCCCACCACCAGAGACAGTTGATCACCGTCAACCTGGTTGAGCGATCTGTATAGCGAATTTGTCTGCACAAAAGACACAGGGAAATCCGCCCAGCTTACTGTCTATTGTCAAGTAGCAGCCTCAGCAAAGGCACCCGTCCTGACTGCATTGTAATGAGATTTGGTTTTTAAATGCAACGCGCTGCCTCAGTCGAATGCGAAAGCAAGCAAGGCGGCGTGGCAGGCGCATCCGAGAACGCAGCTGTAGGCCGTAGTTTAGAAAAGGTAGGCTTGGTTTGAAAAACTCAGCTAAAAATTGAGAGCAGGTGTTTTCTTCGACAAGGCATACGACAAGACAATGTCTTCAGCTGGTTTAGCGAAGCTCACTGAAGTATTTCTTCTGTCATAGCGGGGTAAGTGACCTGACTTTCTGAGTATTTTTTTTTTCTGAATAACATCATCGCAATTGTTATACTGCAAGAATCTTTTATCTTTAGACGTACATGAAAAGCAGCGAGATTTCATGGCAAGCTGTGCAGGAAAGCAGTGAAGCCAGCACTTGTATCCCGAGCGGGCAAATGTGCTTGAACCTTTTCTTAAAACCGCTCAAGTATGCTCCAAACAATATTTCCTGCATCGCTGTTTCACATTTTTGCTCGGGTGATGGCGGTTGGCGGCCCGATTTCCCACCTTCAGTTGCTTCGCATTTAAAAAACATTCGTTCTGACACAGAACTGAGAGATTATGTGTAGAATACAATCTCGCGTTCACAGAATTGCGACGCCCTGAGACGTGCAATTACACGGCGTTTCAGGGAACACTAAGTAATTTACAAAAATAGAACTTTGGGATAAAAATGACTTTTGCGGCGTAGTATTGCCAGTGCTGGCGGGCGCCAGAAAACCGGTAAATCGTTTAAAGTTGTGAGCTGTTTAACTAACTTCCCGTGATTGCAGGCATTCACTAATTTTTTTTTTGCTCAGGAGAACCAAGAGTCCCAGCAATCTATGCATGGGAAGTAGACAGTGACCAGCTGCGCTTATATGGGGCATTAATCCACTAACGCTATCGCGTCACACCCTTAAGTTGGAACTGCGACAGAATGAGCAGCAACAGAAAATGCTATCGCATTCGAACGGTCAAGCAAGGATCACCTAAGAGATTTAGTTTGGTTTGGTTTATTAGTGTTTAACGTCGCAGAGACTCGAGCTATTAGGGACGCCGTAGTGAAGGGCTCCGGAAATTTCGACCACCTGCAGTTGTTTTATATGCACTGACATCGCACAGTACACCGGCCTCTGAAATTTTGCCTCCATTGAAATTTGACGCCGCGGCCGGAATCGAACCCGTGCCTTTCGGGTCAGCAGCCTGAGCCACCGCGGTGGCTAATAGTTCTAGTGTCAAAGCAATACTTCACAAGAAATCCTGAAAAAGGTGATATCTGTCTGAAGCCTTTCAGATGGCTGCAGGAATAAAATAAATATTGTGCCTACTGAGTGTCCAACCCGCTTCGCCGGCCACTGCACGACAGCGCTGTGCTATCACCACATATGTTCACGGCTCGTTTTAAACTTTCACACCTCCGCGCTGTGCAATTGCACGCCGTCGTCTCCATCAGCTTCCATCCTTGTTCAAAAAGCACCATGGTAGCCTCCTGCCCCGCAGAATGCGTAGGTAGATGTAAAGCCTCTGAGACGGTCCCGATACAAAAGGAGGCGCACGTAACTGGCTCCCGCGGTCAGTGGACACCTCATTCGCGCTTTGAGCTACACTGCCGTACTGACAGGAATGTGTGCCCTGTATGCGTTGGCAGAAACGCGACACTGATGCAAAACGCGTTGGCGTTGACAACATTGTCCCAGAAACGCTGCCCTTGACCAATAGCTCGCCGGCGTTCCTTGACTAAATTGGCAATGACGAGGAAAAAATTAAGAGGCTCAGTACATTTTATGGAGGCAAATAACGCGGCGGAGATATCAAAACGAGTGTGCTCAGTCTATTTCGACATGGTCAGCGCGGCTGCGACTTTGCAGCAAAAACAGATGCCGGTGGTGTCCACTTGAAAATACCTGCTTTCGCACAATCTTTCGTGCTTAGCAATGCTAGACCACCATGAGTATATAATTATTCATTTATTGCAACATATTGCAGGCCGAACATTACGGCTCATGTTGTCGGCGAAATAGAAACAATCTAACTTTCTTATTACAAAGAAAATCGTTCGCCTATTTAGATTTTTGCTCATTTCAATTGCTATTCGTGGCATATTCTCGGCGCGGATACTGCTACGGTTTCAATGTAGGGTTCAAAGGCCTTCGTCGAAGCGTTTATTATTTATTTATTAGTGTTTTTCGGTGGAAACAAGTAGTAGTAGTAGTGAAAGACTATTATTCGACCATAATTTATAGGCCGAGCATGTCGACCGCCTGGGCGACCAGAAGCCGCTGTTCTTCCCCTTCAGCGCCAAGCCAGTCGAGCCAGGTGGTGATGGATAGAAAGGGTGGGGGGAAGGAACCCGACTGCTGAGCAGCCGGGAAATAGAAGAGGCAATGGGCCAGGTCCGCATAGATACAGGGGCAGTTGGGACAGGAAGGGTCCGATCGATAGCGATAGAGGAAGAGGCGGGACGGGGTGATAACTGCATTCAACTGAATGTGCCGAAGAAGGCGAGACTCCGGCACCGTGAGTGATGGATGAGGGGGAGGGCAAAGGCGTTTGTCGAGGCGGAGCTCAAGGTAGACCTCCTTTATGGTGCGGCGAAGGACGAGTCTCCCACCGTCCTCCGAGGGCTTGGGCCAGGGGATCAACGGTGCCCGGAAAAGTGTGTCGCGGGCGAGCTGATGGGCCAGCTCATTGCCGTCAATCCCTGAATGCCCAGGGACCCAGCGGAGGAAAACGATGGAAGGCTGCAGTGACCGCTCGTTCGACCTCCTGTTGGAGAGAAGGGGTCAGGGTGCGTTTCTGTATGTGGTGTATAGCGGCTTGTGAGTCTGAATAGACTGTGTACTTTTGGAGAGAGGGAAGGAGGGCAAATGACTGGAGGGCATGCGCAACGGCGAGGACCTCGAGGGACAATGCGTCTGGAGGGTGTAGATACGGCTCGCCGGTGTGGTTTTCATAAGCAGGGAGGTGTGGATGGTACAGGGCGTAGCCGCAGGAACCTCGAGGAGCCACGAAGGAGGCATCCGTGTAAGCTACACCCTGGGTATCAAAGAGAGGGGAATGGTGCTGTGCGGCCGCATGACGACGTCCGGCGTGCAGGACGGGGGACATGTTGGTCGGGAGGGGAAGGATACGAAGATTGGGAGTTGGGAGCGGGGGTGGGAATAGGAGAGGTAAACGAGGAGATTGGAATGGGCGAGATACCCGCTTGAGTCAATAACCACTGATCCTGACGGGTAAGGGAAAGTCGGGCAAGCTGCTAGTCACGATGGAGACTGAGAAGAGAACGAGGAGGATGGAAGAGGCCTGTGGCAAAGAGCTTAGTGGTAGAGGTAGTGATAGCGAGATTGAGAGCTGCCTTGTAGAGGCCCACAAGGGCAGTCTCGAGAGCATTAAGTTGAGTCTGAGAGAAGGAAGCGTAGGGTACAAAGTACTAGACCTTGTTGAGGGCCAGCGCGTGGGCAACGCGGCACGCGTGAGCCTCGTGGAGACCTGAGCGTCGAGTGACCACGCACCGCAGGAGGTGAGTTACAGAGCGGCAGGTGGTGACAGCGCGGTGGAGGGCTTGCACATTCTTAGCCGCATGCAAAGGGAAGCCAAGAACTTTGCACTGTGTGACGACAGGAATGGGAGAGCCAGAAAGGTGGAGAGAGACGAAGTGGTTGTGTGAGCGCTGGTAGGAGGAATGGTTGAGAAGGAGAAGCTCGGATTTCTCAGGAGCAGGAGAGAGGCCAGCGGTGGTGAGAAAGGAGTCGATGAGATCTAGGCCACCTTGCAGGGTGTCCTGTACGTGACCGGGAGAGCCAGATGAACACCAGAGAGTGATGTCATCGGCGTAAAATATGTGATGCAGGTCGGGAATTTCAGCTAACTGGGAGGCGAGAGGGGCCATAGCGAGATTGAAAAGGGTAGGAGAGAGAACAGCACCTTGAGGAGTGCCACGGGTGAGGTGGTGTGGGTTAGACAAGTGGGTATCTACTCGAAAGCCAGCCACACGTTTAGAGAGGAATGAGCGGATACAGGAGTACATGCGGGAGCCACAATCCAAAGAGGCGAGTTGAGAAAGAATGTGATCGTGGCAAACACCGTCAAAGGCCTTGCGAACATCGACAGTCACAAGTGCGAAAATTTGAGTGGGTGTAGGGGACAGGAACGTTTGCTGGAGAATCAGAAACATGTCCTGTGCACAGACGCGGCGTCGGAAGCCAATGAGAGAATGGGGGAAGAACTCCCGTGCCTCAAGAAAATCAGAGAGGCAAGTCAGAGCCATTCGCTCAATGGTCTTACCAACGCACGACGTCAGGGAGATTGGGCGGAAGTTAGAGAGAGAGGAAGGTTTGCCCGGCTTTGGAATCATAGAAATAAGGGAGGATGTCCAGGAGCTCGGCAGCAGCCGCTCTCCCAGGCCTCATTGTAGGTTTGAAGGAGGAATTCTTTGGCGCAGTCAGGAAGGTTACGAAGTGTGGTGTATGTAATGGCATCCTCACCGGGAGCCGAGCGTGTAGCATTAGCAGCGAGAGCAGATTCGAGCTCCCGGAGAGTGAAGCATTGGTCCCGATCGGGGTTAGGTCCACCTGAGTACACCGGGTAGGAGGGTGCCAGAGGTGGCGGGAGGTAGAGAGAGGCGAGTTGATCAAAAACTTCGGAGAGCCCTGAGTGAGGGCTTTAGCTAGAGTGGGAGCAAGGGCAGGCTTAGTGCCAAGGAGGGATTTAAAGAGAGACCATGCGGATCGCGAGTGCAATGCAGAATCAAGGCCATCACAAAGAGCACTCCAACGAGAGTGCTCGAGGGAGGCGCAGTGGGCGACGATCTTAGCCCGCAGAGCAGTGATCCGGGAGGAAAGTTGGGCATTGAGTGGTTGGGAGCAAAAGGAGCGTTGAAGACGTTTACGGCGAGGCCATAAACGGATAAGGTGAGGATCTGGGTCTTGGATTGGGTAACGAGAGCGAACGCGACGGCTACTGGACGTGAGCGCTGCAGAGATGCGCGACGTCCAGTCGTCGTAGGATTGAAAGGAGTCGGAGGCGAGATTAGTGCGAAAAGCATGCCAGTCAGTGTGAATAACCGGATGACAGCGAGGGATGTGGGAAAGAGAGGTGGTGATATGGATGAGAAAGTGGTCACTTAGAAGAGTTTCGGCTGTCACCTGCCAGTGAAAGGAAAGTGAACCCCGAGAGAAAGTGAGGTCGGGTGCCGTGGGGCGTTGTGAGGCAATGCCCGCTCGAGTAGGAGAGCCAGGAGTATTAAGAAAGGTGAGGTGGCGTTCCTGGGCCAGGCAATGCAGGAGGCGACCGGGTTTGAGGGTTTGTGGGTAGCCCCAGAGTGTTTGAGGGGCATTAAAGTCACCACCAAAGAGGAGATGGGAGGTAGAAGGAAGAGAGTGAAGGAATTTGCCCAGAGCAGAGAATAAAGAGGAAGTGACAGGGGGGTTGTAAAAAGACAAAAGGACGAGTGAGATGCGGGAAGAAGGGTGGTAATAAACCACACAAACTAAATATTTAAGGAGGATGGAGGGGATGTCAATTTGCTCTACGAGCACGTCACTGCGTACATAAATAGACGCAAGTGGTGTGGCCGTAGTGGCATGGTAGGCGCGGTAGCCTGGGACATTGCGGGCCGTCCGGGTCTCCTGGAGAAGTAGAAAATGAGGCATAGAGGGGCGAGTGGGTAGATATTGGTGGTAGGAGGTCTTATTGTGGCAAAGATTTCGGCAGTTCCACTGCACAATTTTGAGGTCCTCGCCAAACGCCATTATGAGAGTGGAGAGGAACGCGATGGTACGCGTTCCTTCTTTTTTGCCGGGGGCAGTGACTCATGGACGGATTGGAGCATAGATGTGAAAGATTCCAATTGCTTTGATTGTGCTTGGAAGGTGGTAAGAATCTTGAGAACCGAAGTTTCCAGCTGAACCAAGCGAGTGTGATGTGCCTGTGTGGTGGTTTCGACAAGGTCAGCCAAAGGGGCCACCTGGGCGCTGGAGGAGGGAGTGGGGAACGTGGCAAGGGGCTCATTTAGCTTGCTAAGCTGGGAGGTAAGAGAGGAGGTGGTTGTCTGGAGGGTTTGAGTCAAGGCATGTATCTGCTGTTGTAGATCGTGGGAAATGCGCTGCTGCTCTCGCTGCTGGCGTTCCAGCATTGCGAGCCGCAGGTCGAAGGAGCGGCTCGCGTCAGTCAAGGATGGAGAGGGTGGTGTAGTGGAAGAGAGGGACGCTGGCACCGAGGACCCTTTAACTATGGCGGCGAAGGAGCCTGATGGTGACGTGATCGGAGCTGATGGATATTCATGATTAGAAGAGGAGGAGGAGGGGTGGTGGGTTGAGTGGCCCGGCGCAAAGCTAGGCGTCGCAGGTATGCAGCTTTAGCACACTCGCGTTGTTTAGCAAGGAGGAAGGGGCAAGTGGGGTCGAGGGAGGGGTGGGTGTTCACCTGGCAATGAACGCACCAGGGATGAGCACACACATGAGCGGAAGGGTCAGCGGGTAGAGGAGCAGCACAGCGACGGCACTTTGCCGGAACGCTGTGCTGGGTCATTGGTGGGCGCGGTGGCCTAGAGTGAGACAACGGGTAGCAGGTTGGAGGCTTAGGTTTATGAGGACGGCACCGGAAGGCAACGCGTTTGAAATATACAAAGTGGGGGATGACGGTACCAGCGAACGTTATGAGCACTGATTGAGTGGATCCCATCATGCGAGCAGCGAGAATATCTGTTTTGAAAGATTCTAGATCATGCATGAGCTCATCAGGAGTGAAGTGGCCACCGGCGTTATGGATGACGCCGAGGCATGAGATGGGAGGATGGGGGGAATAAGTTTTGATGCTTACAGGCTTAACGTGAAGGTGAAGGTGCGTGATAGAAAGTAGGAGGTGGGCGGTGAGAGGAGAATGAGTTTTTAAAAACACAAGGCTTTGGGCTGGCTTGGCCTAAAGGTTGATGTCTGCACTGGTCTTGGAGGAAAGTTGTGCAGCGGAGGTGACTGCGGCGAGCACGTCGTAGAGAGGCAGCTTGGGATTGAGGGTACCAGGAGGGAGTTGTATGCCAACAGTGATGAGCTCGGAGCGGGGTCGGGTGGCGGTAGCAGGCTTACGGCTGTCACCGATGGTGCTCCAGCCGATTTACGGGGATGGAGTGTCGTCTACCGGGGACGCCATGAAGTCCATGTCTGCCGACGAATCGTCAGCCTGAGGCGCAATCTGCGACGCTGGTGCCTGGCTGCAGGTCTTGGTGTCAGCGGGTAATGTGGCTGGTGTAGGCGCGGCAGCACCGGCGGCGTCGACTAACGCAGGCGGCTGCGACGCGTCTATGGGCCCAAAGGTGTTGGCGTCCCTTAGAGCGTGGAGTTGGCTAGCAGTGGACGCTGCGGCGACGACGAACGCTGCCGGCTGCGCCGCGGCCGTCGATCCGGAGCTCCCAGCGTCGCTCACAGTGTTGGTTGCGACAGGATTTTGCGCGGTGGCATGGGCGGTTGGAGTAGGCCCCGCGGTGGCAGCATCAGTGGGTCTGGGCTGCAGGGGCTTCGTGAGACGCTGCATTGCAGAGGTGCAGGCGCGGCGCGTTAGGGTTAGCGAGGCGCCGCGCCGCTTCAGACTTTTGGAGGCGCTTGGAGGGCCAGCCCGGCAGCAGGCCGTGATGCCGATGGTATCCCCGTGCTTCGGAAGCCTTCCGGAAACGATGGAGAGGAAATCCAGCGGGGGGGGGGGGGGGGTGAAGCCCTGGACTAGGCCAGGGGCAGGTGAAAGCGGAGCACGATAGGCAGCCAGCTAAACAGGGCGGCGCCACCTAGCGGACTAAAAAAAAGTCCAGTAAGCCGGTGCAAAGACTAAACAAGCCTGTTTGCGTGTTTTTATTCATAACGGACTATGTTGATGTTTTGAAATGAAACGTTGTCCATAAATAACATAGGGCCGCTTTTGCTTAACGCAAACAGCAGTGATGAGGTTGGCTTTCATCACTGTTGGCGATTCATTTGTGTTTCTTTCAACAAATTATCCTGAATACGGTTTTGTTTCTTAGGCCTATATTTTGTGCACACTGAATGAAAGAATGGTTCCTTGCGAATATGTATCGGGTATTCATTACTTTTATTAAAATTGAGGGAAATTAGGCGCGAAATTCACTTTCTTTGTAATATTGACTTTATTTTTGGTTACGAATCCGAAGCAATCATTCCTAGTTTCAACAGTGGTTAAGTCGGCTTATATACATCATTCGATAGATCTGGCTTTGTTGACTTTTTATCACATGAATTGTGTTCTCAGTTTTCACTCGATATGCACTGCGGACATTCTGGCACAATATTTGCATTCTTTTACGTTCCAGTTTCGAACTCTACTAGTCGATCATCATTACAAAGAAACATGCTTACATAACCAGACATTTTGATATTTCTTGACCGCAATACGGAAGTACAGCATTTTATCACGTAATTTCTGCTTCGTCGCTTACTCTTTGAATCTAGGGGCTATCATATGGAAATCACTTTCTTTGTGATCATCAAATATTTAAAAACTACAACACGCGAAGGTTAATATCTGTACTGCAAGCAAAACTTTATTTTAGGAGAGCGGAAATGTGCAGTGGGGGGGGGGGGGGGGGAGCGGTAATGCAGCTATGCCATCAATAAAAGCTAAAAACGCAGCTTAGATTGTTGATGTGGGGCAGGTTACCCACGACATGGGCAAGTAAAAGGAATAAAAGGTCTAAATATCAGTCCGTGAATCTCGGCGAACTGCTGTTCCAGTTGCGCAACCCATATATCGAGATGCTGTGCAATTCCTGTCTACATTTGTTACGATGATTTTTCACCTTAGGGTTGCATTTGATCAAGTTGCTGCGCCCTTCTTTCCACTGACACGTGGATCTCCGGTATTAGACGGTGGTTTCCAGTTTAAAGTTTTTCAATATAGAGTTTTTCAGACGTACAGAAACGTTACGCGGTGTTTCGCAAAGGCGGTCTATTGCGAGTGTTCTGTAAACTCTGGCGGGACCCATACATCTCTGTGACGCATGTGACTGCTCTAATTTTATCGCCTTTTGGCTGCGAGGACTATATCTGATGTTTTCTTAAAGAAGCACCACTTACTACTGTACTCCGGCCTTGTGTGATTCTTGGAAAATGTTACACCTGTTACCAAGTTAAAAACTAAGTTTCATTTGCAAGCAATGAGCTTGATCCAGGGCCCATCTTCGACAATGATGAGCCCCGCTTTGGCAGAGACAAGACCACGACAAAACATACTCCAAAATTACAATGACTACTTTTATTCTCGTCAAACATTAGCGGAACAAGTACGGCTAAGCGTTCAAACCTAACTGACGAATGCGCCCCAGCTATCAGGAAAAACCGCCACAGAGTGGGAAGCGTGAGAACGCGAAGCTAATTGAAAAAAACAGGCACAAAATGCTCCGGGAAGCATGGCTAGACTCTACAGGAGCCCTTAGGGGGTACGGTTCTGCATTTCACGCAGAACAAGGATAACCTTCTGCTCTGCGTCGATTACCGCCAACTGATCAGCGTAACAACCTCCAACCTCTATCAGGATCAACAGAAACCTAGACCGAATTCCGACACCAGATACTTTTCCTCGATGCCCGAATGGTCGCTACTGCGGTAGCGCTTCGCTTGTTGAAGTCGACTAATTAAGTCGAAAAAAGGCCGCATTCACCTCGCCGGATGTAATCTTCAAGTTCTAGGAAATGTAATTTTGGCTTTTAGCCGCACGAACGGCGTTCCAGTGTACAATAGCTAGGCCTACACAGGTGCGAGTGTGAACATTTTTTTAAACGTCTTTAATTCTGCATAAAATAGGCCTAGCCTTGCGGCAGAAATGAGGGGCTTCATGGGGAATTGACGGTCAGATCAAAAGTTTTCCGAAAGTGCCAAGGGCACTCATGTCGTCAGGGCTCGACTTGACGCAAGAGACTATACTCTTCGCGTCCGCGGAGCTGCAGTTTTCAGCACACTTCGTAAGGAAGCTTGGGGTTCCAGCTATAACTGCGGAAAAAAGCTCCATGCTTTACTTTGTTAACAGGCACAAGCCGTGGGAGACCATGTTAACGTGTATAGTGTTTGCCTACTCCATGCAATGCACGAAACTGCGCAGAGTACTCTTGAAGGTCGTTCACGGTAGGGAGGCAACGACAACGCTTGACAGAATGCTGCTAAACGTTCCCGACGAAGAGAACTTCAGTGTCGCCCCTTTGCTGTAGCGCCCAGGAGCTACTGCGCTTAGGCGGTTAAAGAATAAAGACCAGCAATAGCAAAGGTCACCCCTGCTGCTAACTGCATTGCGAGTAAGGAAGGCCTGATTGTCACATTCAAACTGAGGCCTTACATTGATTCCCATCTTACTGCTATTCCCTAGAGCCTGTCGATAACCACCAGTATACAGTGCCTCTCCCAGGCACCTTCTAGCCCCTCCATGTACACTCTATGCAACGATTCGGTGCACACTTTACGCGCAATTCGTATGAGCTACGATTTTGTGTACCTCAAGGTTGTTCTGCAAGTCCTTATCCCGAAACTTCATCCTCACTCACACCCCCGTGGGTTTCAGGTAAGGCTGAGAATCCAGAGAAAGAGTGGTGCCTCTATTGGCCCAAAAACTTGCACCGTGGCCGCATAAGATCTCCTCGTTTTATTCACTAAGGTGGGGCATTGGTAATAGCAAATAGGAGATAATTTTTCACTCTCTCAACTTTAGAGATTCCTTTTGTACCGATGCAGTTCGTAACGCATTCTTCGGCGTACCGATATACACTCCTCAGCACTGCATTTTCTTTCGTGTGCCGAACTCGCCCCTCCGCTTCAACCCCAATTGTCTCGGGTTCCAGGCCAATGCGGAACGTATCTCGTTTTTTCCTCCCTATTTCTGATCATTTTCCTCAGTACATACAGCCCCCTCCCCGAAAGTGTCGGGCATAGCCAACTTCGTACCTTCTTAGGATCCAGCTGACTTTGGTGACGCTGTGCAAGGTGCCCACGGAACTTATTACTGCATTGTTAAAATATCCTCCCCACACATCTTTCTTCCAGAAGACACTGACGTCTAACGCTACAAAACCAGACGGCGGGATAAGCACCACAAGCCCAAAGATGGCGTCTAGGTGTGGACACCAATCCTTCGTTGTGCGCTTGTAGTGCAGAGATTGTAACTTCAGTCAGTTCATTCACCGGTGTTTGTGTGTCTTGAAGGTGCTATATAAACCACAGCTCCATTTTGTCTTTAAATTGAGCACAGCTGAGAGTGACGGCCAATGTTGACACGTCGACCGTCGCGCGCACTTGATACTATCGTAGCCGCCGAGTTGTATTCTGTTTGCGTGCAAAATGTAGCCAAAGAAACCATTTGTGTGCCATCGCGCCGAACTTCGTGGAGGGCGCTAATCCCTGCTAAGATGACATTAATTGACATGGTAGAATATTTGCCGCTCCGCATTTTCCTTCCGTTACAAGCTAAATATAAACGATGGCGTCACGTGCGTAAGATATTTGTCTTATGTGCCTTTATGGAGAGACAAGGGAAACACCTTTGTCCTGCCGTGGGTGTAGCCAGGCTGATGACGATGTTGATGACTCGGCTAATACCCTTCTTTGGCTGCCAGGATCCATGTGCCATCCTGAAATATGGTACCTATTTCCTAGAATTTTTTATTGGGATAGAAATAGGAGGTCACGAAAGCAAAACCCGTCTGGCGTCGGCGTCGGCGTCAAGCACATAAAGGCAAACTTTATCGTAAGAACGTGCAGCCAGCTTCTCTCCTTAGCTTTCAACAGAAAGGACACCGTTTCAGAGCGATATTAGAAGGCTGTGAAGCCACCTTCCAACACAAGAATCAAACTGTAAGGAAGATAGTACAAGATTTTTTATTCTCAAGGCACGGGACTTGTGTCCATCATAATAATCATCACCATCATCATATTCCTGACTACGCCCATTGCAGGGCAAACGCCTCTCCCATGTCTCTCCTTTCAACCCTGTCCTTTGCCAGCTGCGCCCACAGTATGCCGAAAACTTCTTAATCTCATCTGCCCACCTAACCTTCTGCCGCCCCCTGCTGCGCTTGCCTTCTCTTGCAATCCATTCCCTTGCCTTTAGAGAGCAGCAGTTATCTTGCCTTCTCATAACATACCCTGCTGAAGCTTATTACTTTCTCTTGATTTCGGGTTACAGTGTCATTAACCAGCGTTCGTTCTCTCGCCCACTCCGCCCGCTTGCGGTCTCTTAACGTTACACCTATATTTTTTTTTCCTTAGCTCACTGTGTTGCCCTTACCTAAAGGTACACCCTCTTCGTTAGCCTCCACGATTCTGTCCCGTAGGTGAGTACCGGTAAGGTTCAAGTGTTGCATACTTTTCTCTTGAAGGATGCCTGTGTCACCTGTTGCTGCCTGATTATTAATTAGAACCCGCTCAAGTGCATGCATATGGGCACAAAGAAAAGCTTGCAGCCTGACGGCTGCGCTTGGTTGGATGCCAATTCGTAATGACTGCCATATTATTTATCTCAGCGCTGCCAAGGACGATTTTATGTACACATTCCATAAGTGTTAAGTCTGATGGCGTGTACTGCTGAAGTCAGACAGGGACATATTTAAGGGGACGGGCTTGAAAGGCAGATCATTTGAATTTTGCCGTTCCCTACATTCGAATTTTTTCTCTCTAAATGTGCTCTTACAGATTCCCTTTGTGGTACCAATTAATAAGCAATTCTATTTTTGTTACAATAATTATGCTTTAAGATCTTCATCTTGTTAATGCGGTAACTGATCAAACCTAAACTATGAGTTTTATTAATTCAAAGGCAGCTGTGAGGTGATCACGCTGACATAACTGTATAAAAACAGCACGCCTACTTCATTAGAGCAAGACGTTGAAAATAACACGTTCTGAATTAAAAAATACCAAACGACAAGACAAGTTTTAAATATTATGATCCATGTCCAGCGGCGCAAAAAATGCGCACATTCAGACGACAGGTTTTTCAAAAAATCGCTTGCAGAGTGTTCTATTTCCCGCGTGAATACTGCGTTCTGAGCTCACTATTCTTTTTTTTTCCGCCACACCTTCCTTGGAAGGGCAGGTGGCTGGCAACATCAATTGGCCCAAGAAACAAAAACAATTCTTGTGTTCTCGCTACACCTTCTTGGAAAAGGGTAGGTGGCTGTCAACATTCATTGGCCCAAGAAACAAAAACAAACTGCCTTGCTAAACTCACTAGTAAAGGATTTTTTCTCATAATGGGTTTTCAGAAAGCTTTCGCATCCTTGTAGTTCCAGAAATGCCTACTGAAAATTCAGCGCATCATTCGCAGGCATACACAACTACCAATTTGAGCTAAAGACTCTCAAAGTATTAAGAATGATTAGAAAACTAATCTCAGCTAGAAAACATGGTGACATAGAAAGCATGGGAATAAATTTCACCATTCATGCCTGTGCTCCGAATCGCCGCCGTGATCGCTGTTTTCTAGACAGGAAGAGAACATAATTGACGGCGAGCTCATGCGTGCGTACCTTGTATACTTCTACCAATGGTATTTCTAACGTCGCTAAGACACACCCTGTTGGTTCAGTGATCAGGAATGAAAAGGTGTTAGACAAAAGAGCACCAATGATTCGCAGAAAATTACACCAAAAGCCGGATGCTGATAGGCCCATTATCGGCTGATCGTTGCGATGAATTATTATTGAATATATCTGTGCCACACAAAGCATCCAAGACTAAAGACGCTGCTGCCTCCATCATTACCATGGACTGTCACGTAGGCATGCTTTAAGATTGCTTATTGCACCATTTCTCTTCACACACTCTTGCCATTCATCTGGACCACCCACCGCACTCTGGCCCTCACCAGTATCACTTTGTGATTCTATTAACATTACAGCAATGCTGTGGCGTGCTGCCGGCTACTTCTTTCATCACCTTAGTGACGTCTGACCACCTCTAATGCGCCACAGCCCCATCATCGGAAGTCACAAACCGCGCATCATTTGCCCACAACGGACCGGCTGCACCCCTATCAACAATACCATCGGCCCAAAAGCATCCATGAAATCAGCTCTCATTTTGATGGCTTCGAGAGGAGTTCATTGAATAGCCCCGTAGCAATGCTCAACATTTCCGGCTGCCGGCAAGCAATGTTTTCCCTTTGTTTACAGCTACTGCGATGATGTTCCCGGCCTCTGGTTTCGCATCGACGTATAACAGTATGTAGCCGTAATTTGGTTGCCATAGCAACAACTGGGAGGGTGTTTGCCGTAGAAGAAGAAGGATATTTCTAGAGCGGAGAAATACACAATCGGAAGGTAATTATCACCTTAACCATCCGGGGGGTGGTTCCATGGAAGGAGGAGGGTGTCATAAGAGTAAACAACGTGTAAAAAAAGGGTGGTTGCAAGCGGGACCATCCGCAGGATGATATAGAAGGAAGAGGGTTAGTATAGTGAGAGCAGAAGAGTGCGGCATTCTAGATCTGCGGGAGCTGCTGAAAAAAAGACGCCTGAGGAACGGCTCAGTGCCGGAGGCACCACGCGCCTCGGGCGGACAGGAGCGGGTTGTTAGCCGAAGGACAATTTCATGTTGATGCTTATTTGCAAAACATTAGTCACATAGTAAAAACCTGTCCGCCCAAGCGTTGATGATTTTTTGCTCAAAAGGGCAGCACCGCAAAGTGGGAAGAGCAGATATACTACACATTTCAAAAGAATGCATAACTATATTCCTACAGCACATGAGACAATTGCTGAAGAAAAACAAACAACCAAAGAAGAAGAAACACGCAGTAAACTTTACAATAGATGTAGAATACCTTTACAGGTGGCTTTCACAAACATCCAGGTGGGAGGTAAGGATGCCCAGATTTAATTTTTTTCTCCTCATCTCCTATCTGCAGAACGCTGAACCGTTAGCAACAAAGCGCAACGTCAAAACACGCGCAAAGATTTATATTATTAGGCTCTGAACCCATCGCTGAACTGGACTCCTTGCCTTACATACAGACACTGGTGCAACTTCTATAGGCAAGTGAATAAAATTGAATGTAATGTAATAAGATCTGGTCTTTTTCCCCTCGTATTAAGGCAGTCTTGGTAAATCAAATTTTTCCGCTACGTGTAAGTCGGGTTGTATAGGACGTTTATTTTTAAAGATGTTTTGTTCATAATAAAGACACAAGAAACATATGTAAAGTCAAAATGCCTAATCGTTTTATTATTCCTGTTAAAGTTTTACTGTTTTCACTAGTACTATATCACACGTTCGGTACAATTCTTTGCAGTATCCTTTTAAGGACATTGAGCGTAGACATGGATGCCCAACCGCACACTGTTGTCTGTGGAAACTAAAAAGAGCGCTGTTACCACACATAACTTCACGTTCCTCTCACAGTCGCTGAATTCATATACAGTGAAATGAAAATATCTTAACAGTTCTCAACTGAGTTAAGAACTGCTGCCAGCGCAATACAAAGCAAACATCAATTGAATGTAGACGGCACAAGCTATCCTGAAGATCGCATTCATCATCATCAGCCTCACTACGCCGACAGCAGGGCAATAACCCTTCGTATATCTCTGCAATTCACCTTCTCCAGCGCCAGATGCGGCCACCGTATCCCCGCAAAATTTATTTAATCCTACGACGTAACTTTCTGCCGCCCCCGCTACTACGCTTCTCCTGAAAGCCAGTCCATTAATCTCAACGACCATTGGTTATCTCGACTTGGCATTCATGTCCTGCCCACGCACATTTCTTCCTCTTGATCTCGAATAGGATCTCATCTACCCGCGTTTGTTTCCAGACCCACTCTTCGCTCTTCCTGTGTCTTAACTTTACGCTCATTATTTTCCTTTCCGCAGCTCGATGCCTTGACCTCATTAACGGGAGAGGGTTAAAGGCCCCATTACTCAGAAAATACGGCATCGGCGCTGTCGGCGTTGTGTGCGATTATGGCAGGTGTTGTAGAGACAGCAACCTAGGATGTAGGCGGACCACCTAGGTCACGTGACCTTGTGTGAGTATTCGAAAGAGTCAAATGCTTTGCAAGTGTGGCTGGTCGGCTAGCTGGTAACACATGAAAGCTAAAGAACAAAGCAACTTAGAGACAGAGACGGAGAACAGATCGAAACAACAGTTCTGTTATCAACTCACTCTCACTCTCAGTTGCACTTAAAATTTAACTGTCTGAAGGCTATACAACCTGTTTATGGGGTTTATAGGGGTTGGCTATGTTCTGCACATTTCATTATCTCTTCCTTGATACTGTGAATATGGTCTATTGTCGAGTACCCTTTATGGAAGCCTGGCTGATCATTCCGATTTTTGAAGTGTAACGTTGTCTTGACTTTATAAACGAATACGTTAGAAAATATTATTATAGGCAGCGGACAGTAAGATAACCGATTTTTATTTTTTCAATTCCTTGACGTCTAATTTCTTATGGATTAAGATGATGTTAACGCACTTTCAAGGTTATGGTACGTTTGAGGTCATAAGAGATTGCGTTTAGAGGGTGGCTAATTTTTGTAGCAAAACCTCCCCTCCGTCCTGCAACCGACCTACTCTTACCTGATCCTCACCACCCGCAATTTCTTTTGGATTTCTCCTGAGGCATTCTTTACTTCCTCTTTCTTTACTGGTGGGACGTCTTGTTGCACTGTAATACTGCTAATCTCATTTACATCTTTAGTACAAAGGCCATTGTATAGAATTGTGTAGAATTCTTCAGCTACTAGAACTATATTATCAATGAAGCTAATGGCATCGCCCTGTTAGTCTCTCAACGCAAACATTTGATTTTTGCCTTCGTCTAGTTTCCTGTTGTTGACTTTTACGCTACCTTCGCTATTTAAAGAGTGCTCGATTATCTCCATTCTTAACTTTCTCATGTAGGCTACCTTGCGCTCATGGATTATCTTTGATACTTCGGACAGTTCTAATCTTTCTGTGGGGTTTCTCACGTTCATGCTTTGGCGTTTCTTAATCAGATATTTCGCATCCCGAGAGAGCTTGCCGAAATCCTGTCTAACCATGCTATCGCATACTTCTACTGCGCACTCCGCAATGACAGCTGTGAACTTAACGTTCATGACTAGAACATGAGCTTTATCGTGCTCAGTTAAAGCCGCATATCTGTTTTAAAGCAATATATTGAATCCTAGAATTTATTTTTGCCGCTAAATCACTAAATGGCTTCCACTTTAATAGTTTTCTTCGTTACCTGTTCAAGTCTAGGCCACTTCGAGACATTGCCATACTGTGGTCGCTTCAACGCCCCTTTCCAAGGACCTCCACATTTTGCATGCTCGCAGGTCCACCGTAGAGCATGAAGTCTATACACTTTTTGCCTCATGTTTTAGGTTTTTCTTCGTCCACTTACTGTTTTCTCGTATGCAGAAGGTGGTAATGATCCGCAAATTATTTATCTCGACGAACTCTATTAATACTCCCCCGCTATTTCTAGAGCCTATGCCATAGTCGTCTATCGCCTGGTCTCCACCCTTCCTTTTTCGTATATTGATATTTAGGACACCCATTAGTCCAGTGTACTGCGTGTTTTCTTTGCTCACTGCTGGTTCCCTGTCTGCATAGAAGATTAAGACTAAATGCTTAACTGCCACCCTCTCGGCAATACAATAAATTCCTCTAGGTCGTGAACTATATGCTGATTGATGAGGATTACCACCCCTAGTTCTCGCCTGTCCACTAATCCACGACAGCATAGTACGTGCCCACCCGCTAGCACTGTATTCACTTCATCTGACCTGCTCACATCTCTAAAAACTTTGTCATCACATCGGGCATGTAGCCAGATGTTTTTTCGGGAGCGGCAAGAGGCAGTTGTGTTGGGTGAAGCCGGGGGGGGGGGGCGAGGGGGGGGGGGGTGCAGGGCCCTTGCTTAGCACGCTGCGGGGGAGAAGTGAGTGAAATTTAAGGGGGGCTACCCGGGCAACCTCGGGCCGCCCCCTTGGATACGCATCTGCTTCCTTCATAGCCAGTCGACGAGCCAACGGTTTCGTCTTATATTCATGATGTAGCGGCCGGCTCCTTTCCACTTAAGACTACACTTCGAGCATTGCTTGCGTTCTCGCATGAAGTCTCTGAAGACTTATTTCCAGCAACAATTATTTGGGCGCCAGGTTATGTGCGCGATAGAGTTCGACCCAGAATGAACCGACTTATTTTTGACAAAAATTTATGTGTTAGGAAAGAAAAAGCAATGCAAGTGCGAATGAGTGCATCATGCTCGATCAGATCGGTTTAAAGCGAACAGCCGGAGGCTGTGCCAAAGAGGTAAATAATATCAATGCAGAAGTGGGGGCTAGTTATTGCTTCACGCTGAAAAGAACAAAGCAACAAAGTAATTTTTATACCGGCAGAGTTCTTATGTGTCGCGAATTTAATGCGTGCAGCTATTGACATCCGGCAACGGAGAGAAAAACCGATGGAGGCGAGAGACTGCCTGAGGAACTCGCTTTCGCAATACCGTCTCCCTCGACGTCCTATATCCTCGCTGCTGCGTGCCAGCACAGTGCGGCAAGCATCCAAAGGAAGTGCCGGCAAATATAGTGATGCTTGAACACGTGACGTTGTACAGTGACATCTTCATTGAACTCGCCGTCTTCTATGTGCGATGCCCTCACTTTACCTGTTCATGAGCTACGGCCGTTTCTAACAACGCACCGTGCACCAACCAGTATCAGCGCAAGCACAAACACAGGTTGGTTTTCGCCCAATGGGGCAAGTAAGGCTTGGGCCTTCTTAAGGCGTAAACCCGTCTTTGCGCGTGCGTGCGCTGATCCTGGATGGTACCAATAAAAGACGCCGTCTTCATGCACCTGGCAGGTGGCGGTTCAATTAATGATTGGTGATGTGAGGTTTTTCGGGGAGGCAGTCTGCATCGCACTAGTACTGCCAGTGGCAGCGCCTGGTATCTCAGGGCGCTGCAATTTGTAGGTTTGAATTAATGACTTACTACATGAGGTTGCTTGGGTCTAACTGGATCGCACAAGTGCCACCGGTGGCATCTCCTGCTAACCCAGCACTGCCGCACCACTTAACGGCTGGACCTCTGCATCAGGAGTGGGATGAAGCTACCAGGAATCCATAAATGTTAAGAAGAAAAAGACCAGTTCTGCATATATGGGCATTAACCACTTAAACATCGCTGCATACGTTTAAGGCGGAGCGTGGGCCACGGTACGGCGGGGACTGTCTTCCCGCAAGTCAGAGCGCAAATGAAAACCGGTGCGGAGGCCCCGCGGCGGCGGCCATGTAGAGGCATGCAGAGGTAGAATCGACAGCTGCGTGGCATCGGGTAGCATCACGGCGCAGCGCGTGGTTGCTGCGTGCACAAAGTTAGCGGGTGGGCTTACGCCGTCTCACTTGCAAGCTGTCTTAAGTGTCTGTGCCGATTGTATTTTATAGGTCACTCAAGCAAGCTGCATGCACCGACGCTAAATTGTGTTTGCTTGAAGTCGGCATTCATTTGTGTGTCCAAGTTGGGCTACCGTATACGCTAAAGATGTATATTTTGATATCGTCAAAATTTAGGATAAATTTCAACGCTTCTGCATGCAGTCCCGTTAACAGAGTGTGATATTTGGTATTACGGGACGAGACAGGTCGGTATACCCCTTCTGCGACGACGCTAATGACCGGGAGACGGCTTCGTTTGTGTCACGACAACGGCACTTGTCTACTAAAAATAGGTGCTGCAGACCACGTGTATCAGAAGTTGACGGCCAGCCATGTGCGTTCTATGAACCCTGTTACATCACGCAATCTGCATGCATTTATCTTAGCTATTACCACGAGAGGTAGTACATCAGCATGTTGTGCCAAGTTTTCTAACGTGCTGCATTTTAATGTGCAAGGCCTTTCAGGAGTACGCTGTGATAATTTAACATAAAGCCTGTCCCCTGCATGATAACGTCAAGAATCTTTTTGTATTTTTCAGATATGAGCTAGAAGCTCAATACACATGTGCAAGCTTTGTAGCAGTTCCGCAACCTTGTGAAACAAAGAATTCGTCCCGATACCATTGTGAGCATGAGGTGAATGAATCGTCGGTAGGCAGGGCATGCTTTTGACAGACCTTTTTTCGGTAACAATTTTTGACCCTGTGTACACCACATTCTTAATTCGGACTTGTCAAAAGAAGGTGAAAGATTCTTTTCCCATGCATAACATTGGTCGGTCAATTTTTGTAGGGGTCAGCATAATGCAGGGACCATGTGTGGATAAAAACATTGATTTCATTCCCACTCGTCCAATGAAGACGCCAAAAGTGAACAAATAAAAAAAGTATTGGTGATGCTAACAGTATGTCTGTAAATATCACAGAGGAAAAGCTATATCCAGCACAAATATTTCTGACCGCACAGTGCTAGTTCTCAAAGCTTATCGTTTGCGGTTCATGTGCAATGTAGCCCTAATCATGCGCACACGGCGTCACATTGTCAGTGCATATGGTTTGATTTAAGCTATGCAATGGAGCACTCAAAGCACCCATGAAGCTGTAAACTTGCGTCAGGCGAGAAGAATCCTTGTCCAAGCCTATGAAGGCCTTTTGGTCTTTAAGGTTCCCTGGAGTTCTCAACACTTGATCAAAAGCAGATCATGTGTACCTAAAGCTTCGGACCACGGCTGTACATAACTGTCGTGTGTATGTATTCCCTTCGTTCAAATCTAGTTATCACTGTTAAAGCTAAGAATATGCTGTCTTAATTCAAGGTAAAAGTAAAGGGCATGCTGTTGGAATTTGAGCTATGACATGTGAGGGGTGCAAACGAGTACAGAAGGAAACTAATGCGAAAGTGTAGAGACATGTTGTCGTAATAAAGGTGTGCTCAATATTTGTCAAGCCGCCACGGTGGCTGAGTGGTTATGGCGCTCGGCTGCTGGCCCGAAAGACGCGGGTTCGATCCCGGCTGTGGCGGTCGAGTTACGATTGAGGCGAAATTCTACAATCCGGTGTACTATGCGATGTCAGTGCGCGTTAAAGTGCCCCAGGTGGTCAAAATTTGCGGAGCCCTTCACTACGGCGTCTTTCATAGGATGAGTCTCTTTGGGACGTTAAACCCCCTAAACCAAACCAATATTTTTTGTTTAATCATCATTCATATTTATTAACTGGCCATGCTCACACAGGCAAAGAAATTCCGCCGCCAAGAATAGGTTGCAGACAATCGAGCCATTGCAACAATGCTTTAGTGGAAGTGAAACGCAAAATTATCCCGGTAGCGTGTGACATTTATGCAAAGCCAAGATATAAGATGGTTGACGTCAGTTTGCTTTCCATACGCCACCTCTTGCAGTAGCAGTTCTGCTATAGGATAATAAACCTCCTCAGAATGTGGTAATACTCATAAACCCACAGACGAACTTGGTCGAGGCAGGAGCCAAAGCACAGAGCTGCATACCAGCGTATCTCCTCAACCAGAAGAAACACGAACGGGCATTTTAAAAGCCTGATGAAGGTTAATCGTCTTGTTTGTCTCAAAGGGTGCGGTCCAGAGGGAGCTTGTGCCCGCTGGACACAAGATATACTCAAAGATAAAGGGTTTAAAGTGCGAAATTCGCCCGCCAACAGCTGTATTTTCTCCTTCAAATATGTGCCGGCTCAAAAACTCGTACGATAAGATACTTTCTGGCGGAGCACTACGCGCATTGACTCGGCCTTCTTAATGTTCCGACTTGGCATCGCCCAAATTTCTTCTCATCACTTAGAAGAAACATTATCTGAAAGGTCACCATTACAAGACGACGAAAAGAATGCTAGCTGATCGATGTCTAGACACTTTTAGTCAAATGGCAATCAAAATACAGAGCTCAATCAAATGGCGGTGATGTCAAAAACAGATCAGTAATCTATTTATTCTGTCCACCTCACGGGACAATATTTAGAGCGTTGCTTAAGAACAGCCATGATCAGGGTCATCTATCAGCGTTAGTCAGATCTATAAGTCTCAATTGCATTTAAACCCAGCTGCTAGTTTCTTTTTCAACTCATATAACGATTACCACAAAGCAACGAAAGAAGCTGGTTAGTATTGCATTACTATGTTTTTTGAACGGGTTTAGTAGCGACAAACACGAAACAACGCCAAGAGCACCATGTCCGAAAGCTGTCTGTTTTCGTCCTTCTCTCCACTCAACTTATTCAGGAAACAAAGCTGTTGGAATTCATAGAACATTATACACAAAGAAAATTCCAACTAACTATTTCATTCTAATGCAATGCATTTTTTCTCAAACTATGACTTTTATCCGCAGTCAAGCGAGGTTGTCGGCCGGGGATGCCTCAGTTATTTATGTTCATCACATCGATATGTGCACTGCCAGTGCTGCGTTGCGCTTTTTTTACATTAGTATGTGCATCGCACTTTGCCTTCTTCCAGCGGCTGATCTAAAACGCCATGCCGCGGCCCCAAAGGAAAATGACGGTAATGCGATAAGCCTATGTGAAAATATTAAGTCTCTGTGTGCCGTGCCACACAATCGTCCGTTTGTTTCATTCTTCCGAATTTTTACCCATATTGCAAATCATATAAATCTTGTTCTTAGGTGCCACATATTTTATTAGTTTCTCTGGAAATTAGGATAACATAAGCAGAATGTTTAACGTGCCTCTCGCATGTTTTCTTTCCTTTCTGCATTTAAATCACTAGAGCAGAGCCGCAAGTTTCAATTCTGCATACGTTAACATCAAACAAGTCCTTGAACAGCCATCCACAGCAGAAAGCTCATTAGACGATCTATGGCTATATCAACGTGTGGTGCCTAGAAGTCGTAGAAGTTTCAAAGGTTGCTTTTGGGTGATCGATAAGTTATCTTACCACATATAGAACCTCATATAGCCAGGAACGCTCTAATCTAGCTGCCAAAAGTAGAGCAATCCTTTCACAGCGAGCTACATATGAAACACCTTCTCTCGCTGAGCACGCACAGTATGTTCCCTGAGATTAAGGAACGATCGCGTGTACGCGAGCTGGGCCTCGCGCAACCTTTGTAGTTATCGAGTGTGACGCGTGCTCTTAAGGTTCTGCGCAGTGCTTCCACACCCCACTCGAGCCCACTTCTCGTGCCTGTCTAGGTGTCTGCACGCAAAGTCTCGGTTGCATTCATAAAGCCAAGTAACGAAGGAGAATGATCTTTCTCAGCTCAATCTCCCGGAAACAAGAGAGCACTAATCTATGAACATCGAGTTCAAAAAACACAGTGGTCCTTATGTTTAGCAGGAGAGATGTTTAAAGGGTTCGCTTCCCTGTTTAAAAAATAAATAACTAAAAATATGCTGTTGAAATAAAAGTTGAAAACGGAAGGTTTCTTGGGTTGCAGCCGCAGAAACAAATTGTCTCGAAGCATCGAATACCAATAATAGCGCGGAACAGAAGTGGGTAAAATTCTTTTGCCATAAATATGTCATGCTATCTCCTTATCCCCTTAACCTCGCTTTATTTCAAATTTGCTAAAGGGGCTAACAACTCCAGGAGAATGGGATAGGATGCCTTTTACTCTATACTGCTAGCAGGATTTGTATCGTATTCCATCTCACGTATTGCTGCACTAACTTTGCCACAGGAAACAAGCATTTAAATTCTTCATTACAGCTCACGCAACATTATCATCATCAAACTGGCTACACCTACAGTAGGACAAAGGCCTCTCCCATGCCTCTCTAATTAACCCTGTCCTTTGCCAGCCACATCCACCCTATACCTTCAAACTTCATCTCATCCGCCCACCTAATCTTCTGCCGCCCCCTTCTACGCCTCCTTTCTCTTGGAATCCACGCCGTTACCCTCAAGGACCAGCGGTTATCTTTTCTTCGCATTACATGCCCTGCCAAAGACCATTTCTTCCACTTGATTTAGACTACGATGTCATTAACCCGCGTTTGTTTCCTCACCCACTCAGCCCACTTCAGGTCTCTTAACGTTACACCTATCATTTTTATTTCCACAGTTCGCTGCGTTGTCCTGAATTTAAGCTGAACCCTTTTCGTTAGCTTCGACGTTTCTGCCCCGTAGGTGAGTACCGGTAAGATAGAGCTGTTGTACACTTTTCTCTAGAGGGATATTGGTAAACTGCCATTCATGATCTCAGAGAACCTGCCATAAGCGCTCCATGCCACTCTTATCCTTCTAGATACTCCCCTTTCATGATCCCAATCAGCTGTCACTACCTGCCCTAAGTAGACATATTCCTTCGCTTCCAATTGTGAACCGCTCTTTTCTTGCTAGACTGTTGAAAATTACTTTGGTTTTCTGCATGTTGATTGTTAGACCCAGCGCTCTGTTCTGCTCAACTCATTGGTCATGATTTGCAGCTTACCTTCTGAGTGAGTCAGCAAGGCAATGTCATCAGCGAATCGCATAATATTTAGGCATTTTCCATTACCTTTTCTCCCCAACTGTTCCCAATTCAGGCCTCGGAATACCTCCTGTAAACAGGCGGTGAATAGCATTGGCGAGATCGTGTCTCCTTGCCTGACGCCCTTCCTCTTTGAAATTTTATTGCTGACTTTATGGAGGACTATGGCAGCCGTGCAGTTGCTATATAAATTTTCCGGTATTTTGACATACGGCTCTTCTACCCCCTGATTACGCAATTCCTGTATGATTGCTGAGGTTTCCATTGAATCAAATGCTTTCTCGTAATCAATGAAGGCTATGTATAGGGGTTGGTTATAATATGGGCATTTCTCTATCACCTGATTGATAGCGTCAAAATTATCTATTGTGTAATGTCCTTTACGAAAGCCTCCCTGACCATTTGGTTGATTAAAATCTAAGCTTGTCGTGACTCTATTAGTAATTAGCTTAATAAATGCCTTGTAGACAACGGAAAGTAAGCTGAGCGGTGTGCAATTTTTAAAGTCCTTGGCGTCTCTTTCCTTATAGATGAAGATAATATTTGCGTTCTTCTAAGCTTCCGGTACGGTTGAGGTCCTAAGGCATTGCGTATACAGGGTGGCTAGTTTTTTCTAGCATGATCTCCCCCTCCTTCCTTCAACAGATCTCCTGTTACCTGATCCTCACTACCTGCTTTTCCCCTTTCCATTGCTCCTAAGGCTTTCTTTACTTCCTCTTTCGTTACTGGCGGGATGACGCATTGCTGTGCCCTGATGTCTCTCTCATTAACTTTTTGATCACATTAGCTACTGCACAAAATTGTGTAGAACTCTTCGGCTACTTTAACTTGCTAATTAGTTGCTTAGGATGCTTTAATATTGCTAATGAAATTGCCCTACTTGTCTCTTAAAACATACGTCTGGTTCTTACTTATACCTAGTTTCCTCTACACCGCTTTTAGGCTACCTCCATTCTTTAGAGCATGCTCAATTTTCTTCATATTAAACTTCCTGATATCGGCTACTTTGCGATTATTTATTAACTTTGATATCTCTGCTAGTTTTATTCTGTCGGCTGAGTTAGACGCCCTCATGCTTTGGCGTTTCTTAATCAGATCTTTCGTTTCCTGAGATAGCTTGCCGGTGTCCTCTCGAACCGTCCTACCGCCTACTTCTACTGCGCACTCCATAATGATAACTGTCAGATTATTGTTAATTGTATGAGCTTCAATATCGTCTTCCTCGTTTAACGCCGAATATCTGTTCTAGGGCGATATCGTGAATTCCTGTATTTTTCATCTTACCGCTAACACTTTAATGGACTTCCTCTACACTAGCTTCTTTCATTCCCTCTTCAAGTCTAAGCTAATTCGAGACCTTACCATTCTGTGGTCGCTACAGCGCACCTTTCCGAGGGCGTCCACATCCTGAACGGTGCCAGGTTGAGCGCATAGTATGAAGTCGACTTCATTTTTAGCCTCACCAGAGGGGCATTTCCAGCTCCACTTCCTCTTCTCTCGTTTGCGGAAGAAGGTATTTATGATCCGTAAATTATTTCCCTTATCTGCGAATTCGACTAACAACTCTCGTCTGCTATTCCTAGAACCTGTCCCACTGTAGCATACCGCATGGTCGCTAGCCTCCTTCTTGCTCACGTTCGCATTCAGGTCGCCCATCGCCGTCCTTTCTTGTTTTTTTACAAAGGCGTTTAGAAAAAATCGACTAAGGTAATATGACCCATTGAAAAGATGGAATAGCAGTTATGAGCAGTCTATGTGTCACCCCTTTTTTTTAATATTTTCGACCCTTTTCAAAACTCCTCTAGCTGGTTTTTACCTTCGTGATCAAAAGGGCGGCACGTCGTATGGAAAAGAGCAAATTGGTAAAAGTGCTCCCAATGCATGGCAACAACGCTTGCTGTTACCACAGGAATATGTCACCATATTTCGTGCTTTAAAGCTTGCTCTGCAGATGCATCGTTTTCGCAAAAAAAAAAGATTGTTTAACGAACTCGAGCTTGCCCGGAGAGTTGTGTAAAGCATATATAAGTTTTTTAGAAAATTACATAATTTTAATGCACACTAGCGATTATGAGCTCACATTTCTTTCGCGCTCAGTTTGGCAAGCCGTCATGTCAAAGAGCGCCATACTTTCGGTGATTTCGATCACTGCCAGAGGCGGCTGAAAAGAGGCACCACGTTTGTCTGTCAGAAAATAAGGCAATGTAAATTTCTCGGTAAGTCGCCTCGTGATATCCGAACTAAATCCGGCCAGCAATTTTATCGAAAATGAATGAATAGCGAATGCAGTACCGCATCATATTAGAATCATGAGTATTCTTCACTGCTTGCGGGGCGATGCACAGAACCCAACTGTAGGTCGGCTTTCAAAAATGTTGTCGTGAACCGAAAAACTACAGCACTAAAACAAGAACGGTCGTGTCTGCTATAAAACTCACAGGCGAGAAATGCCTTCATTCCGCTTCGAAAGCAAGAATGACAAAAATAATGAAAAATGCGTCCCTTATTTGAACATATCTTTCGCAAAATGTTTTCGTTCAAAATTTAAGTCACAGAGAGAATTATTTTAATGTGCATTTATTTATTTTCGTTTGTCGTATATGCGAGTGCATTAAATTTAATAGCCCGCACAGCTGAACGCCACAGCAGAGAGCGCATTGGCAAAGTTAGCAGCATGTCAACAAATATTGGTAGCACACTGCGCAAGATATTTCCAGCACAAATATCTCTGAGTTCACAGTGCGAATTATTAATTATCATCGCTTGCTGTCCATTCATGCTTAAGCCAAAAGTATGTCCTCGTTCAGGCTGTAATTCATAGCCGGGTCTTTCAATACGCAGATGTCACGCTTTTGGTATCCCGTGCCTGATTGGTATCACGTGCCTGAATTTCTGATTCAGGCCGTGCCCGAATCACAAACTGACACTGTATATGTAATGAATTGGTACTATAATTACGTAATTCCTATTAATTAAGATTAAAGTAATTTGGTTTGTTTTCACAATTCCCTGAAAGCTGTTCCATCCCCCATTCCAGTGTTTCTTCATTGTCGTCAGTGTATCAATTGTGCGTGCTCTCCTATTCTATACTTTCAAGTGTCCATTATCTTGGTGTTCATCTAGATTCCACCATGTCCTGGAACAGCCATTTGGCGGACGCTTTTGAGCGGCTGTGCGAAATAGCTTACCTGCTATACCTTTTTAAAGCATTATGTGCAATTTACATATGGAAAATAATAGCAAATGCCTTGGTGTACAATGTGCTGCGGTATGAAATTTGTTCGTTTTATTTCTGCTCAGTGTTATGGCGCAACAAGGTTGATTACTTACTGAAATTTATTATCCGTTCTGTGATGTATGGTGCCTCAATCACGAAAAGTTCCAGCCTTTCGTGGTGGTCGCGTATGCCTTCATTCACGTTGTTATTTAACTAGTCTGTTATCCTTAAGTACTTGTGGAGTAAGAAATTTTTCCTCCCGTATGTTCCCGCTCGAGCAGTACGTCCACACGACCGTTTTATTTTGCCGGGAGTACGGACAAGTTTGGTGAACGTACGTGCTTTTTGTGTGCGAAGTGTCCTGAACGACATGCCAGAAAGTTTTCTGTTTAAGCTGCCGGAATGTCGTGAAATATGTTAACTTTGATTTATATGCTTGACTTTTTCTTCTCTTTCTCTCATGTCTCTTTCAATATTTTCCCTGCCTATTCCTTAGTTTTTACTCTGCTTGATTTCCGTTAGGAAATGCAAGTGACCTATGCTCTGACTTGGCCCGTTCTGCCGAGCACTGCCCCACAAGCCCCCTGTTGGCTTGGGCAGACCCGCATATGTACCTTCAATTTGCTTCGATAAAGAATTTATTATAAATAATATTATTATGTTGACTCCCGATCAAGCTTCCAGGGCACAAGGCGGGCTTTTGAGTCATTCAGTGAAGCACTCAAGGCACCCACTAAGCTATAAACCAACTTTGCCCAGGCGAGAAGTACCCTTATCCTTGCCTTTGAAGCACCTTTGGTGTTCATGGTTGCCGCAAGTGCTGAAGACTACTAAGAAGCAGACCGTGTAGACCGAAAAATTTTACCACGACTGTCCTAAATGTTGTTTATATGCATGCAGTTGACATTGGAATACTTTTACAGCAGAAAAACTCAGTACGTGCTGCTATTTTTGAAGGTAAAAAAAACCCTACGCTGGTGGGATGTAGATTATTGTTATCAATTATTTATCATAGTGTTAGTCCCACTGGGACTGTTACAGGAGTAGATTTATAAGCAAGATAGATAATAACAGACAGTAACACAAGGGTCAGCAATAAGGTTTAAAGCAACAAGATATTAAAGCATCAATAAACGGTCACATCGAATGCGGCATAGTTGACGAAAGATAGTTCGCAATTCTGGTCATCAAAGCCTGCGTTCAAACATATCCAAAGCAGTATAGGCAATTGGGCCAACATTGGAACCGTACTGGCAAAAGCCGGCCTTAAAAAGGAGCAGGATGAAATCATCCTGTTACATTCCTTCATACAGTAATAAACTAGGTACACATCGAGCGGACAACAACACAAAACCAATAAAGACTGAACATGATAATCAGGTCTGGTTTGTTGACAAGACCGATGAGGCTGCGAGCACAGCGAACTTTCCAAATGAAGCCTGCGCAGTTATAGATTTCTTCAGGTCATTCCATTCTCTTATGGCTCGGGGGAAAAAGGAAAAGTAATATATGTTGTTAGCACAAGAATATTCATTAATTGTAAATTCACGCTTGTGACGTGTTTGTCTGGAATCATTAAATCTAATGTAAGTAGAAGGATCCATGTTGAATGCGTTCTGAATTAATCGATAAAGAAACTTAAGTTTATGGAGTGTGACACGGCTTGACAAAGTGTCTGGGCCTGCGCAGGAATGCAGCTCTGTGGGAAATCCTTGCGCCGGTACCTGTGGTACATAAACCGAACAGCTTTTCATTGAACTGATTCGAGCATGTGTACATCTTTTTGCATATACTAAAACCAGACGACGTTCGCATATTCTCAGATTGGACGGATAAAGACTTTATACGCGAGTAACTTGGCATCTGAAGTCACAAAGCGCAAGGTGCGTTTAAGGAAGCATAAAGTGTTCATTGCCTTTTTTGGTAATGTTTTGTACTTTGGCTCTAGAGCTCAGATCATCAGAAATAATCACACCAAGGTATTTCTTTTCAGTTCCTGTTTTGAGAACGCCGTTGCCAGTGCCATAATGGAGGTTAAGTTTGGTTTTCTGATTTGTGACAAACATCACTAGAGTTTTTTCCATATTGATTACTATTTGCAATGTATTGCACCACTGTATGACGTTGCCCAAAGCTGTGTTTCACCTTACCTGGTCTGCTTGAGTGTTTATTTTCTGATATAGCACGCAATCATCCGCAAAGAGACGCACCTTCACATCAACGTGATATGTTATGTCGTTTATGTATAAAATGAACAAAAATGATGCTTGAACAGAGCCCGCGGCACGCCTGAAATGACCGGAACAATATCAGAGGCATGGTTATTGCATTGCACATATTGTCGACGTTCCGAAGTAGCTGCCTATCCACCTCGTAACGGGACCATGGCCAAGTATTTTGTTTAGTTTGAAATTCAGTTTATCCTGTGCCACACGATCGAAAGCCTTTGAGTAATCCAGGAAAATTGTATCAGTTTGACTTTGGTCATATTGATTCCCTGTGCGAGGTAATGAAAAATTTTGGCCAGTTGGATAACAGTGGACAAACCTGCTCTGAAGCCGTGCTGGTTTTGGTGGATGAAGTTTTGAGTCTCACGATGTTCTTTAAGAAATTTTAATAAGATGTGCTCAAAAATTTTGCAACAGGTACATGTGAGGAATATAGGCCGGTAATAGGACGGGGACATTACGTCGCCTGATTTGTGAATGGGGACAATTTTGGCTATCTTCCATTGAGCGGGCAGAGAGCTGTGCTGAAGTAAATTACAAAATATGAGACAGAGATATTCACTGATTGGTTCGACATAACGCCTAAGAAAGCAGTTCGGAATTCCATCAGGACCACAGGACCTTCTTTACATCAAGGTTCAACCGCAGAGAAATAACCCCAAGTACACTTAAGACCGGAGCGCCAGAAAGTTGCGTTGACTCATTACTATGGCACGCTAATGTTCATAAAACACCATTGTTGTAGGTGAAGATCGATTGGAAGTAATTGTTAAATTAGTCACCTTGCTGCTTTCAAAATGTAGACGATTTATCAGTAACATTCTTTCTTTTTACATACCTCCAGATCTTGGCCGCAGAAGTTTTAATGAAGTTGTGAAGTGCAGTGCCACAAAATCGTTTTAGAGGGTCGAGTGCTTTATTATTTATCTTTTTCTTAGCGAACATATATTGACCTTTAGTTCTAAGTTTGCTCATTGCCTTACCCTATGAATTTTTCGTTTCATGTGGATTATTTCTCGAGTAATCCACGGATTATTCTTGCATGTCGCCTTCTTTTTCAAAGGGATGAAATTTGTGAAGCAGTGCATCACATGCTCTTTAAATTGTACCCAGAAGGCGTCAACAGTGGTAGTACTCTGAAAATACAGATAATAAAAAACATTAAATTCATGCATAAGATGTGTCATAACAGCCGCATCGTTCGCTCTGTTAAATGCGCGCACACATTTCGTCGGGCCCCGCTGGCGACCCAAGCTTGGGAATTTCAGCGTACGTAGTACACCATTTCATGGTCAGAAATTCCTTTTGATACTTCAACTCTACAATCAATAATTCTAAAGTGGTTACTAAGAAACACCAAGCCTAGTATACAACTGGATGTTCCTTGCGCACGAGTAGGCTCACTAACAATTTGTACAAGTTCTAAAGTAAACAGGATGCGATACATGGCATTACTTGTTGCATCAGTTGAACATAAAGTATTTCAGTTAACAAGCGGACAATTGAAGTCGCCAGCTAATATGATCATAGAGCCATAGACATATATATACAGGTAATCGAACAGAAGATCCGGATACACAGTTTCAGTATTTGGTGGCCTGTACACCGCGCCCACGTTAACAGATTTGCATTACGGGTGAACTTTGCACCAAACGGCTTCTACACCGGGAATGTCAGGCATTTGCGTAAAGGGTAGATCACTTTTTAAGACCAAGCCAACTCCCTCTTCCCTAGTTTCCCTGTCTTTGCGAACGATGACATAGCCCGGGTAAACGATTTCATGATCTTGAATGCCAGAGTGCAGCCAAATCTCAATAATCACAACAATATCAGAGCTAAAAGCGAGAAGGATAGCTTCCAAGTGGTCGATCTTATTTAGAAGGCTGGGTGTGTTAATATTTATAGGGTTATCGGCGGCTGCGTGTTCTTTTTGCTAGATTGCTCGCATTTTCGTTTTTTTTTCTACTTTCTGCTCCTCACTTTTTCTATTTCGATTAAGTCGTTTAGGTTTTCACTACATTTGAAAAGCTGGCCATTGATGCTTATTTTGTCGTACATTAAGAAGACTTTCCCCTTTCTGTCACGGTTTGTTTTCGTTTTGTCCCACAGTTTCTTTCTGATTTCCCTGAGAGGACGTGAAAAGCCTTCCCGATCAAAACGCACGACAGAATTTTTTGTCGCGCATCTGTCGCGCGACACAATTTTGTGTCGCAAGACAAGCTGTCTTGTCGTGCCTTGTGTCGTGCGACAAGCTTCGTGTCTCAAGGGTAGAAACTTGGGCGAGTCGGTAACGGTGATCCATGGAAAGTGAGAGTAGCGCAAAACGGGACAAAGGGACAGAGAAAGACAGTGGGTCCTTTCGCGCGACAAAGTTGTTTGTAGTAGGTTTTGCCGCACGACAGACTTCTTTCCTGCATTTTGTCGTGCGAAGAAGGTCCCTGTCGCAGCATTTGTCGCGCGACAGGTTTCTGTCGCAGGTACTGTCGCGCGACAGAGGGAGTCGTGCCGCGCGACAGAGATTGCGTGCCTCAGCAAAGTTGCCTGTCGTGGGTTCAGTCGCGCGACAGACTTCTAGCGCGCCTCTTTTCACGCGACAAAAGTACCTGTCGTGCGGCCTGTCGCGCGACACAACAGCGTGTCGTGGGATATGCCGCGCGACTGATACCTGTCGTGGTTTGTGCCGCGCGATAGATACCTATCGTGGGATGTGTCGTATGACAGATTCCTGGTGAGGGTAATTCTTTTACTGCAGAATTCTAGAAATACTGTCGTGCTTTCGTGTGACAGCGATGGGATCAAATTGACCAAAGATGCTTCAAAGCGCGTTCACTGTGGCGAGTCGCGAAGAGGATGCGAGGTGCTCTAGTCTGTTGCTGACGGGCACCGAGCGAAATGAAGTGCTCATTCACATTGGCGAATCGAGTTTTCAACTTGCTTCCCGCGACCTGGCTCTCTCACCGAACGAGAATTGGCTTAGAGGACAGGCACTGCTCGAGCACTCACCTAATTCCCTTCTGTTTCCACATGACAGTGTGACGAAAGTAGTGCATGCTCAAGAGTATAATGCGGCTTTGAAAGCCCAAAAAGCTGTAATGCACAAGCGACGAAGCCTACGGTGCCTGCGTTTTCACACGCGCTTGCGGTGGCGGCATGTAGCTGCAGCCACGACAGCGCCTGCACACCAATCGGTGTGCGCAAGTCGATGCGCGCTACTATAAGTCAGTGTCCTCGTGGCTTCTGTGACAGGTTCAAGCCATGTAACGTATTGTACCGCTACTACTACATGCGCAGAAAAGGCCAAGGACACTTCTACGCACGGCGTGGAAAAGAATATCGTTAATCGTCAATCAGGGAAAATTACTCGCCATAATCATCCGGCTACACAAAGGCACCATGTATGTACATGCACGCAGTTGTCTGTATAAATGTTCAAAGCAACCCCGATATCATTTTTCCGCGTTTCAGTTTTAAGAGCGTCAGCTCTTACTACTTACGTTTGTCAAGGACACGTCTGTCTGCAGGGAAGGTCAAATTGGCCAAGACAGTTACCAAACTATATCGCATAGCAACAGCGGGCGCGTAGAACCTCAATTGTCACAGATACCTTCGATCCGTTTTACATATGCCAGTATAGCGGCTATCGAAGTGGGACCCCGCGGACCCCGATTTGCATCAAATTTGGGGGCCGCCCGTTTGAAGCATAATGATCGAAGTGGTGTCATTTGACTTGTCATGTTCCTGAGGATAGAATAAATATTTAGATGAAGCCCAAAGTATGTGTGGGATTCGCACCGACGACCTTTTTGCCCCCAAACCGTGCATTCCGGGTATTTCCAGACAGCCATATGGCCTAATCGTTTGTCGCAGAGGGTTCTGGATGCGGTCAAACAATTCGTCTTGTTGTAATGCACACGTGTATACAATTCGTTAACTGATATATAAGGAGGAAACATACCGGATATAGCGAAGGTGGCTGCAGATCGCAATAGTAGTGCAAAATCTTTGAAGTAGATGACGCTGCTTGTATCCTAGAAGGAATTTTTTCGAAACGAAACGCCCTCAGATGTTCGTATTTTGTCTTCTCCACGTTTGCTGAGCACCCCGATCTAAACACTTGAAGCTCTCGTAGCTAGCGCTCCTAAGTCCAACACTGATACAGTGTTGGCGGAGAAATTTTTAGCGGCAGTGACGTGCTGCTTATCATAAAATAGCAAAAAAATGCTTTACGACGTCGTTCATTGCCTTCACTGAAAATTTCATCACGGTGACACGAAAATGTCGCTAAATATAGACAACAGCGTATGACGCCGAAGGTGAAATGCGGCGGCCGACGAGTTTGAACCGATTTGATTCTCGGTCGAAATGAGAATAAAGTCTTGGGACTGACGTCAATCGCGTGCTTTCAAGAGTTTCGCCTGCTTTGACACAGTCTAGCTCCTGTGCACCCGCACTAGGTCCTCTAAACTGCTCTGGTCCCAGTGTGACTGTGTGCTATGACAATCTGAGCAAAGAGGAGGATGTCTGGGGGTTTTGATGTGCACCACAGCCATACAGTTCAGCGCCATGATAAAGTACGGGCGCCCTTCTCGGGGCCGGCATGCCAGGCTGGATACCGGCCGCCAGAGTCAGAAAAATGCGACAGTAATGTTTGTTCAAGTCCATACTAAGCCGTCGGATGGAGTATCGTTGGCCAATATCGAGTCGTTGGTAGAAGCGATAGCAGGAATACAAAAAAATGTCTTCCCACGGCGCCTTTATTTGCTGCTCCTCAATCGCGGCTCTCCTGGCCTCAGCTGGCTCCACTCCTGAAGGTGTCGCGGAAACCGAGCATATCTTTATTTTACTATGAGACGAGGTTCACAGTAAAACGATGACAAGAGCAGCACCTCAGCGCTAGCCGGTTTCGAAGTGCACTCAACTGCAGCATTGATGTGAAACCGGCTAGGCTTAGCGACGACTAGGGCATCCAGGGGGTAGCGCGTAGTTCAGTGCCCGGCGCGCCCGCGGGCGGCGTCGTTTCCGAAAGCTCGGCTCGCTCACTCCGGCTGGCTCACCGATTGGCTCAACAGCTTGCGACCTTCACTCGGAAGGCTGGGAAATCGAGCAGCGAGCGACTGGCGCTGCGACTGAGCGATACTTTATGCCCACGTTTGCAGTACTGGGGAACAACCGTTAACGCCCATATACTTGGGTTATCGGCTGCGTTGCGGCGAGTCTTAGTTAAGATCGTCCGCGACGCCATCGTCACCGTCCGTGACGCACAGGCTGAGAACTTCAATTCCAGTACGTGCCAAAACAGCTCGTATTTATCGTAACGATACGAACTCAAAAACACAGCTGCTTCGATGCGCTAGTGGGCTCTTGCTTGTTAAACTACACGCGATCAGGATGCGGAAAGTGCTAGCCGCTGTTGCATATTAGCTAAAGTGAGACGCAAGTATCGACGTAGTTTCGTAACGCAGTTGATATCAAAGCAATCCGCTTGTACTGGTCACAGATTAAGCTGTTAAGTTTCATGATCTCCGGTGAGCGTGCCAGTGTCGCGAAAATTAATGCATCGTAGCTACTCTCCATCGTGCCAATTGCGTTCAACTTATCCACGATATTCGCCAGCTCGAGATACGGCGCTTTTCTTCGCTGTTTTTGTCGCAACTTAGTGGTTTTATCTGGCATCAAACGAAATTACATTCTGTCAACAGCGTCGTCTGCTCCGTCGCCTGCTCCGTCGTCTGCTAGGGCATCCGGGTCATTTCCGGGGATCACAGGATCGCAGCTTCTACAAACGATATGCCAAAAAAAGTAACTAAAAGCGCTTTAATATTCATAAATAATGTAAAAATAATTTTAAAAATAGAACGTCTTTGTTACGGAGATAATTTAATTATTCATGGTTTAAAAACAAACTTTTGTCGGTTGCAATTTTCCAACGACGCGATAACGCAGCCGTCGGCGCCATTGCAGCGCAAACGACGCGTCTCGTTTTGCATTATTTGCCTCTTTGAGGCATTGCTTCGGCGCTGGTACGGCGGACACGTGTGAAGAACTCATTCAATAGGAAGGTGAGCAGGAGTGTGTTTTGGAAGCCAACGACCAGAATTACAGCCTGTCAACATTGGCGAGTTTCAACGGGTAAGCCAAGAACAAAGACGGTGCTGCGACGTCTTGTCATCTGTAAAAGCGAACGAAGACTCCTGCGCGGTTTTACTAAGCCTGGATGAATCGCATGACCGGTGAGTCCCGCTCTGCGTTTCTTTGCTAATGATCTGTATTCGCACGCGCTATTTGTATGCGGCTATATAGGGATGTGAGTGGAGGCAGTCTGCATGCGGTCGCCGCAGCTATAATGCGGCGCCAAAAAAGCAGGGCCTATATCCTGCATGACAAGTGTGTTCTCATTTTCTTTATGTGCATTTAGTACTCGCGTGCCGTGGTAAAGAAAAATGGCACCAGATATCACAACAGAGTTACTCTTTCGCTTGCTAGCGCTTCGACACTGTGCAAAAGCATGGATTTGCACTGCGTAGAAGACGATGAGCGAGAAGTGCCGCGCGGCGAAGCGCTCGCGCTAGGCCAGCTGCGATCAGACACCGCACTATTTTGCTCAGGGTTGGTACTTATCGGATTAGTGCTTGTGGCTTAATATTCGTTATACTAAATTATTCAGAGAAAGTGATCGCATGTGAAAGGCTGGTGCATATTCCTCGCCTTGTCATTGGTAAACTTATCTGTGCTTCCCCAATGGAACAGGATTTTCGGCAGTGTTATGTCAAATTTAATCAATCTTGCGTCTCCTCAGCTGCAGGCGTTGATGCTTCCTCTCCTTCTGAGCACTGCGAGCTGTCGGAGATGCAACTGCACACTTATTTAGGATTTCTACCTTTTTGCTATATCCCTCGCTTTTGCGGCCCGCATTCAAGTCTTTCGCCATTGTCGATGGTTTTTTTTTACTTATTTTCACTTTGTTATTTATTCTTGGTTGCGTGCCATCAGCTGTGGTGCCGGCGATTCTCCGAGCTCGGAACTCTTCCCAGGCACGGGATCCTACCCACAGACCTCACTTCGCCGCACTCACGAGTGTTCTTTGGTATTTTTTGTTTCTCTTGCCCTTGCTTGCATTGTCAGTCGACGAATTTGTGCAGCTTTTAATTGTATGCAGATTTGTTAAATGCGCTAGCTATTTTTCTATGATGCTAAGCTGTGCTGTGAGATATCAAGCTTCTTGCTATTGAAGGCATGCTTTTTTCCATTCTATCTTCTCAATTAACCAGGGCAGACTGGTTGCAACTTTCAATTTAATACCTAGACATTGGTGCAAGGCACCATGATAGGAAATAATGAAAACCTGCACATCCTATATTTATATTGGTTTGCGGTATTTCAGCGAGCTCATCTTTCAGTGTTGTTATAACAGTCATTGTGACTCTTCTCAAAGAATGTATATGGGTGCATTACATAAAATCTGTTCATTTCTTTTGTCATGAGCTGCTCATTGGTTTTTTATTTACTTATATTGCATCTAATTTTAGTTTTTAAAGCAGTAGACGATTTCCTCTCTTGTAATTCATGACATGGCTACAGCCACTGACAGCTGTTCCTCTGGATGTATTTATTTGCAGTTGCCAGCGGCCAGCATCTATTGGGCCATGCGTGCTTCCTGCCTTCGGCTGTGTCATCCTTCCTGATCCGTTCATGGTAGTTATTCTTTTTCAGTGATGCATATCTTAGCTGCCTATTGAGAAACATATTTTCAACATAGGCTTGCAGCTACGTTGAGAAAAGCATGCAAACTCTACATGCACTTCACAGCAGTACCTCAGCTTATAAATACCGGACCTGTAGACTTGTACAAAGTATAGTCACTGATGTAGTCTTGACGCAGCTGCTGTAACACATACGTGCTTTTACATTGCACACTTGTTGCCTGGTATGCATATGTGTCCTCGAAAAGGACCTATATGTTCATTTATCTCTTTAAAAATATTGTGCTCAACAATGATGATGCTCAACAATGACCAACGTAGGTTGGTCTTTTTCATCCTTTGAAACAGTCGCGCTACATTTTGCCGGTTCCACCCCAAATGCTTTATCTTACTTTTTCCCGTAAGCCACGCGGTTTTGTGTTGTCAAATTGTCTGTATGTTAAGAGGCATTTTTCAGTTTTTCGTAGCCCAGCGTTTTATCTGCTAATCTTGTTGCTTTGTGGCGGGGATATTGAGAGTAACCCTGGCCCAGCAACAGCTGAACAATTTCAAGAGCTGTTGAATGGTCAAACCACAATTCTTTGCAAGTTATCGCAGCTTACCACGGACTTGACTGACGTAAAAGCCCGGCTTGTTGTATTAGAAACTAAGCTAGGAAAAATTGACGCAATTGGAACAGCTCTAGCTAACGTTGAAGATCAACAACGAAAAGATCATGAAGTTCTGACAAGCATGATTGCAAAAATAGACGATTTGGAAAATCGTGGAAGGCGTAATAATTTGATTTTTTACGGCTTAACTGATTCTGATGACAGTGAGACGGCAGCCAAGTCTGAGGAGCTTATCATAAGTCAGTGCACTGAGAAGCTGGAATTGTCTTCCGTGTCTATTGAACGTGCTCATAGGCAGGGTAAATTCTCCCAAGGAAACAATCGGCCTATCATTGTGCGCTTCAATTCCTTTAAAGACCGCCAGGCTGTGCTTGCAAATGCATTCAAGCTCAAGGGATCCAGTGTTGCTATATCTGAAGACTTTTCCCGTACTCTCCGTGATAAAACAAATTATGGGATTATGCCAAACAAAATGGAGAAAAAGGCGTGAAAGCAGTTCTGAAATATGATACGCTTCATATGGGTAGTAGACGTTTCCAATGGGACAGTGAAGCCGGCACCGTACGGGAACATTGACAAACCACTGTTCATTCTGCGATGTGCCCAGTCAGCATTTTGTCAATCAATTGCCGCAGTATAAAAAATAAAGTTGATGACTTTCACTTTCTTCTTCGTACCGTCCAACCGACCTTTGTTTTGGGAACAGAATCGTGGCTCGATCCGACAATCTCAAGCGCTGAAATATTTCCTGACACGTACGAGTGTTTTCGTCGCGACTGTTGTGCACGTGGCGGAGGAGTGTTTATTTTGGTCTATAAAAGTGTCCTGTGCGCTCAAATGGAATTCTCTGATAGTGAAACTGAATTGGTTGTTTGCAAAGTACGACTGCCGAACGGGAAAGCAAACCCGCTAGTTGGCTTATCTCATTTTCTTGAAACCATTAACACTGAATGACTTGTTTTAGGGGGGAACTTTAACCTTCCGGACATTGACTGGTCAGCTGACGAACCAAGAGATATAGCTCGAGGGAATCTATACTCAACTTTTTTTGACATTTTAGATTCCAACACCTTTTGTCAGTATGTGCATGAGCCATCACGAACGGACGGAACTGGTCACGTACTCAACCTCTTGCTGTGTAACGTGCCTGATGTTGTATGCAATGTACAAGTGTTGCCTGGTTTGAGCGACCACAATATTATTCTAGCAGATTTATTAGTTCACTATGTGAACGTTGCAAAACCATCTAGGTGAAAGATTTATGTCTACAGCAGGGCCAACTATGAGCTGATTAGTGCTGCTTTCGATTCATTCTTTCCAACTTTTGATGAACTCGCGGATAACTTAAATATCGAACAGCTATGGAATACATTCAAACAGAAATTGTTCGAATTACGTGAAGCTTTTATTCCATCAAGCGTTAAATCAAGTAAGAGAGCTCGAGATAAACCCTGGTTTAACACCGAGTTACGTGCCCTTGTTCGCAGACAGCGACGAATGTATCGAAGATACAAGTTGTCTAAATCGCCAGAGTGTTTGGCCTTGCTGAAAACAATAAAAAATGAATTCAGAAAGAAGTCTCACATGGCCAAAGACTTGTATTTTTCGAATTTAGGAGAAAAACTTGTCAGAGATACCAAAGAATTTTGGAGATATGTGAATCGTAATGGTAATGATGACAGCTCAGTACCTGCTCTGAAAAATGATGAGATAATCATCCATGATGATGAGGCTAAAGTTGAAATATTTAGCCATTATTTTTCATCTGTGTTTTTGCCACCTAGTTCACGTTCTGTCTGTTTTGCATTACCTCTTGAAATACATTGCATGCCGGAAGTTACTTTTTGTGTGGACGGTGTGCGTAAATTATTGAAGGATTTGAATCAGGCTAAGGCTTGTGGCCCTGATGACATTCCGGCCGCAATTTTAAGGAATTGTGCGGATACAGTGTCTGCATTTCACCCGGCTGTTCCAGAAGTCTCTTAATGAAACCGACTTGCCTGCTGATTGGAGGGTAGCGCGTGTCGTGCCCATACATAAGAGTGGTATGCGAAACTCCGTTCAGAACTACAGACCCTTTTCTTTAACCAGCATAACCTGTAAAATTATGGAGCATGTAATATATAGTTGCGTTATGGCCCATCTCACCAAACACAAACTCCTATGCACTAGTCAACATGGTTTCAGGCGTGGATTTTCCTGCAGTACGCAGCTGGTGGAGTTCGTTCATGATTTGGCATCGGCAATCGATAAGCAACAGATTGTGGACTGCGTTTTCTTGGATTTCCGCAAGGCATTTGATGTTGTCGCGCACAGTCTTCTTCTCTCCAAATTGAAAGCGTATAACCTGGATTGTAAAGTAATTGCGTGGATTGCAGAATATCTGTCGTTACGAAGGCAGGCTGTTGTTCTGAACGGTATTTCTTCACAGTATGCACCAGTTACGTCGGGAGTTCCCCAAGGCTCAGTATTGGGACCACTTTTGTTTTTGATGTATATTAATGATATTTCAGTTGGCATACAGTCTTCATTCAGGATGTATGCCGATGATTGTGTTGTTTACAGAGTAGTAAATTCCACTTCTGATTCACAAATCCTGCAAACTGATTTAGATACTGTGGCAGACTGGTGTGTACGTTGGGACATGTCCTTAAATATAAACAAAACTGTTCACGTCACCTTCACAAGAAAACGTTCTAATCATCCGTTAGGTATAGAATTAATGATTTTACTCTCAACATAAGCAAGTCATTTAAATATCTAGGCGTCTTTTTTACATCGGACTTACGATGGAATAAGCACATTAATTATATTGCGAATAAGGAAGCGTCACGTTTGGGTTTTCTACGGCGGAATTTTAGCCATTTACCAAGTAACTTAAAAAGACAGCTGTATTTCAGTTATGTACGCTCCATACTTGAATATGGACGTGTTTGCTGAGACCCACACACATCTGAGTGTGTAGGAAAATTAGAGAAAATTCAGAATAGGGCAGTTAGATTTGTTCTTGGTAATTATAATTGGCAAGTTAGTATGACGGAAAGCAAACGAAAACTTAACTGGCAAGACTTGAAGGACCGTAGAAGGTACATCAGATTGAAATTTTTCCATAAGATTTATTATTCAAAAACTGGCATAAACCGCGAACAATATATCCAGGCACCTCATTATATATCAAAGCGACTGGACCACTGCTTGAAGGTCAGAGAATTTTCTTGCAAGGGTGACGTCTTGCGTTATTCTTTTTTTGTTAGAACTGTTCGGGACTGGAACAGTTTGCCATCGAGCATTGTATGTATTACATCTAACGAAGCATTTTTCCATGCACTGCAATAATTGCTTTATACCTATAAATGAAGTCTGTACCCCCTGCTGTAATGAACTGTGGGGCGATGCAGGTAACTAATAAATAAAATAAATAAATAAATACCAATATTTCTGATACAGAGAACAATTTGTCAGTCAGTAATGTAACATTGCACGATGACACCAATCCTTGTATGGCATAGCATTCTTGCAATGCACTGGGCAAGCTGCTGTCAGCACAGACTTATTGCTGGTTTATTGCCATAGCATATGGTTATACTGTCTCACATTTTGGTGGACACTTGAGCCGTGATATAAGGGAGGGATATAGAAGGGAAGTAATGAAGAGCTGCCATAGTGGAGGGCTGATGCCCATGTTAGATGCCCCTCTTTAGTTAAACATAGCTCGCAATTAACGCATTTGGTGCAAAACAAACATGGGACTTGCACGCTCATGAGCACCCTCATGTCAGTTAAACAAAGTGCCAATGTTGCCGTGTTTCAGAGCTTTGCTCTTAAAAGCGCAGCTGACTGCTGCTCAAAGTTGAGAGCAAAAATACGTCTACTTTTCCTCATGTGCAGTCCGCGGTGATGGTGCCATTTGCAATGGTGATTGACATTGAGTCGCATGATGCGCAGTCTGTTCCTGGAGTTAGTGATTTTGTCTGTCGTGTGAATGTGCTGTTAAAATTAGTGCAGGACAATGGTTCTCCTGTGCCACATACTACCACCCTTTTTCCTCAAATTTCCTAATCTCATTTAGCCATCTGATTGCCACCCATTCATGCATTCTCCTACACTTGGAATCCTCCCAGTGTTTTAGTAGTTCTCTGCATTACACTTGCATTGCACTTCCTCTTTTTTCGATTTAGTCAAGATATCTCTGTTCCTGTTTCTTGCATAAGCATAAGAGGCAACTCAAGTGCACCATCTGGGCTTGTGATGCAAAAGTGTAGGACCCTTCGTTTTTGGGTAAAACCTGGTTTCTCCCTACTGTTGCACCAAAAAAGATTCTTAAAGATCAGGTTCAACCCAATTTCTGTGCAAATGTGCCTGTAATGTGCCTGTAATAGTGTGGTTTGAAGGCGCACAAAGCCGAAGAACTGCTGGAGTGTAATGGATGTCACATAGTTCTTCTGACAGATTTTTTAAACAATTCTGGTTATTTCCCTTTTAATGTTTATTTTTTGTCGGTTGCTTATAATTTTTGGATAAATTGAAAACTACATGTACTGACTGGTATTTCATTCCAATAATTATACCCATTATTATGAAGCTGTGTTGGAAGGCAGGTGTGCATTTAGTATGCGTGCTTTGAATTTCAGTGACTGTTTCTGCAAGGCAAAATGGAGGGCAGGTCTCTGCTGTGCAAGTTTTTTGCAATGGAATGAAAGTAACTGGAGCAGCATTTGTTACTGTGTCACCCAGCCAAAAGTTCTCCCACAGACCACTGAGCTTCTGAATACCTATGGCTTAAAGCTCGAAGCTCTGGTTGCCTTTTACGAGGTTTTCTGCATTAACAAGTGCAAGCCCAAGGGCTCAGAGCTATCAAGCATTTGAAACCATAGAGCTATACACAGTAGTGCTGGGACCGTGCAGCAAGTCAGTGTGAATTAAGTCGCGATAAACGTGGTTTACTGTAGAAAGCTAGTGTGAAAAAATAGTTGCGCGCACAGAAACCGCTGTTTTTATCTTAATCGGTCATTGAAACAAAGCAATGCATGTAAAATTTGATATCTCGCTGATTCCTCAATTTTTTCCAGCTAAAGACCAAGAGTTGCATGGAAGTTGTGCAAGCCACCAAGTTGCGTGTGATTTATGCCACGGACCTGGAGCAGGCTGGGAAATTAGCGGATGGCCAGTGGTATTCACTGAGTAAGGCAAGCTTTTTCTGTAAGTAGAGTTTTTGGCATGGCATTGCTTAGGGATGCATGCACTAAACTGACTACTCTACACCTGCCCATGCTTCAAGAACAATGAAGTAAATGAAAAAAATTGATTGCCGAAAAAAAATTGCTGCTTCTGTTATGTTTTTTCAGGAAAGTATTTGCCATTTAAAGGGCTCAGGTTGCTGTGAAAACCTTAAAAATTATGTGCTTGTTGTGGCTTTTTTTTTCAAATTTCTCTTTTCACGTCGATGTTGGCCTGACCTTGTAGCTTGTCTGCATGAGATTGACTGCTACTTACAGTTCGCTTTTTTGTTGCTCCTCTATTGCCTGTCACATTCTTTGCGAGGCAGTGTTATGCAGTTTGGGAAGCAATCTGATCTGATTTCTGCATTGGCCTGAAGTGCAAGCTTTTGCATGTAAGGCAGGTTTATGGTTTCCCCTTGTTTTTTGTAACTGCAGTATGGCCATGAGGGTTAGTCCTTTTTTTTATTTTGATGCAGTGTCATATACTTCATGCATAAATTAATAAAGAAAGCACTATTTTTTGTAATAAATGAACATTCATTATATCTGGGCCATTATAAGTGCGCTTGACTCTAAAATGGCTGTGTTCCGGCATTCAGTATTACATCTTGAAACCAGCCGGAAGACACAACACAGGAGAAGAGATGATCACAAGACGAGGCTGGTCTAACAACTGAAATTTTATTGGAGAAAAGCGGCAAAAGAAGACCTGCAAAGAGATTCACGCACGCAAACCCCCAAAGCAGTGAGAGGGCAAAAAAAATCGAAGGGCACTGACATACTAGTAAACCATCTAAAAAACTAATTCCTTACAGTGAAGGTTCACCGACGGTTTAGCCAGGCACGTTTTTAGCCTCACCGATGTAGTAAGCCTCAACTATATCAGGACAGATTTATCACTTCCCTAAACCACTGATGTGCCGCGGAAATCAGGCGTGCAAAGAGAAAGGTTGTCCTCCGATTGCATTTACGAGATTGAACGTGCAGTGTCAGGTGAAAATTCGCCTCCTCTCTATACGGCGAAAGTGCTCTCAGCCAGGCGCACATTCAGATATCTGCTTGTCTGCCCATAGTAGTTTCAGCTACGAGGCAGTGGAACACAAAAAACCCGTTTACTTTTGCAAGTGGTGGACATTTTTTATCTGCCACTGTGCATAGCGGACGATTACCCGTAGTTGTATCAAGCCTAGTTTGAACGGAGAAGCAAAGGGCTCTTACCTCACTTTTAGCTGTCAAGACAACAGCAACATCATACTTTGGTGCAACTTTCTTCGGACGGTGCGAAATGGCGTGGAGGTAAGGTATAGAGCCCGCCGTTTTGTGCTGCTCAACTACGTCAGCATCATGCGAATGGTGTTCCGTTCCCTCGAGAGAGTAAAAACACGCTATGACAGGTGCACGAGATGGGCAAGTGGGAACCCAGGTGCCATTGGCTTGGAAACCTGCTCCGAGAATGCATTCTAAACACAGTGATGGCATGACTTCCATAAAGCGGTCGTGATGCATGCGATTGCCAACCTGTCCTTCACCAGCCTCGAGTGGTTCTACTCATAGCTAAGAGGCTTCCCGATCTTGGGCTGTGGCACCAACATAAGTGGTCGTCAGCAAAGCGCAGGTCTAAGTCAAGAAGCTATAAACGGTTATGCTTGGTGAAATTCAGACGTAAAAGATGGGCTTTAACCGCATGCCTAAAGATTTCTAAAACGTCTTGTGCCAACTTATCTGAGCCCTCCTTGTGCAAAAAAATTGGGTAGCAATCAACATCACAAAATGCTACTATGCCGAGGTCTTCCAAATGGCTTTGATGCGGTATCGGCTCTGGAGAGAAGAATGTCGCAGAGGAACGGTGCGACCTGAGACTCTCTGCATATGCCTGATTTCTGATGTAAATACCGCCTTGCCAACTCACAAAAGTGGAGTTCTGTGGAGATCTAGTTTCTTGTGGACAGCAACCTGGGCAGGTGCTCTGCAGTGAGCATCGACATGTAGGGCCTGTACTATTCATTGTCACATGATAGACCTCTGAGGCATGTGCAAACTGCATCAGGGTGAACAATGAACATGCTTTTACAGATGATTGCGTGATTTCGGTTGCTGGCTTCATGGTGCCGTTGTCCTTTTACTGCAAATCTGCATTTGTCAGTTAGCAGGGCGGTATTTACACGCAGGTCGTACCTTTGCTCAGCAACATTTTTTTGTCTAAAGTCGATAAGGCATTAGAGCCCTGTTTGGAAGACCTTGGCATAGTAGCATTTCGTTATGTTCATGACTACCTATTTTTTCTGGACATCGAAGGCTCAGATAAGTTGGCACAAGATGTTTTAGCAGTCTTTAAGGCATGCAGTCAAGGCCTGTCTTTTACATCAGAATTGTCTAAGCAGAACCGTTAGCAGTTTCTTGAAGCAGACCTCCGCTTTGTGGACGACCATGTTTGTCAGAGCTACATCTAAAGATCGGGGAAGGCTCTTTTTAGCTACGAGTCGGACCACTCGTTGCTGGGGAAGGATGGTGAAGAGGTGTATTTGTCGCTGGTTAAGGTCAGTAAAGATGGAAACACTTGATGGGTGTGCAGTCATGTGCATGACATCAGCTTTACATTAGTCATGCCGTCACTACTGAGGACGCATTCTTGTAGCAGGTTTCCAAGCAGCTGGGTTCCCACTTGCCCATCTCAACAACCTGTCATAGTATGTTTTCACTCGCTCGAGGGTAAGGAACACATACTCGGATGATGCTGATATACCTTAACTCCACAGTATTTCGCAGTCTCAAGAAATTTGCGGGAAAGCGCAATGCTGATGTCTTAACAGCGAAGTGCAAGACAGGAGGCATTTGCGCCGCCATTAAAAAAAAGCTTGATAAAACAGGGTACTTGTCCGCAATGGACAGTGTCACAAAAAAAGGTTCACCACTTGCAAAAGTAATGGAGTTTATTGCGTTCCACTGCCTTATGGCTGCAACTAATATGGGCAGACAGGCAGATATCTGAATTTGCACCTGACTGAGCACTTTCACTTTATAGGGGGAAGGCAAATTCTAATCTGGCACTGCACGCTAAATCTTGTGAATGCAAATCTGAGGATGACCTGTCTCTTTGCACGCCTAATTTCCACGACACATCAGTGGTTTACAGAAGGGATAAATCTGTCGGTAGATAGTTGAGGCTTACTACATCGGTAAGGTTAATGACACATGTGGCTCAGACGTCGGTAAACCTTCACCGTAAGAAATTTGTTTTTTCGATGATTCATTAGTATGCCAGTGACCTTTGATTGTACTTCGCCCTTTCACTGCTTTGGGTTATTGTGTGCCCGTATCTCTTCGCGGGTCTTTTGTGGCTTTCTTTCAATGATGCTGCCGTGGTGGCTCAGGGGTTATGGCGCTCGGCTGCTGTCCCAAAAGACGCAGGTTTGATCCTGGCCACGCCAGTCGAACTTCAATGGAGGCGAAATTTTAGAGGCTCGTGCACTGTGCGTTGTCAGTGCACGCTAAAGAACCCCAGGTGGTCGAAATTTCTGGAGCCCTCCACTACGGCGTCCCTCATAGCCTGAGTTGCTTTAGGACGTTAAACCCTCACAAATCAAATCAAATAATCAAAATCATCAATGAAATTTTTGTTAGTCCAGCCTCTTGAGCTCATGTCTTGTGTGTTCTGTCTTCTGGCTGGTTTTAAGGTGAGTCAGTACCAACTCGGCCAGTCGTAAGCCTTGTTCAGTATTACAACATTTTGAATAAAGTGAGAACTTTGCTAGGCTATGTTGCCGGGGATCGTGTCCGCAGCAGTTGTGGGCAACTCAGAAGAGATAGCGTCATACAAAAATTGATTGGTTGTGTAATTGGAAGAGGATGATGTGCGGATGCTGCGCGAAAAGAAAATTACGTAATCGGATAATTATTTACAGCCAAAAATTTCCAAAAAGTGGCTGGGCCAGAGAAAAAGTGCCGCGAAATTTGAAAACGCTGAAAGTAGGTGGAGCTACAACGTAGCGCCAAGTTTGAAAAACTGGAAGTATGGACAAAGCCAAAGTTTGGCGCCAAGTTTGAAAACTCGAAATGAGCAGTCATGTGACCAGTGATAAGAGACCTATATGTAACCAGGAGATAGCAAAAATAATGATAAATTAGAGGCAATTAGGTAATTATTGAGAATCAAAAGGCAATGAACGGGCAATGAACGTGAAGGCAATTAGACTGAGCAGGTGTTCAGTGAGTGGGCAGTAACGATGCATGGAGGAAAATTTGAAAACTCGAAATCCTTGCTGGGAAGAAATGAGGGTAAAAGAAGAGTTAATTGATAACCAATCAAGTCAACGAGAAAACAACCATGGCGCCAAATTTGAAAGGCGACCAGTGTCGAGGAGGCGTCAACGCTTTCACATTTTTTTGTGCAGGTAGCAGCGGTGATCTCTATTTTTCCTTTTTTTCAGCCAAGACAAAGACCACTTTTCTTGGCTCATGGGCGATGTATCTGGCAACCTGCGGCCAGGACAACGCTGGACAGCATGCATCAGCAAGCTCGAAAAAAAAGCACGAAACAGTAAATAAAAATTGATCATTTTCATTTCAATTCTAGTGATTTTGTGCACGAATTACTCTGGAATGCACAAAGCTTGTGTTGTCAGGCGACCATTAACAAGCTGTGCATTTTTGTGCATTGCCTACTCCAGAACACAAATCCTGTGTTAATTGACAGGTAACACAGTAACGACTGTTACAGTGTACGAGCACTACACCAGACACACTACAGAAGACAAAGCAAACTACAGAAGACAAGACAGACTACACAAGACAAACTATAAAATACAAGACAGACCACAGAAGACAGGACCGACTACAAAAGACAAGACAGACTACAGAAGTCAAGACAGACTATAAAAGACAAGACAGACTACAGAAGACAGGACCGACTACAAGAGACAAGACAGACTACAGAAGACAAGACAGACTACACAAGACATGCCCAAAATACGACACGACTACAGACTACAGAAATTTTCTGTCTTAGAATCCTGTAGTGTGTTTTGACTGGGTTCGCTGATAGAGTATCCTGAATCCTTTAGTTTTGAGCAGCATTTTAAGATCTTCAACTCATCACGATAGTGCAAAAGTTTCAATATGACTGGCCTTTTGTTCTGTCATTTCGCATTTGCCCCAGACGAATCCTTTCAATGCCTTCGACTTCAGTATGTAGTATATCTTTAAAGATATTGCTAGTTACAGACTCACGGACACTTTCATTGTATTGATCCTCTTCCAACCTTTCTCGATTATATCAAGCTTTTGGTCATCTGCTGCTTTACCTTTCTTTATTTTTTGGATATCTTTCACAATACCTTTTAGCTGTTCTGTAACGGTCGCATCATCTGGGCCCGGATTTGTTTCAACGTCCCCGCTAAGTAGTAAATGAGTTTGAAAAAGAGCTTGCATCGATTACACAAGATCGATAAAGGGCCGTGGGCACGACAGCAGAAGCAGACAGACGTTGTTACTACGGCAAGCTTTCTAATAACGTTTTCTTACCAGCAGAAGGTAGAGAAACGGGTTGGTCTTTGCACAAGGTAGATGTACACTGGTAGCGAAGGCTCCATAGACGCCCATTGGTCCAAAAAATGGCGGCTCGTGGGCACTCCAGCGCCCCCTGGATTTTGGGGGGCAAACTACGCAAACGTGACGTAGAATGACGTCACGCATACGTATGCTTTGGCGCGAATTATAAAGCGGTCTTTCTGTAGAATCCGCGTTTTCGAGCCCGTACCTCTCGAAGGTTGCTGCCTTTCAGCGCGCCCCAACCTTTGCCAGTCAAATGTGCTCGCCTTGTGTGCTCGAGTTCCTGCTAGTTATGGCCTTGTTAATGTGCAATTGGGAACGCAATGAAAGTGACTGGTAAAGGAGGGGCAGCATAGAAAGGCAGCAACACTTCCAGACACTGGCGTGGCCGGGTTAGCCGGGTATCGGAACAAGGCCTGCAAAGACGCGCTGTAATGCACCGCACACTCATGAATAGGGGGCAGGTCAAAAGTGTGGCAAAAATACAAAATTTGCCAGGTTTTAATAAAATCACTTACCTCTTTCATAAAACAAGGTGCTAATATATGTTTTCTTTTCTATTGGCAGATTACATTTCAATTTTGTAGCTTTATCATTTCTTTATATGAGTGTTTTGCCCCCCCATCCTCTGGTTGTGCTGCAGTCGCGCTAAACCACTTTTCGGCCCAGCCTTCGCCACCACTTTAAATCCGCCTTGCTTTGCATAGCAGCACCACTGCCGCGCCCACTGGTTGACGGTCTGTTGCAGCTTGTATTTATAGTGTGGTAGTATGACGTCGACGATGATCCCATTTCCGATTCCGAAGTTGATAGTGTGGCTCTCGATGGCACCGCAATGGTGAAGTCACGCAGGGCTTTATCATTCTGGCTCCCAGTTGTCGATCCGAAAATTGGCGGCAGCAGATCCAGCGTAGAAATGTTCGCTGTCAGTCTAAATGGCACAAGCAGCAAACTGAGCGAAACCTGCCGAAGGTAGAGAAACGGGTTGGTCTGCATAGTAGCACCGCTTCTGCGTTATTGCAGCAAGGTGGTTTCTACAGAAACAGTTTGTACTTCGCAGAGAAGCTTCGGAGGTTAGCACTGGAGTGGTCAAACTGCAGGAACATGATGGGGGTCCTGCATGCTAGCCAACTGCCTTTATCGCGTGAGTCACGCTACTCAGCTATTGAACGCGAATTTTTCGAGCTAGTTTGGGCGGCAAAAAAATTCCACATTTCCTTCTATGGACCCTTCTTCTTCAGACTGACCATCAACCCTTGAGGTATTTAACAAAGTATGAACATCAGAGTGTTGCGTTGGAGCCTTGCATTGCAAGAATACATGTGCTGGAGCCTTGCATTGCAAGAATACACTTTTCGAGTAGAATACATCAAAGGTTCGGATAATGTAGGCTCTGACTGTATCCGTAACTTACAGCTCGACACGGTGATGCTGCCCATGAAGTGCGAGTATTTGGTGATTGTTCACTATGTATATTGCTCCCATTCCAATTTAGTTTGTATTTTCTCTTTGTTGTCTTATTTTCTTCTCGCTTTCATGGAATTATGGGCGCTGTGAGTATTGCTTGTTCGGTATGAATTTTTGTCTTATGGTACACGCCTTAGCGGGTTTGATATTGCTTAGGTGTAGTTGTTGGTAACTAGTTACTGCCCAATTTCGGAAGAGTCAGACTATTTATTGATTTTATCCTCGTAACGTTTGGTCATTCCGCACTTGTGCACATTTTATATCTTATTTTCATTCTGCGTTTGCCAAGAGTTGAAGTGATTCACGTGTTGAGTAGTTCTGTCGAGATTCTTGTACAAATGTTTCGGTGAGAGCTCGTGTGCTGTCCGCAAAAACTGCAATTTACTTTTTAAACTTTGTAAAAATGGGGCTTTTTTGAGGTACGCCATCATAGACTGAGCGCCAATGCGATGCGTTTTACAGTGGAGTGTGGCGCGTCCGGCCTAGCGTTGCACAGCGAGTGCCCTTGAATGGGGTGGTCGCAAGGTGAAGTAAAGGAAGGGTGCCGTGGCACGCGGGGAGGACAGCTGATGGGGCTGGAATCCGAGGTGAGGAGGAAAGGAGTAGAAGGAAGGACTGTCATTCAAGAGTGGAGGTGGCAGTCGTCGGGGGTTGGTCCGCGCTGCCATTTACCTCCCTTCGATGACCGACGCAAGCCTCCTTTGTCCTGTAGTAGCACATAATTTTATTTTCCGACGGATATACGATGGGTCTGAGCCCAACGGCTTAGACGACGGCCTGGCATCCGTGGACCCGGGCAGCGTGTTCGTCCAGTCGGATGGTTCTAGATGAGTCTCATGGTATGAGTTACGCATTAGAGGCTCCCCCAAAGCTCATCTGCCTTAGTTTCCTTTCGCTCACTCTTAGGTTTTGCTGGTCGTCAATCAAGACCGCAACCATTAAGTGTCAGTCTTTATACTACGCGGTGTCCACTTAGACCACTTCCTGTCCTGCTCAATATCTTTTCTGGAGCGTTTCCGCTGTTTTCTGCCTTCTTTCTTGATGGTGTTCCGGGTGCATATTCTTCGGAAGCGGAGGAATGTACAATACTTTCCTGACCGCTGTCGGGACGTCGACCTTGGGTTCCTCTCGACTCTCGTAGGTAATGCTTAGTCCTAGGAGTGTGCTTCGCACAGTTAAGGACTTGGCCAGTATTTCATATTGAGAGAGTCGGTTGGTCTCAACAACGGCTGCAAACGTGTTGCGTACCCCCGATTTCAGCAGCCGATTCGTTGACGTTGGTGATGGGGATGCCTAGTGCTGTCTTGTCATGGCGCCCAGCTCGTGGTCGCAGTGACTCCTCTCTTGCCTTGCAGTTGCTTCCCTTCAGCGCTCACCTCCGGGCTGCAAGGGTGGTTGCCTCTATTCCTCCCTGCTTTTCCTGCCGCAGTGGTTCTTCGACGCTGTGCCCGTCAAGATTTTTCAACGCCCCCTCTCTGCGATCGGCTTTCTGGGCCCCAACATCTTTCCCCATCCCCTAGATGCTCATGAACTGGCGACAAGTTTCCATTTTGGTTATTCTGTATGTAGTGTGGTGCGTGTGTTGAGTGTGAGTTCGTTTTATTGCTTTCTTTACTCAGTTTAGCCCGTATCCTATATGGTTCTTTTCGGTTAAAAACGGCTTCGTTTGTTTTCCTGCTTGGTGTATTTCTCTGAACCTGGCAGGGATATCGTTTCCCTTGTGCAGGAAGACTGAAGATCGCGACAGAGGCAAACATGCAGGAAAATATGATCAGTGACAATTGGGTTTTAGTGGAGGTGGCTTTGTGTGCGTGGATGCCCTAGCATTTGAAACAACGTGTTATTCATTAATGGGCTCTTTGGCTGTTGTGCCACGCTATAAATAGGACACCACCATCATGGTCTGCGTGTTCTGTTACTTGCGATTTCTTGCAGTAACCGTGCACTAAATTATATCATTAAATGAGCGTATTCCACGTACATGCACAGCAACACTTAATTTAAGACTCAGTGACACGTGGAGTATTGTGAACGCTGTGCACAACACTACTGCCCTTATTGCCGTTTTTCATTGAGGGCAAAGATTTTAATTGCGCTGCAAAAAAGTGGAACACGTTTCCCCAACCCGTGGCGCAGAGTCGCAGCCACGGCAGGTCCGGACGAAATAGGCGACGGCAAGGCACGCTACTAGCACATTCTCTTTCGATTGTTGAGCGCACCGAAAGCTTAGCTAGATAGGGCATCAGCGGATAGAATATCCACCCTAAAAATATCTAGCCAATGCACTGGAATAAACCCAGAATAAAATTCATGCTCATATTTTATCTGCGTTTCATCTTTGGAGATAAATTCTGGCCTTGAAAGCCCAGAATTTTGTCGTCGCATCGCCAGACTCTTTCACAACATTTCTCACAGCTTAATTACTCAGGCGCCTTATACTGAGCATCACAGTGACATATCTCGCCACAGTGCCCTTCCATTTCAAATCACCTGGCCACTTGCCCACACCGAAAATTTTTCAGGATTTTTCTGCCCCCGAGCAGTTGTGATCTGGAATGCCCTTCCTCACTACGTTGCCGCCATCTCATGCCCATGGAAATATCTTTTTTCGGTCAGTAATCATGTCCGAAAGCAATTAGCTGTACTGTTTTATTGCGAAGCAATACTACTTTAGGTCGTACTTCAGACAGTTCCGTGGCGAGGCGGTGGTAGGCCCCATTGACCTTTAGCGTGACCTCGCTGCGTGACGTCACACCACGTGACCTAGAGTGACGTCACACCAGCTGCGTAAAAACGGGGCCCCATCTCACGCCGTCGCGAGGCGAGGCGGTAGCCACCAACGGCGGCCTAACTCCCGCTCCTCTCACCAGGGGCGCTACGGTCGGTGTGACGTCACACCAGCTGTGTAAAAACGGGGCCCCATCTTACGCCGTCGCGAGGCGAGGTGGTAGCCACCAACGGCGGCCTAACTCCCGCTCCTCTCACCAGGGGCGCTACGGTCAGAGTGACGTCACACCGGCTGTATAAAACAGCTCCGCTCCTCTCGCCAAGGCAGTCATACAGCCAGATGTTACGATGGTGCCTACGAACAAGGCAGCTCGGCAGAATGCAAAGAGCAAGCATCAGCGAGCTACGGAGAAGGAAGAAGAACGACTTTCTAAGCGGCGTGCCCAGTATGCAGCTCGGCAACAACGTGCAACCTCCTCTGTGGAAACAGCCGAAGCAAAGGAAGAAATTATGAGTTTGCCCGACAGCCGCAGGGCTCCGTTCTCGCCCCCACATTATTTAATGTGGCTTTAATTCCTCTGGTTCGAGCCCTAGAGACCATCCCTTCTATCCGCGTGCTTGCATATGCCGATGATATCACCTTGTGGTGCTGTCATCCAGATGCGTCTATTCATCAGTCGGTCCTTCAACACGCGCTGGATGTATTGACATCTCGCCTCCCACCTTTGGGTCTAACACTCTCTCCTACTAAATCATGTTTCATTCGAATTGGAAATAAAGCCGCCTTACGGAAAGCTCCCCCTTTAAATTTTACGGTACATAATTCTCTGATTCCTCAGGTAGAAACTGTTCGTATTCTTGGTCTTCTCCTCCATACATCTGGGACTGGCACCCCGTGGCTGACAGCCATCCGTAAATCGGCTCACGCTACTCTAGGTCTGATTCGTCGCATAGCTATGCGCTCTGGTGGCGCACGTGCTCATACGGCCCGCCAGCTTGTGCGCTCTATCCTTCAGCCACGGATAGTATATCAGGCTCAATTTCAACGTCTCACCCGCAGACAGTGGGACTCCCTTGAAGCTATCAATCGTGAGGCTATGCGCGTCATAACATATCTGCCTCGTTTAACACCCATACCTGTGCTACAGGAGTTCGCCCAACTTAATACACTCAGTGAGATCATCGACCAACGGGTGGCAAATAGAGCTCGAAAACAGTCTCTCAAACTTCATCGTTTAAAGACACTTCCACCGTGGTCCTATTGCCAGCTCACTGACAATCGCCCCACTGTTTCCCCGTCGGTATCAGCAGCGTATCTGCCTGAAGGGTGCATATTATACACGGATGCATCTCATTCTGCAGAGAGGGGAGTTACTGCTGTGTATAGTCCATCTCATCCGCATCTCAACTCTCGCGCGACGTATACTGCGGATACGTGCACTCCCCTGGCATTGGAACTTCAAGCCAGTTACAATGCCATTGCTTCCCTTCCGCTCGTTCCAACATTCAATACAGTTCACATTTACACCGACTCCCGCGCCGCCCTTAAACAGCTGAAGGCTGTTCGACGAACGTTCCAGATTTCACAATCTATTCATGTGCTCTGCGCAAAGTATCCATGTCCTGTGCGCATACACTGGATTCGCGGCCATGCCCAGGATCCACATAACATTCAAGCGGATGCTATGACTCATCTTCATACATTAGACGATCCGCCACCTTCCCCTCTTCCCCCAGATCCGTTCCTGTCCCACGTTTCCGATTCCGAAGTTCTGCGCCAGCGAACACGCGCTCTAATTCCTCCGTGTTCGCACCCTCTCCCCCGTAGTCTTACTCGGCAGGAGGAGGTATCCGTGCGCCGGATTCGGGCAGGGGCGGCTCTGACACCATCTGTCCGTCATCGGTGGCGTGCCAAATATCTGCCACTACCTGACAGGTGCCCTCACTGTGGCGCTGCACCGGACATATGTGATGTGCGGCACTTGTTGTGGACGTGCCCAGCGACGGCTGCTATCAGAAAACGGCTCCTCAGGGAGGTTGGCCTGCGGTGGAACCGCGAAAGTGACTTCGTGAAGTGGACAATGGACAACCGTTTCATTAACAACCTCAGCGACTACCTCAGCGCAACGGTTCTTCACTCCTTCTTTTAACTTTCAATCCCGTGCATTCCTTCCCCCCTTTCCTTTTTCAACTTATGCCTCATGGCACACTTCTCGAATAAAAAAAAAAAAGAGCCTCCTTCTACTAGTTCAGAACGCGACTAAACGGCAGAGGCGTGTCCAAGAAACCCCGGAACAGCGGCAGCAGCGTCTCGAGAAGGAACGTGCGTTTCGAGAGAAGGAAAACGAAAAGCGAAGAAAACAGCGTGCAGAAGAAACACCCCAGCAGAGACAAGAGCGTTCGAAGAAAAGACAGGAGAAATCTCTCACCAAGGCTGGCCCTGCTTCGCAATCACCAGGCTTAACCAAGCTAAGCCACGGCCATTTTTTCGTCAGATATGTAAACACACCACTTATATAATACACATTGAAGGGGGTCTTTAAGGAAGTAAAAGTGAGGGTACGAAAGGAGCTTCAACGTATAGTGTGGAAAACTGTTTATGTCAGACGGATCTGGAGCTCTGTTACACATTCTGATTACGTGTACTCCTGCAAATTGCAGCCTTCTGTATGATGTGTGTCTTCCCACAATAAAGCACCTTTTTCGTCAGCACGTAAAGAGGCAGGAAATAATTTCAAAATGCGATGGAAGCTTTTAAAACCTTACATTACCAATTACAGCATGCATTATCGGGAGTGCCTTGAAGTACTCTACTTCCTTGTGCCTTCATCACTTGTAACACTAGGAATTGTGAGAAAGCGGTGTTCAAATCAATAGAAGCAATTAGGGAATTTAGAAATGCTTTCACCACACAAATTAGCAAAATGAAACACGTCGCTTTCATTTTTCAATGCAAAACAAATTACTCACAGCCAGGGTGCAAATGACCAACAGAACTGCAGTTGTTTTAAAGGCAGCAGTTGTATGCACGGGCAGAGTCTCTAGTCTCTAGCTAAAGTAATGCGGTCATGAAATACGCGCGTGTAGGGTTGTCTTCAGCGTCTTAAATAGTAGGGAAGCCACAGAATTCACCCCATTTTCTTCCGTTTTTAAGAAACATGCCCCGAAATATTTTCTGCTCCGATTACCAAACCTGTCAAGGCAGAATTAATCGGTTATAGCTCAGATTTTGCCCTATAATAGCTATAAATTACATCCAACCAGCTGATGCTTGGGAGGGGGAGAGCGTAAAAAAAATGTGGAGAATACCGATACCACAGTGTTCATTTTTTGGTTGAGCGGTGAAAAATAAATGGGAATGTCAAGAACAGCACTCTGTTCTTTTCCCAGTCCGTGGGGAAGGGCAAGATATAGAGCATTTTTTATCAATAGCCTACCGCCAAACCAGCCGATTTGTCGCCGCTAGCTGAATTCATGTGACCTTATTCTTCGACTCCTTTCTTAAGAGAAGAGGGAAGTTTGACCTTACCTCAAGCAGCAATTTTTTTTATTTTATTATGCCTTAAGTGCGCTGTTATTACACTTCACAGCGCTTTCAGACGAAAGCAAATAAAACTTTGTCTCCTTCTGATGCGCTGCAACCAAATTTCGAGTGGGTTTCGCTCAAAAGCTTACAAAAGGTACGGTTAAGGCTGCTTGATCTTTCGTTCAACCTTGGACTTTTATCCGTAGCCTAGTGAGGCTGGTGGTCGCCGATGCTGCAGTCATTTACCTTATGTCTGTTTCACGATTAGAGGGAATCCGGGAGCGTGTTGCTGCCGAGCTTCTAGGACCGATGTCCCGAACCGCCGGTGAGAATCGGTGCCACTAGGCACACGAACAAAAAGAGCAGCCGGCCATTCTTATTGCGCGCAGCCTTTGCCGTCGTTTCAACCCGGCTGTCAGCAGCAGCGTATGAACAAGCACTGCGGCAGATCGCTCCTAGTTTCCCTCTTACGTGTGAAACAACCTTTACATCCTAATATTTTAGTGCCTCTCGATTTTCCGTCACGTTTTGTCAGCAGCGTACGTGCACTTCGTTGGTCATCTACACTGCTGCTATGCGAAACGAAATGCCTAGCCACCCAAATGTTCGCAGTAACACGGATTAAAAAAATGGTGGTGGTTTAGCTCTGGTTATACCTGGAGTGACGCGATAGCTACAGCTGGCCGAGTGGAACTTGTTCATTTGAAGTGCAAAGTCAGTCTTTCGCCGCTCCGTTTCGCTGGGCGTTCCTTCTTCATATTCGTCCCACTTGACAAGGCGCATGCGCACAGTAGTGGCAGCTCGGTTTCGCAGCTGCCGCTCTGCACCATGTAACTAGTCACGTGAGCAACCAGGTGACGAACCACGTGATCAGCCATGGTGCCGCGCTGCCGGCAGCTGCTCCGCACAACGTGATAGCGTGGCGGCGCAGCTACAGGCTGGCAGCGCAGCCACAGCATGGCGGCGCCGCTACGATAAAGGCTCGAGATGTGACCGTAATGTAGCTATCACGACCAAAATGAATAAAAATACCCTTAAACACGGACCTACGTAGCATGCCGCCGGATTGGTAGTTTTATTTTTTCCCCTGAATGTTTTTCCTAATTTAAATTGGCTTATTTGTTGTCAATACCTGACACGTACAGTCGAACCCGGATACATCGAACTCAAAAACCTATCGCAAAAGAGTGCGACACAATTACAAGTCGGTCTAATCGAACTCAATTTTATGAAGTTCCCGCTGCAACGAAGAAGTTTTCCGGGTTTCGAAGGGGCCGCTCTTCAATCGACAATGTGGTTGACCTTCCAACATCCGTCCAGCAGCAAAAAATTTTCAAAAGATTGACCATGGCGTTATTTTTGCACATCAACGGCACCTACGACAACGTAATACATCAGGTAATATTGGACGCTTTAGAAGCTGCTGAAATTGGAGGGAGCATGTTCAGCTGTATACGCAGCTTTTTGGCAGAAAGGCCGTGTTTTGTCCAGAACGAGAACGGACCAACCTCTTCACATCCAAATTCGCGGAGAGTCCCAGAGGGTGGAGTTGTGAGCCCAACTCTATTCAACCGTGCTCTCACGGCCGGTTGGCTCAATGCCTCAATCTGTTCAGATCTGAATATATGCTAATGATATCTGCATTTGGGCATCAAGCGTAACTCGTCCACAAGTTCGTGCGAGACTTCAAATGCGGCAACGATACTGAGGTTGTACCTTCGTCAGAAGGGCCTAAATAATTCGACCGAGAAATGTTCCTTCGTGGCGCTCAAAAACAAAAAAATGACAAGTAACCCCATACATATTAATGACAACGCCATTCTCTTATGAGAGAAGCCTCCGCGTCCTTGGCATTGTTATCGACAGGAACCTCTCGTAGAGTCCCCATCTCTACGACGTGAAAAAAGACAGCAATTGTTCATATCCCCTCCTTCTTCGAGGGAAAGTACTGGGGCGCATCTGTGCACTCGATGCTTCAACTGTACCGTTCGCAGTTCCGGTACTGCATGTGGTGCAGCTTTCCCATTTTAAGCAATATAAGAAATACAAACGTCCAGACACTTTAAAGTGTTCGAGCGCAAGCTCTACGAATCTGCTTTGAACTGCCTAAATGTGCCTCAACAGCAGCCACTGTTCTTGTTTCTGGAGAGCATCCTGTTACTCCAGTCAACGCAGTTGAAACATTGAGAACGCACATTCGGCAGCTCGCACGAGTCCCGAGTCATCATCTTGATGCTGTTCCAGTGCTCAGACCACATACTGCATTTGCAAAAGTAATAGGAGGTCATCGTGCCTGTCTTCCTTTGAAGTTCACCCCAGCTTCAAGATCGTGCTCACCTATATGCAGTTTTCATGAACCTCGGGTATGCCTCTCTATTCCGGGAATTGCTAAGAAATCTGGTTTACTATTGCCTGCTCTCAAACAAGAGATTGGATCATCTGTATTTTAACCACAATCACCGCACAGATGTCTGCACAGATGGCTCAGTGAATTCAACATATTCTGCTGGGTCTGTGGAGATACCGGCCAGGTCTATCTTAATGAATGTGAGGACTACCTATCTAATCTCTTCAAATGCTGCGGAACTAGCTGCCCTTCGGGCCGCAGCTCAGTTCATCACGAAGGAATCTCCACCTTACTGGACAATTTTCACCGAATCTAAGCCAGCTTTTCAAGGCCTGTAAGCTGCACTACGCCGCACGTCACACGAACGGGTCACACGTTGCAGAAATCCGCAAGCCGTACCACGACACCACATTGGAAGGACATGATGTATTTTTTTCAGTGGCTGCCAGGACATTGCGTAATTAATGGAAATCAGCAGGCAGATGAAGCTTCCCGTTTAGCCCACAACGACGGGATCGCTGTCAATATCCCTGCAACGAGAGCTGACGCAGCGCGTGGGCTTCATTCTTTGAGGCTGGCGCTCATACGTTCAGCGTGGAACACTGAAGAGTTCTGCGCCCGTCGCCTCAGGGCACTGGGCCTTGGACTGCGTCTCCTTCTTCCTTGTGACATAGCGCGTCGCGAAGCGAGATTACAGTGCCGTCCATGGCTCGGTGTTGCCTTCACAAATCAATATGCTTTCCGCACCGGGATGGCCGACAGTCGTTCTTCTGTAAACTTAGTCTGCGAAGAGACACTCAGTCGACTATCTCCTCTGTGAGTGCCCTGTCTTTGTGAACGAAAGACGTAAGCTGCGCTTTGGTCTGGACCGCCTCGATCCTCGCCCTTTCACAGAGGACAAGATCCTCGGTCCGTGGCCACAACAGTCGACTGCCATCCAGGCTTACAAGGCACCGTCTTGTCTTTTACGAAGGACTTCCTTGACTGATAGATTGTGACTGCTTCCCTTTTTAATGCCGTCATTCCCTTCCGCAGCGCAGGGAGGTCAACCGGAAGCATTTCTGGTTAACATCCTTGCCTTTCCCCCCTCTTTTAATCTACCTTCACATGAGTTAAATTCTCGCAAAACCAAACCATAAACAGCATATAGCTGCTTAAGCCTACTATGGCTTCATCTACGTGCGGGCGGATTGACATACATGCGGCAACATATCAGCAGGAACACTCTAATCTAGCTTCCAAAAGAAGAGCACGTCTTTTACGGTGAAAGCTGTTCATGGATAACCTTCTCCCGCTAGTAACTCACAGGTCCCGTTCACAACCCGCAGCTTTTCCGCACGACTAAGGATCCACTGCGTGTGCGAAGCTCATTGAGAGCGCGTCGTTCAAGCTTTGATGTTAGCGAGCGTTACGCGTGGTCTTAACATTGTGGCCAACACCTCGACACTCCTCTAAGAACCTCTAAACGTGTCTGTGTAGGGGTTAGGGGTAAGAAGTAGTTGTATGAAAACGTGCGGTTTCTTTTGCGCGCCTGCTCTCGATCTGGCTGCTACCGAAAGCATACCCTGTGCTGTGTGTTTGACTGCCTGGATAAAGTTATTGCTCGAGTTAACACGAAAACTGCTCCGTCTTGAGCAGCGGCACAGGTTTTCAACATAATGCGCTACTTTGCCGCGTGGTGAGTACGTCTCCCGCTGACGCGCAAGTGACATGCGAGAACTTGTTACATTTACACCACCTCCAGGCTACAGATATGTCCTGACAGTGACGTCCACAGCAATTGCAGCTGAACGCTTACCGCTTTGCCTTGACACACGTGCAATGGCGCTCCCACACAGCGGAGCAGGCAGCAACGGTGGTACAGTCCTCTGGTCTAGATCTCGTGACCTTGATGGCTCCACGCTACCAGTTCTCCACACGTTTATTTCGACAAGTTTTTTCATGTGGCAGGCATGCGCTTTCGCGACACGATGCTGCACAACAATGCAAGTCGGCATGCAGAACAAGCCACTAAGGAAAACAAAAATTAGCTGATATATTTGAAGAGCCGAAAAGATTTTAATGTATTTTCGTGCTCTAATTATTTTGTGCAGTATCCGTTACACCATGCATTATCGTTGCCGGTACACTTGCAAGGCGCGCCGCACGATCCTTTTTTACCACAGACCTGAAAAAAAAGCAGTTACAAATTTTTAAACAACTCAAAGGCTTTGGTTTTGCATTTCGGCGGAAACAGTTCGCTTTGAATTTAAATAACATTCCTCGTCACTAAAACACGTGTGCCATTGTGGCCTTTCATCTTTTTCTGCTGATTGCACCCATTAACTGATATCCCTACTAAGGAAGAAGTGCATCTGTTCGAACGCTGTTCTCAGCTGCTCTTACAATTTTTCGCATTTTTGTGGTTCTGTTTTTACTTAGTATTTAAAATACGCGCAAAGACCCAACGGATTTTACATAAAGGAGGGGGAGGCATTACTAAACGCATAAGCAGAACACAGAACGGCGGACCTATACAGATGATGAAGAAGCACAAAAAGCAACACAATTATTATAGACGCTACGCTTTTTGGCAGCTCGTTCCAAACTTTGGTGCCTAGAAGAAAAGGTGCAAATTTGCACAAGTTAGTTTTGGATTGTGGTAAGTATATATATTTGAATGGGAGAACGAAACGTTGAAATATATGTGATGGAGGGCGAAGATGTTCGAGTCGGTAATGGGTAGTTAATTATTACAGTTTGAAAAAAAGTATTGAAGCACAGAAGTGAGCCGTCGTTGCTGCAGTCTTTGAGGATTCAAGCAGTTTCGGAGCGGTGTAATACTGTTGCGACTGTAGCTGCTTGTTAGAAAACAAACCGCATGGCTCTGTAATAATTCGAGTGATTGTCTTAAATAAGCCTTATACGATTACCAAATAAAAGAGGCATATTCCAGCTGCAGTCAGATTAGAGTGTTGTCTAATATAACTTTTGTTTAAGGTGTGGCTATTTAGAGTGTTTTCTATCATTTCAAGCGTTTTACTCGCCTTGCTGATGGTGTATTGAATGTGCTGATCCCATTTTAAGTAAGTTGCCTTTATGACACTGAGGTATTTAAACTGATTTACCTTTTCAATAAGAGCATCATTGTTGTTTGTTTCGTGAGCTCACTGGTCCTGGTGTGAACAGGAAGCAGTTCCGAGAGAATCCGGTATGACGGATGCCGAGTACGGAGTGTTTATTTCTGTTTTTGCGTGCCTTTAGCCATAACGGTGGTTGGTGGCCGAGAATAGTCCTCTGAACCCAATGCTGCTCGTGGTAATCTAAGCGCCATGAATTCCGCTCCTGGGTGCACCCAAGAGCCGGTTGGCCCGCAGGTGCCGCCTAACGTTTTCAAGCCCGTATTACAGGTGCTTGAAGGTGCAGGAGCTTCAGCAACATTGCCAAGAGTTGTGAATGAAGACGAGGAACAATTGGAGAGCAAGCAGCTAGAAGCCCTATCTGCAGGAAAGCTGCTGGTATGATAGCACATTTAACTACGTGCTTAGTCAGTCAAAGAATAGGGGATATGACGAGGCCCCGTTTCTACCATCGGTGAAGATATGGGTGGTTCAACTACAAAAGAAACTTCTTCTTGTGGCCTTTATGTGCCCTCAACAGGCCATGCCCTTTCTTACCGGCTACAGCGGAGGACCTCCTCTACAACAGCTGAGCTTCACGGTATTAAGGAAGCTGTTTCTTACATCCTGTGCCGAACCGCCGGCCGTTGGGTTATCTTCACCGATTCAAAAGCATCTCTGCAGATCCTGGCCAACCTGCTGAAGAAAACGAATCACCAGCTAGTTTCCCTGGACATTGGGTATATCCATCATTTAGCTATTGCCGCAGGCCACTGCATAACCTTTCAGTGGGTACCTGCTCACTGTGGCATTATGGCTAAGGAAAAAGCAGATGAAGCGGCCCGTAAGGGCCATCAACATCAGAGATACATTCGAAGTTTTCTCACGAAATCTGATGCGTCCCAAATGGCTAAAAGTTTTGCGTACGAAGAAACGTATCGGCTTTGGAGTTTCCCGACGCATCAGTACCAATTTCTTCACACAATCGACCCACATCTTAGATCAAGACTCTCACCCAGAATTTCTCGACAACTCGAAACACTTTATCACCGACTTCGTCTGAATGCTGCATATACAAATGGCCTGCGATACCGTTTTGGACAAATGAACAGTCCGCATTGTGACAACTTTGCTTCGATAGAAACTGTGGAACATATCCTGCTTGAGTGCCCTGCGTATGCTAACGAGCGTGCGTTCTATGAACATTGCATGCAGAAGCTCTGCCCAGTGCCCCTAACAATGGACAAAGTTTTAGGCCCCTTAGCCTGCTTCAGGCAACAGAGACTTGCAATGAACTTTCTTTTTACATATTTAAAAGACATTGGACATCTCGATAAGCTCTAAATTCACTTGCAGGTTATCTTCATGCATTCTTCTTGCAGTGAACTTTGTCAGCCCATTCGTCGGACTATGCACTCCATCATTCCATAGGTTACATCAATACTCGCCACTGCATCCTTAGTACCGATTTCATGGCTGCATTTTATCTTCGTTTTTTTTTTCACCTCTTCCACGCTGCTCTCCTTCAGTCTTTATCTCCCAAATTCCCCTCCCTACGCAGAGTAGCATGCCAGCGATATTGAAACGCCGGCTAAATTCTCTGTTTCTTCATTACAGAGTCTCTCTCTCTCTCCCCGTTTATACTAGTCACATACAAGAAGAAACGGACTGAAAGAATTCCTAGTGTTTTGCCTGTCAAAGGAGGGCTGGAGCTTTAAACAGCGTGTCATCGAAAATATGGACAGCCGCCAAAAAAGAAAGTAACGTCATTGAGAGTGGACAAAGACGGGAGCTTCGCTGTTAGTCTTGCTTCCTTCGCTGCTGGCAAGCGTCTGCTTTTGTTATCTCATGAGGTCGGCCTAGGGGTCGCACCCTTCATACCTTAGATATGCACAACAAATATAAGGAAAATACGTAAGGTACCTCTTGAGTACCGTTATTGGCAGCTCCTAGCGCTTTTGAGGGACGCTGCAGTGATACTAGCTAAACGTCAAACAAAGCTACGGCGCCAAGGGGATAGAGAGAAGGATTCCCGTCTCGTTATTCCGTGATTCTCACGTTCTGAGATGATTGCCCTATGCCGAAAAAGGTGCACTTGGGAATTAAAATTCATCCCGTCCAACAGTACTTAGGTATTCCTCTCAGATGCTTGAAGCGCTGGCGGTGTGGCCTCTTGGCGTAGTTCTGTCACAGTCCGCGCCGATGCAAGATCTGTTCTGAGGCCCAAGAACACAAAGAGTGTAAACCACTTCAACCCAAGTGCGAGAACTTGTGAGATGGCCATGCTACGTCCTTCTCTGGATGCCTTCAGAACGCAGCAGCTTCATCTCTCCGACGACAAGAAATAATTAATGGATGACCACCTGGTCGAAATGCTTTACTTCCTAATCTGACATGTCGATGGAATAAGAGCAGGTAATGGCAGCAGCTCCACGAGCCGCGATATAAGCCACTAAGAGCATGGGCGTTGCTTCTCGAAGGCGGCGCCGCGTTCAGAGGCCAAATGACAAGGTCAATAAAACTTAGTACCGCGCGTAAACCCAACCCAAAAGCGTGGTATTGAAACTAGCGGATAAAACATGCACGTCATTTTTACAACTTTTGAACAAAGTCGCATGCTGTGTTCTCTCTCCTTTCCTTTCTTTGTCTTGTACGAAGTTGAAAGGACATTGAGGACGTATTGTAGTTAGCCTTTATCAGTGGCGCACTGCGTTCTAATATGAAAGACGTTACAGCTACCGAAGACGAATATTTGATAAGCTAGAAATAAGAAAAAATTAAATACACGAGTCGGCACTCTCACTGTTTTCCCAAGTGATCTGTGGTGTGCTAAAATAAAGTTTTACAGATAGATTCCTGAGGCTAGGAAATACCCCCTTCAATTCTAAAGGGCGATTACGAAGTGCTTTTTGGTATACGGACGTCACGAGTTTGAATCACCTGGCAGGGAAATTTTCAAATTCTATTATTGCGGACATGAATGCGTCGTTTTTTGCGAGGTAAATCCAGCATGGAAAGAAAGGGCCACATAAATTATTTTTATTAGAAACCAAAGTATTTAGGAGTTGTCACTGCGGCTTCGTGGGTCATTGAACTAAATGAAACAATCGGCTTTTTGCGACTTGGTCGAGGTTGCTCCAAGAGAGAGAGGACTACTTATAGGTCATAAGGCATTGGTCCAAATAAAACATTCAGATTTTCGTGACTTGGTCGCCGTTTCTTCAACACAGAGAGGATTTCTGTTAGCTCAGAAAAATATAGTTAAAGTTGGCCTTATCCACCACTAAGGTTCAAAATTGTGGCATTGGTGAATACATCGAATTTTGTCAATTTGTTTCATTTAGCCCTCAGCGTGTAACTTTTTACTCTTTCTTCTGCCCACGGTAATAATATCAGTAACGTGGACGGTAGAAAATACAATAACATCAAGACGCATAAGGCATCATTGTCTGCTGTGTTGGGCATGAATTTTAAACTAGTATAATCACAATGTACTTTTTAGAACAGCCAGTAGGGGCGACACTTGATTTTAATTTTTTTTTTCACTTCTGTACTATATAAGGCTTCTGTGAAAATGTTGTCTACGTAATTGGCGGAGATTCTGCTAATTCTCTATTACAGGGCTACTTAGATTTTTCCCAATCGTTGCCATTATTATCAGTCTATCTATGTCTACTGCAAAGCAAAGGCCCCTTCTATATCTGTTGAGGTAACCTTTTTTTATCAGCTGTGGGCACCCACCTGACTTTCTCGTACCTACGTTGCCCTTGACTTGACTTGCAAATCGCCCCGTTAGCCTAAAAGACCATTAGCTCATGTTCGCTGTACAAGTTCTACCAATACCTATTCTTTCGTTGATTTTTACTTACCATGAACTCGCATTCCTTCCCAGACCAATTCTGTTTACTTTCTCTCTCTTAACGTTACACCTATTATTTTGCTCTCCGTAGCTCGCAGCACTCTCCTCAACTTATTTTCGAGCCTTTTCGTTAGCCATCAATGTTCCGCCGCATAGAGGTGTACTGGGAAGTTGAATTTGTTTTTATTCTTTCTTCCAGAAGCACACAAGTCAGTTGTTATGGCTTGAGAGTGCCTTTCAAAAGAACTCTATGCCATTCATTGTAGTAGTTATTTCATTCGTTTGTTCCGGATTCGTGGTTACTACCTGGTGTAGATGGATCTATTCCCGGCCAATTTTCTGTCTTTCACTGCCCGTCGTAAAAATTTACACGCTTCCGAAAAGATTGAGGCTAGTTCCGATATTTCAATCGTCCTTTGCATTTCCTCCTTTCAGTTAATGAGCAAGGCAATGCAGTCAGCAATACTGACAGTAATAAAGAATTCTGTGTTGCCCATTGGAGGCAAATTCATAGAGGATAGTTCCTTAATATTCTATCTATCAAGGCACTACATCCTAGAGCGAATGTTGAGAGAGCGCACGCTGATTTCTGCAATATTTCGTAACCCTTAACTGCTGTGTAATTCAACAAATAGAACATCACAAGTGGAATTGTTGGCATTTACCACAAAATAATGGTTGGAGCATCTGCGAATAAGCAGGAGTCAGCACTTACATCTGCGACACATGGATATTTCCGATCTTTTGCTGGCCTGTTCTTTGGGTTGCAGGCTTCCACGCTGCATGCAGCAAAACATATAAAAACAATATTCGCAGTTTAGATACCTTGGTATTTCATCGCCTAGAAACGATGACTGCAAAAGGTTGAGAAAACATTGACGTTGTTTTCGACATCAGTTCCTGTAAATATCTGGCTGAGCATGGCTTAGAACATTTTCTAAACTTTATAAATGATTAAAAGAAACATATTCATGTTGCTTTCAGACCGGCGGCTATGCAAAATGTACTTTTATAGACCAGAGACTATGCAACAATTACTTTCGTGGTGGCTGTAGGCTTAGATGTAGCAAGTCCGAAGTATTCTTCAATTCTAAATAGGTTTACTTTGGCCAAGTAGCCAAGGGTGCTTATCGGAATCATGTCTTATTTTGCCATAACACTGTCAAAAGCTCTTTGCTTCCGTCTGTACGTGTGCTACATGGCAGATATCGGGTGCTGCAAAATAGCGCTTTTCACGCCCTGGGCTGCTATGCGCAGCGCACCTCGAGCCATCGCGTGGATGAAGCCCGTCCAAGGTCACCAGTCGAAGGGGCCAGGAGAGAAGGCTGAAGTATCGATCGGAGGAGCGGTGATGGGACAAAGAGGGAAGAAGTAGACGGAGAAAAAGGAGGGAAGTTGTTGCCGACCGAGATACTGAAAGAGGAGGTCAACGCAGCGACGCCGCTGGCCTATCGTTATCGATGCCACGAAGGTGATCGGTCACGTGAGCCCGTCTAATCGGTTCTGTGTTTCTCTTTGTCCCGAGCGGCTGCATCTCGTAAGCGAAGTGCTCGAGAAATTCCGTCCAAGATTCTCTTTGCGGAAAGCAGGGGAAAAATAAACCAAAAACCCAGCACGCGTACGTGGCCCAGCAGCTGCCCTTTTATTACCATTTTTAAACCCTTTCAGGAAAAAAGATGAAATTACAAATGAAAATGGGAGAGAACCTGGACAAGCAGAGATTTTCCAGGCTTAAAGCCAAAGCGAAATAAATAAGGAGGAGGCTCGCCGCACTCGAGGTTGACAAAAGTCCCAGTTCTGCTTGCCACCGTTCGAGGAGCCCATCGACTTGGTAGACACAGAGGGACGGTAGCCGACGAAGACTTCCCAGCGCCTAGAGTTCCTCCGGCGACAACGAGTGAAGGGCGAACATCCAAATTCAGGAACTGCCATCGCGGACAAAGTTGGTGCTAAGAGCACCGCGCTGCAGCGAGAGGGTAGGACAGAGGTAGTGGGAGTCAGCCGCCGCCGCCTCCTCTCCCGGCACGTGCTAATTTTTTAACTGAGCTGTTCAGCTATTTTTTTTTCACAAACCTTATGAGAGAACGACCAACATGCTTAGATCAGATCATTCTAAATGAGCCTTCTTATAAAGCCAGTAATTCAGCGCGCTTGGATCGATATCTCTAAAACCACAGCCGAAATTTTCACTTATATGTACCAACAGACAATGCTTTTTTCAAAGAAAATTGCCAATGCCCTTGAAAATAGCGTAACATGTAGCGCAATAAAGAAAGACCCAATTGGTAGGGTTTGTTTCGAGCATTTGTTAGCGTAGTTTATATTAATAAAAAATGTGTTCAGATCTACTCCAGGAATTTTTAAAATAGTAATCATCTGCTCTTTCTGCGCCAGTCCTTTTTTGTGGGATCCCGTCTGTAAAACTGCTATTCTTGTGCTTTTTTTATCGGGATTATGTTTTCTGATTTTCTCATCTCTATTACGCGCTTCACTGCTGTTCATGTTGCCTATACAAGTGACAGGTTGGGGAAGAGCACAGTGATCCGGGCAACCCTTTTTTGCTGGAATAAAATTATTTGCCTCTGACATGCACAGAACACTTCTATAGGACATTAGATTACAAAGGTAAGAGAATGTGCTCTGTGGACTAATCACCTTTCTCTGCATGTCCTCCTTGCACCAGCCTTAATTATTTTATGGCACGCACCTTCGCCGGAGAGGTTTATTTCTTCGATTCAGTGTTCATTGCTAGCATTTATTCCGCTTCACCACCACAACCATCGATAATATCATCATCAGCCTTACAACGCCCACTCAAGGGCAAATGCCTCTCCCCTGTGTCTCCAATTAACCGTGTCATTTGCCAGCTGCGCTAACCCTATGCGCGTAAACCTCTTACTGTCATCCGTTCACCCAAATTTCTGCCGCCCCCTGCTACGCCTGCCTTCTCTTGGAATCTACACCGTTACCCTTAAAGGTGCACTAAAGAGGAATCGCAACTCGTGTCTTTTTACACCGGGAACTCTACCTACACACTCCGAGCATTCTTAGGAACTTCGAATTATAGCCCTGTGCGGCCGATTGCCCTAATTAAATCAAATTAAACGTCCCGGCTCCCGCCTTTTATTGAACTCAACACGGTAACTAGGAGGAGTCAACCAACGCGTCAGCTAATCCCGTGGCGGCTTGCCGCTCTGCTATCGGCGGAGTGATACGTAAATCAAAGAGTCCGCATGCATTTTTATTTCCGCGGGCCTAATTTGCGGCTATATTGTCAGTGACTGAAACTGTTTATTCACAGAAACCTAAAAAACAAAATCAAAGCGAAAGGGAAGCTGCCACTGGACTGGCTGAAAGGCACTCCACGCGCTGGTTGACTCCGCCTACATTCCGCGTTGAGTTCAACAAAAAAGGGAGTCGGGGAGTTCGATCCGATTTAATCAGGAAACTCGGCCGCAGAGGACAATAATTCGAAGTTTCTAAGAATGCCCAGAACGTGTAGATAGCGTTCCCCTGGTAACAAGACGAGTTCAGATTCCTCTTTAGTGCAGCTTTAAGGACAAGCGGTTGTTGTTTTTTTCTATCCCATAAATGCCCTGCCCAAGCCTATTTCTTTCTCTTTATTTTTACTACTATGTCAATAACCCGCGTTTGTTCCCTCACCTACTCTGTCCGATTCCGGTCTCTTAACGTTACACCTATCATTATTCTTTCCATTGCTCCCTGTGTTGTCCTTAATTTGATCTGAACCATTTTCTTTCGCCTCCGCGTTTCTGCCCCGTATATGAGTAGCGGTAAGACACAGCTGTTGTTCACTTTTCTCTTGGGACATACTGGTGACCTTCCATTCATTATCTGAGAGAGGCTGCTATGTACGCTCCACCCAATTATTATTCTTCTAGTCATTTCCCTCGCATGATCCGGATGAGCGGTCACTACCTGCCCTAATTTCACTTCACCACCAATTGTGAACTGCTATTTACTTGCTAGTCTGTTCAACATTACTTTGGTTATGTTTGGTAATATTTTGGTAATTTATTGGTGGAGTATGTTAATTTGCATTTTCAGCGTTTTGCTGCGTATATATATTATACTCTATTATGTGGCGTCCTTCACACGGAAATCTTTAATATGCTCTCGAGACAGTACAGAATAAAGCATCCAGATTGTCTCTCATCTTACGCCATCACAGCTTGGCAACACTGAAGCACAGTTTGAATCTAACTTCTTGCACCGCGTACGTTTGTCCTGTTTTCATCCCAACATGCGTTATACCATACCATCCTGCCATTCCCCTGAAATCAAATCTTCCCTCCACCTCAGAGCCTGGCTTGCCTAGGTCATGCGCATGAAAGGCCGCCCGATTTTCGTTGGCAGAGTAAAATATGCACGCTCGCAGATGGCGTTGACAGTAAGTGAATGATACACTTTGCCAACAAATATCGTCAACCACAATGATTTATCGTCTTTGAAAACAGCTTTATTAAAACGCTTCAAATGTGTCATAGCGCTTGATCCCGGTGAGAGTGATAAATGCCGTTACATTTCTGCCGCTATCGTTTGATGTTGCTTACGTTGTGGTATTTCTTATGCTATGCTAAACGATACCACAGCTTTCTTTTTTGTACCGATCTGTTTTAACAAGTTTTGGTTCTTCTGTTGCATTCAGTTGTTAACTTGACTTTGCCTACTGCATCTGTCTGCCATTTGCTCTCGTGTTGGTGCCGATTTGCAAAAGTTCCTCCCCTATGTAATGGCAGGATGCATCCTAAGTGTTTCTTCTAATACTGCACTTTATTAAGTCGTCGCTGTCGGTTTACGTGCTCCAGCAGTCCCTCGAGCGATATATTGAAGGCTTTTTTTCACCCCTTCACATTTTTACGCTGTTGAGACACAACATGTGCTTATTACTTTCTCCCGACCGCACATACGAGTGCTCGCGCCATTGTTTCAATGGGCCGACGACATATGCACTCATCAGACCAGTAAGCAATATGGCTACCCGCGGACAGCGTTCCGTGGAGCGATGTATAGCGCATTATTATATGCCCCCCCTACCCGCCAGCGGGTAAGCTTCAAGGCATGTAGCTCGATAAGTTCGCACAGTCGCAATCATGCTCACAACATCACGACTACATACCTTGGCATCAGGCTGTGCATGCACAGGAGGAGGATGACCGCAATCTCGAGATAACGCTGCATTTTTTTGTATTCTTTCGATGCTTCTTTTGATATCCTGTAACGATAACAAACAAATGTACGAAGCAGGGCACATTTCAACATTGGACAAAATATTCGCACTTAGTGTTCTACTGTGCTTCAGCAATCGTTCGCAGCAATTATTCGCCTTAGTTAACAAAGCTGCGTAACATGCACATAGGAGGGAACCCGGTTGCTCTGCCTAAACTTTTGTCCCAAACTCTTCCCAGTAAAAACCTCTATACACATTTTTGAAAATCGCCGCGAAAAAACGCTCAAGAAGCTCAATCAGTGGTAATTGTTTTATCACTCTTCATGTGCAAGACAATGGTTGCTGCGAACTGTCTATGGATACATATGCTTTTCTACGCCCTGGTTACACATTGAATTTATGGGTGTAAATGTGTTCGGTGTACCAAATAGGGTTTTGCAATCTATGAAAACTGTGTATGTTGGCGTGGTTTATCATTTACATTTCTATGCAACTTAATGGCTGAAGTCAATAGTCGATTTTGATTACGTTTCCCGAAAGCTAGCCACTGTCTCTTGCGTGTCAAATATTCGAGAAATTTTGTGTTTATGGCGAAACAGATCCATGTTCAATTCTTACTGTTCCACCTAAATAGCTTCAAGTTCATTTCTACACCTACGGCACATTTCACAAGTTATTTGCGGAGCAATGGAAGCGATGAGCACGAGGATATGAGGAGTCCGACAACTCTCATAGGCGTGCTGTCCTTGCTCGTTCGTTACAAAAACAAGTATGTAAGCCGACGCGTTGCGCCGGAGTCAATAGTTTCTGCTTCAGTGCGGACACATTGTGAAAAAGAAACTTAACGCAGACGACCATTCGAGACTTTCCTTTCAGAGTTTTCGCATCTTTGTACGGATTCTGATCGCCACTGCGAGTTCGTTGCTAGCATGGTTCCTCGACCCTAGCATCGGTTCGAAATTTTGATTTCACACAAAAATTCGGTGGCTGCTAGAAGTTTCTGGTGGTTTCGTGCCAAGGTATTTCGGTTTTGCTTATCTGGCCGTGTGCCTGACATTGGCGCTGAAGACACCAACCTTTTCTGTATACATATAGGTGCCCAGTAAGTTTACAACAGGAAAATAATATAAGCACCCTCATTCATAAGAAGAAATTTTGTGGTTGTTGCGGAAACATAGTCGACCTCTCTGCTTTGCTCTCTGAGCTCGCAAGAAACTGGTCGGTGTTTTGTTGTTCTGGGTTATCGTTGTTATCGGGCGGGAGGTTTGGCCTTACGACACCGTCAAGAGCTCCGAAACGCCTCCATGTAGTACGCCTCAATATGGGTGGTCACCTGGAGGATACCTACAAGGGTAGCCGTCAAGTAAGGGATAAAGGGGCAAAATGTGAAAAAAAGCAACGTTTGCTCTTGGTGTCATTCGATCGCGATTGATAATTGGATGTTTGCTGTTCTCATATCTCCCTGCGTGAGTTCCTGTTGCACTTCAAAATATAGAGGTGCTTACCGGCTCCTTATGGATAAGTCTGAATTTTTAGCGCATTCTGCACTACCTTTCAAGTGGAAATGATAATTTTGTGGATTATTTATTGAGGGCAATTCATTCCTAGAAGAGTTTCAGCATAATCTTCAAAATTCGTTTAAAACAGGCCTTAAACACACTGGAAGATTACTTCCGCGATGTGGGCTTGGAACTGTTACTTCTGACGTCAAGCTATATTATTGTGTCCAATATTGCCGAAACAAAATAGCAAGCTGCAAAATTTACTGTCATGATTGGTAACCAGACATTACAAGGTGCGGTTTAACTTAGTCATTGGCCTAGAAATATGTACATAAGTCACTTAAAGGAACACAATGGCTCCACTAGACATAGAAAGCAGGAGAGACTACACTGCAATTGACCATAAGTATCTCGTATATTGGTGGAAGGGCAAGGACCGAGGCGGCCAAACGTCAGCACTTCACTCCAGGATACAATACCAGGCTCAGTTCCATCGACTGAGGAGACTGCAGTGTGGGGCGCTTGAAACACTGAATAGGAAAGCAAAGCGCACCATCATGGCCTTGCCAAAACTAATACCCATACTGATTCTCCATGAATATGCACAGTTGAACTCTCTGACAGAACTTTTTGAACAGCGAAAGGACACAACAGATCTCAAAAAGTACCTTACGCCTGTTGCAGCTTTATATAGTGAGGTCACAGCGCAGTCACCGGAAATATAGACCCCCCTCTATAGACGAAATTAACTATCAACAAGGTGACCAAGCTCTGTTAAGGCGAAAGGCTTTAATGGTTCATGCTCGCGTCCGTCGGTCCGTTACGCTCTTAAACTCGATAAGAAAAAATCTTTGTGCACGGTGACTTTCGAACCACCATGCTTCCGTTCCGCAGCCGAGCTTGCTAACGAATACGCTACTTTCTGCCAAAGCATATGCAGTTCTCCTTGTCTAGGATGCTGGAGAGTGTTTGCAGAAAGGCGTCCAATCAAACGGATGCCTCCCAAACGCCCTCCAGTGTCTTCAGCATTTGAGTGTTGTGTGTTGTGTTTTATTGTGCTGGGCTTAATGGCGCGTAAGCAACTAAGGCTATCATGCGCCAAGCTCAAGGTGTAAGAAATTGTTTTCTGCAGATTGTTACAAATATGTGCAAAATATGGTGGCGTAGGAAGCTTAAAACGTTATTTCCTCCTGTCTAGTATTGAGAGCAAAAACAACGTTTATAAATGGCTAACATTTAAAGCTTCAAAATAGGTCGGGTAACCTTATCAGCCATCCTTGGCTGGGCAGGGAACTGGAGGCTCCCAACAAGTTCAAATCACAAGCTTAGTCTATCCTTCAGGAATGAGAAAGTGGTTTAGGTGCATCAGGGGAAGCACTGGGTGATGATTTACATTTTCGAAGAAAACCATCTTCTGGTAAAATTTAAAAACGCAAAACATGTCCACAATTGCATTATCACCAAAGAGCAATTCTGGTTGAAAAGCTATGCATTGGTTATAAAACGAAGAGCACTTTTTCCGTAGCTTTTCCAACCCCGAACATGAAATTAAAATACGATTGACTGTATGTTCACCTCCACATGTACAAACTGGCTTGTCTTCTTTTGTTAGCATAAAGTTGAGTGTAATGATTGTGTGGCCTATACGGAGACGGTAGATAATGACTTCCTTGAAACGTTTCTCGTGCACGCATAGCTTCTATTCACCTAGAACTGGTTTTATTAAGTGTACCTTGTTATTTACTTCGTTGTTCGAAGCGGGCTGCCATTTTTTCTTCGCATTACTATGAAGTAACATGCAATTTTTATAGGTCACATTTAGGTTTTAATTTGCTTGTCACATGATTGTGCAGCGCACAAATCTGTTCTTTCGTTCCCCTTTAGGCCGACATGACTTAGTACCGAGCAAAGTCTTATGCTGTCTCCTTGAGCTACGGGTGTGGTAATGTTGTGTATGAGGTCGCCAAGCAGCGGAGTTATTGCATTTCCAGAATGAAAGGCTGTAAGCACACTTGGCGAGGCTGTATATATAATAGTGTTGGCGAGGTTCTCATTTATTCTTTTTTCTATGGATATACAGAGAGCGTAGCATTCGGCGGTGAAGATTGATGCACATTGTGGAAGTACTACTATTCAATTACAAATTTCTTGTACCAATGCGCTTCCAACGTAAGCATTTGTTTTTCAACCATCTATATGAAAAGGTGTGAAACTACTGTATTTTTTCTCGAGTGCAAGAAATTCTTGTATTATAACTTGTTCTGGAAATTATTTTTTGCAAAACTGTGTAAAAGTGAAACCACAGATTTCCGGGAAATTGTACCTTGGTGGCAGTGGCCCTCGCCGTCGAGCAATGTTTGGCAATACGTCTAGTACACTGGGGTTCTGGTACATCTCTTCAAATCGCAATAGCAGTGGCCGGGTAACTTGCGGTTGATTGTTAAAGAATATTCTAGATGGGCACATTGAAGCGATGGGATAACATACATGTTTGTGCAGTGAACGGATTTTTAGAATGTACGAACATGTGAGCATGGCTCTTTTGTCTGTCACAACTTCGCGCACTTTTGCGTGCGCTCCCAGACACCCTTAGAGCTTGTGGGGGTAGCGGTCTCGGTCACAAAGGAGATGCCCTCGACTCAGCGTGTCAAGCTCAGGTGGAGACCAGCTACCAGGCGACGAGGGGGTTGGTCGTTTGGTGCCCAGCTTTCGCCGGTCGCAAGCCAGAGATTGGGTAGGAACCAAAGGTTCACAATACAAAACAATGTTTATACAGCGAAGAGACGATACAGAGGATTTCACAATCGCTCGTACGAGCACATACGAAGTGATTTACAAATACAATGCAGCTCGTGCAAACTACCAGTCGAAAGAGATTACAATTCAACAAAATATTTGCACCTAAAGTGCACTAACACAGAGACAGACAAACAAACACAAATTGTTCTCGGGGCACTGCGACGGTCCGACGACCTGAGGAGCACGACGGGGCCGATCCGCAGACTAGCACACGTTGCCTCGCTTGGTCCGTAGCCGGTCGAGTGGTGTTCTCCCGGGAGTCAAGAGGGCGAGCTTCTCGGAAGTTTAAACGGCGGCTCGGGCTAACAGAAAGCGGTTAAAGCTCTCATTTATAGGCGCAGTCCGCGTCTGTTTCTTCTTCGCGCCAAGGCAGGCGCGCACACACACGCAGTATCAACTGCACAATTTCCTTCTCCTCCTCGCGCCGGGCGCGCGACCCCATCGGTCGAGCGCCGACACCGCCTTCGAGAAGATTCTGGGTCCTTTTTGCGATGCGAAGATGCCGGCGCGAGAGCGAAGGGAAGAGGGTATCACTTTAGCACGGTCAAGGTTACGCCCACTCCGTCGACGATGAGTAGAAACTACTCGGACATTCTATAGAAATCGACGCCACGCGTGGCCAAGGCCACGTGGCCTTGGCGTGTGCAGAAGCACACGCCAAGTTACGCACTCTCCGGGGATCCTTCCCGCTGTTGTTTTTTTGTTTTATTTTACCGCGCGCGGGCGCGATTGCTTACGCGCAGAGCCATATTTTTGAATATGCGCCGAATATTGTGACACTGTCAGTGATGGTTCGTTGGCTTTTACATACAGGCTATTTATGAGTGGCGTTCTGTATGGACCAGTGGATCCAGTCTTTTAAGGTACGATGGTCTCTCTGATGCATTAACTATACGACAATGGTATAAGGTGGAGCGTACTACAGAGCGGCAAATTTGTAGCAGACATGTTCTGTCAGAGCTCCAGTGTTTTCGTGATAGTATATTTAGTATATTTAGTTTATGTGCGGCAGTAGTGTGAGTTTCTTTTATCAAAAGTTATATTGAAGAATTTGTGCTCAACTTTTACTGGTAATGTGACTTCAGCAAGATAAAGAATAGAATCAGTGTGTAGACCTCTCTTCAGCGAGAACAAACAGCTACTGACTTTTGCGTGAAAAACTTGCAACCGTTTTTATCTACCCACGTGGTTAGTTTGTTTGCTGTCAATTGTATTTGTCTCTCGCATGTTGTTCTGTTTGAGCATGTGCGAGCTATTTGAAGGTTATCGACGTAGACTGAATACATGATGGACTTGGGGATTACTTTAGCTATAGAATTCATTTTTATAATAAAGAGGTTCGTGCTTAATATACACCCCTGAGGCACTCTATTTTCCTGAATGAATTTTCTCGAGAGTGCTGAGCCTAGGCGCACCTTAAAAAACGATTTGAAAGGAAGTCACTTAGGCAGTTTAATATCCTACCGAGGATTCACAGGTCGCCTAGGTCGCGGAGGATCCCAAACTTCCAAGTTGTATAATATGCTTTCTCCATATCAAAGAAGGCAATAGTCTTGTTTGTGTATAAAAGCTTCTCTAATTGTGTTTTCGAGAGGAACTAGATGGTCAGCTTTTGGGCTTGCCTTTTTATAACCACATTGATGGATGTCGACAGGTTCGCGCGATTTAAGGACAAATGTTAGTCTTATATTCAGAACACTCCCAAATGATTTGGGGAGACAGAATGTAAGTGCCATTGGCCGGTAGCTTTTAGAGGAAGTTGTTGGTTTTCCGTGTTTCAGGAATTGCACTGTGACGGCTGTTTTCCACTCGTCAAGTATTTTCTCTTGTATGAAAGTTTGTCAAAGAAATTCGAGAGCGCCGCTACGGCAGGCTGTAACAGATGGGTGAGCATATGATAGTGAGTCTGGTTGGTTTTTGGAGCAGATTTTTTTTGCGGGCAGACAGTACTTTATTTATTTCTTGGAGAACAATTAAATTGATGTATTCTTCGTTTGAACCTACACTTGTTGGAAGTCCTTGTTTTTCGGCTCTAATTTCGTATATTAGGAATGACTGCGTATAGTGAGACGAACTGGAAACTGCAGCGAAGTGTGAGAGCTTATTTAACCGGCCGAACTCAGTGTGTTGATGTGAATGGTGTTCTTTCTGAATCCCTTCCTGTTACTTCCGGTGTTCCACAGGGTAGTGGGTTAGGACCATTGCTGTTTTTAATGTATATAAATGATATAATGGATACCATTCCTTCGTCTTTCTCAATAAGATTCTTGGCAGATGACTGCGTTGTATATAAAAAAATAGCATCAATTGGAGATTATCAATTGCTTCAAGAATCATTGCTCAAAATATGTGACTTGTGTGAAGAATGGAACATGGATTTAAACATTGATAAGAGTGCACTTCTGAGAGTTACGAGAAAAAAACGTTAGTGATTACCAACGTTGCCTTCACCACAGCCATATTAGAGAGGTCTCTTGATATAAATATCTAGGAATTCCTCTCAACAACCGTTTAACCTGGGGCACTCATATTTTTGAAATCTCTTTAGCCGCTTTCTCTAATGTTTGTTTCTTGAGACGTAAATTAAGACATACTTCTAGCAATATTAAGCTATTGGGTTAAAACATTTTGCCAGGTCCCAACATGAATACTCTTCAGAAATTCGGGACCCGCACAGCAAGAAAGATATCTATAAACTAGAGCTCATCCAGAGGAAGGCAGTAGGCTTAATGTTTCATAAATATAGAAGGTGTGACTCCCCAACAAAGCTCATGAAAGACAATAACATTTCGTTGCTCCGTACGTGCAGAAAACTTAACCGTATTTCTTTCCTTCATAAAATTATCACATGTAAGCTTAGCATTTGTCCCCCTTCATTCCTCAGGCACTGTACTACTCGAAGGACCCGCCATAGTAGGTAGCACTCCTTACAGATTCTTCTCGCTAAAACAAAAGCATTTCAGCACACTTCCTTTCTTCAAACAATATCAAAATGGAACGCACTCCATGAATCGATCTTTAACTCTCCTAACGTGGAACAGGCGCTAAAAACTTTCTTGGTTCACTAAAAAGGAAGTGACTCTCCTACATTCAGATTTCATCATGTATTTCTATTTTGTCTTTGCTATGTTCATCCTTATTAAAGTTTGATTTTTGCTTTGTGTGACATGAAATGTTTTCACGTGGTGTTGTGATTTGTGTTTTTTTCCTCCCTCTCATCCTTGGGCCAATCCTGGCCTGCAGTGTCTTGAAATAAATAAATTAAATGCCTGCCTGTTCCTTTATAACTGTTTGCGTGTCAGGTGTTGTCAAAAAGGGAATTGTGAATGGTGAGAAGGTGCGATTTAATTTTCGAACCTGCTCCCACATTTTTTTATGTAAATTGACCGTTTATAGAAGAAACATAACTTTGCCATTAGGTTTTCTCTGCACTAAGATGGATGTAACGAGATTTGGCTCTTGACTGTCTAAAATGAACGAGGTTCTCTTGTGTTGGGTACCTGCGATATTTACCCCAAGCTCTATTTTGTAGCTTTTTTGCTTCCTTGCAGTTTTTTGTCCACCACACTTTGTGGTTTGGTCGCGCCGCTCCTGAAGACTGAGGAATAGCTAAATGTGCGGCAGTTATGATGCAATTCGCGAACTTCTCAGTTTTTTATCAATGCTCAGATTTTCTAAACATTTTTTCTAATGTGGCTACTGATGTAATATATTTCCAGTCTGCTGAATGAAGCTTCCAATATCGCAGCTTTTTTGGGGTGGTTTGCAGTGGGGATGTTGAACTGATTAATACAGTAAGGTGATCGCTGCCATATGGGTTGTCAATCACATTCCATTTCAAATCGCTAAAAAACACAAGGTGACCAAAAAAAAAATCTAGGCAGCTTATTTTCCTACTGCTCGGAGAACAATAAATGTGTTTGGCCGTGTGCAAGCACCAGATATTGTTGCAGAGAACAACATTTTCTAGAATCTGGCCTCTGACATCCGTTTGTTCACTTCCTCAAAAGGAGAAGGGAGTATTATAATCACCAACTAAAAGATATGGCTCCGGTATTTTATTGCAAGTGTTTCTAAATCATGAAGTGTGACAATTAAGTAAGATTCAGTGTATAGGGAGCAGATTTTTAAGCTTTTAAAATTAAGGACGGTAACAGCAACCACTTCATAAGTGGTTTTAAGGTCGATTTTTCAAGTTGCAACGCCACCCTGGACCACAATGCGGCACCTCCAGAGAGCCTGCTTGAGGTCTCTCGATCGCAGCGATCGACATGGTACATTTTATGGACATTTTCTTTCTGTTGACTTAGGTTAGTCTCCTAGAGGCAGAGTGGTACCGGAGAGAATTATGTTAAAATATCTGTTACGTCAGTGTAGTTGTTTAAAAGTGCAAGACAGTTCCAGTGAACTAGAAATGCCATGATTGTAGACTAGTTTGGGATAAGGTACAAAAACTAGGTTGGTCGGTCTTTGGGAACTTTTATAGGGGCTTTATCCTTTTTCTTGCTCTCGAGAGAGCTTTGCCGCCACTGCAGCGGTGGCGAGGGAGGAGTTGTGTCCATCGCCTCACCAGAGGCGCTCCCGCATTTAAGATTCACAAACAATTGTGTACCTAAATAACATCTTATCCAAACATCAGTGACACAAGCAGCAACACCACGCTAAAGGCTTTCGCCTAACCGCACATTAGGTCAACAGAGTGCTTCCTGAATTTTGTTTCGAACTTAAGGCTCACAAATCGAACCGTGCTTGATATAAATCTGGGAACGGGTATAGCTTATCGGGCGCATCGGTGATAGAAAAGGCGGGAGAACAGCTTCTACAGGCACTGCACATTCTGATTTATTCACAAATCCGGATCCGGGCTACGCCTCCGACTGCACGGCTCCACTTCTTATGGAGCGTTACGCTAATCGTGATGCAGTGGAGTCTATAGAAAACATCCCGTCTTTAAGACAAGCCTATATCTAGACGGACTCCTAAGCGGCTATTAAACAACTCAGATGAGTTACAAAGGCACTAAGCATCACTCAGGAGATACATGCTCTAAATAGGAAAATAAATAAACACATACAGATACATTAGACACAAGATACTCAGAATATTTAGCAGTGGAAAGCAGACGTCCTTACAAATCAAACCGCAAATACGAATGTGGTGCCAACTAGCCTCTCTTTTGGTCTACGCTCCGCTCTTCCCATCTTGTCGTCCTGTCTAAGCAGTGTGCTTTGATTCCCCCGCGCACTCCTCCTCCCTCATAACTTAACGAGATTGGAGGTGGTATTACATAGAAGGATAACGGCTGGGGCCGCCCTTACCCCATCGATATTAAGCCGATGGGGTTCTCAAGAAGATGCAGTGCTCGGCACATGTCTCAAGTGTTGCACGCCAGCCGCTCAAGTGGGTATCCACCTCTTTTTGTAAACTTGCCCAGGAACGTACTCAGGAAGAACACGGTTACTGGAAGCCGGACTGATGGCTGCAAGGGAAGAAGAACTGTCCCCGCGGCTTACGGAGAATGCTAAAAGCCGGAGCATGCTGAGATTCCTGGAAGAGATCAGGCTCCACTACCTACTCTAGCTTACCGACGTCCTGTTCTTATTCCTACCATAACTTTGGCGCATGATAGCCTTAAATTCTTATGCGCCATTAAACCCAACATAACACAACAGATTTTCTTATTCTACATAGCAAGTCATCAATAATAAAAAGAACCGAGTCGCTGGGACGGATCTTGCAGTGTAGCGTAGAGCGTAGGCAGCACCAGCTAAGAGACTAGCTTCGTCATCATCAGGCGAAGCGTATTCTTGGCGCATGCCTAGTAGCGGAAACGGCTGCAGTTGGCACACTGCAGCGGAAATAATTGCACCTGCGTAATATAGTCCAAAACATGCTCATCGGCAGTACTCTGCGAGAGCTGGAAGCTACGCAGAAATACTGGCCTATTCCATTTTGTGGTCTTGTCGCACCACTGTTGACCTTCTCACCTAGTAAATGTTTTTTTTTTATTTACTGAAGCAGCCAGTGTACAAAGTCAGGCTACAATTACAGGCCAGACCTCAAGCCACACGCAATACCTCGTTTGCTTACGATTAAAAACACAGTGATAACCTTTCAAAACCAAAATGGATTGTTCATTAGCCAAAAAGCTGCAACTTACAATCGTGGTCAAATTAGGTCAATAAATTGGCTTGCGCAAGGTACATAATTCCCAGAACATGTAATCAGTCGTCTCTTTTATCAGTAAGAAGGATTATTTTCTCTATCTACTAATACTATCTGCTGCTGGCAATGAGGAGAGTGATGATATCTGTGATGAAATCAACTGATCGAATGCTCGGCGCAGCAAACTGTCACAGCGGCAAGATAACGTCACGATCACTCCATTGAAATATTGGATATGAGTATTCACATAGAATTAAGATAATATAGAGCCGAATTACGCGGAAAATATGCAGAAACTCGTTACCTTTCTACACACAAGTCGTTTCTGTAAATAGGTTATGCCATCAGACGAAGACAAAGTGTGCGAAAAATTGTCAATTTAAACCCAGCAATGAACAGAAATGTGTTAAATACCTTTTTAGTCACTGCATATAGCGTGTACGTTTATGTTCAGAACTTATAGACATTGATAATGGAAAACAACTTTATTTTGTAGAGTATTAGAAACGGTACCTATGCCAGCACCATTCGTCTAATTACGCATGCAAGACAGCAAAGCTCGACATGAAGTGCTCTTTCATGTTAAGCAGCTGTTGTGTCCCCTGGCAAAAATCTGCTGTTAAAGGCGACGGTTATAAAGGTTTGCTCCAGTCAGGAGTGTGGTATCGCTCCACATGACCGCATGCGATCCAAAATGGTACCCCGGCTTATCGCCCACTCTAAAAGAAATACTTAAACAAAGAGCGCTAGCCCAACACCACTGGCACAGTGATTCTTCGGTTACACTAGCCAAGAAAGAAGGGTTATCAACGTCGCCTGCGACTCCACGTCCTTCCCAGGACGAGGGCCACAAGCAACAGCTACGTCGCACCTGGAAGGAGCCTCATGCTGAGTGCCGCGGTTTCGCGTCCGTAATTACTTGTTTTACGCTGAATGTTTAGACTTCCATATCTCAGGATAACGGTTTTTACTAAAATCGTTCATAATAGAAGAGACCTTGAATATCAGTGCCTCACAGTTTTCAGTATAAGCCTCAACCCAACTGCACCATAAAAAAAGTTTATGAATGAATTTTAGTTTAATACTCAGGTTACAATGACAATTTTTCTCACTCAGTGCCCACCTGGCCACATCACTCAATTGGAACAAAAATTAACTTTTGTGTACTGCTCTTCATATTTGTTTCTAATTCGCAAACCTAATACTGAACAACTTGCACATTCTGTAAACTATGGAAGGTAACTCATGTACGCATAAGATATACATATGAAGGAGGCCAACATTCATTGAAACCAACAAAGCTTAAGCGGATGTCTTTTATTTTTGTGGGTTTCGTAGATGGGAAGTTGCTACTGTTTTTATTTTTCATCTGACGAATATTTTTTAAAGAAGGCGAAGGAAAACCACCAAATGTTTCCGGTGCAAACCGTTCTGATGACGTCCGCATTTTGCTACTGTTCTCAACCAATAGAACTGTGGCCGAGGCTTTTCATTCCACTAATGAGCTTGTGTTGCCTACAGCCTAGCTCTGAGAGGGACCGCAGCGGTGGCCTAGTGGTCGGAGCATGCGCCTCGCATGCGGGAGGTGTGGGTTTTGTGGGGTGGGGTGTGTGCAGACACAGATGCCCTTGCGCCAAAAAAATTCATCACCATCACTAACTTTGAGAGTGTTTACCAGCGCCACACTCGTCCATAGCGGGGATATAGTACGTCCTGTATTACTGCAAGTTCCACGTGAAACGTGTTCAAACGGTGAGGGCGGCAGCTGTGCGAGAACCCTCTATGTTACCATGGCATGAAGACGTCCGGAACCATGGCCCTCTCTGTTGAGCAGAAAAGGGAAGGGAAATAAGAAGCATCGTCGGCAGAATGCGGAGTTTTTTCCGTTCTGGTTCCACCCGCACCCTGTTTTTTTTTTGTTAGTGCAAAAGCATTGTTTCACGAGGTCAACCCGGCTCACCGAGTTTGTGTGAAGCTTGATATGGAGGCTTACCTTGCCCGAGCCATAAATAAATAAAGGAAATGAATATTCTCGTGACTGGGATTCAAACCCTCGGCTGCGCGAACAGATAAGCTTCGCTGGCCACTGCACGACAGCACTATGCTCTCGCCGCAGCCGATCACGCCTCCTGTTAAACTGCAACTCTCTCTCACACTGTGCTTCGCACATCGTCATCGTCAAAAATTAATAGTACTATCTAACTAATATAGTCTCCATATGTTCCTGCGGCGCAGCACAGCAAAACCAAGAGGCAGCCAGGCTAAACACATGCTTTTGCACGTCTATTCGGTTAACTACGTTAAAACCCCCAGAACTTTTCCTTCTACCTTTTTATCAAGTTATTTTCATATCAAAATGGTTTACTAAAAATTTCTCTTTTATGTACACCGCAGAATAAGAGCAAACGAAATCACCCGTATTGTTAAATAGGCTCCATTTCTTTCGCAACGCTTGCATGTGAAACATACGGAGAACAAATGTGATAACCGCAACTGCCATACGAATGCTTCAAAGGGACTGCTGAACGGCGATATTATCGTGGACTTTTTCAGCACACCAGAAGTTTAGCCAGATTAAGTAAGTGCGTCAGAAGAGCTACTTCGCTAGGACGTTGTCAAGCGCTTGTTCAGCACACCGAAGCCTTAGCTACAGATGATGTGCACCCCCCAAAAGCGGTGCCGCCAATTCCGTTCATAATGCACTCTTACTGTTCATATGCGTTCCAGCTTTGTAAATAAATTCAAGCCTCGAAAGCCTTGCATAAAGTCGCCGCATCAGCAGCCTGATTACATAACGAGAATTTTCACGGCTCACTTTATCAGGCGTCTTACATTGAGTATCGCACCGACATAAATCACCGCACTGCTCATTCATTCCAGATCACCTGGACACTAGCCCGCTCTGCAACGTTTTAAGGATCTTTCTTCCCCGAGCAATAATGAAATGGAATGCCTTTCCCCACTACGTCGCTGCTATCGCAAGCGCATCTGCTTTTTTTGATCTCGTCGCCAATCAGATCCGAAGGCAAAATACCTCTAATGATTTCCGTCCAAACTCTACTCCATCACTTTTGTAGTACAACGTCAAGGGGTCTTTAAGCGATTAAAACTGAAGCGAAGTAAGCAGCTTTAAGGTATGCCGTCGGGAACTCCCTATTTCAACCAAACCTGCAGCTTAGTTACACATTTTAATTACCTGCATTCCTGCAACTTGCAGCCTTCTCTGTTATGGGCCTCTTCTCTAAATAAAGCACCCTTTTTGATAACATTTGAAGCGGCAGCAAATGCGATTTCCAAATGCCATGGAAGCTTTTAAAAGGACTACACTATCGATTTTAGCGCACTTTATCGAGGGTGCTTTTAAGTACTTTACCTACTAGTTGCGTCATCACTGCTGCAACTAGCAATTGTGATGAAACGTTTTAATTAATGGAACCAATTAGACAATTTATCAATACTTTCACTGCACAAATATGCACAATTTAAAATGCGTTTTTTTTTTAGTTTTTTAATGCAAAAGCACAGTACTCACAGTCAGGGTGCAAATGACCAGCAGTAATGCAGTTGTTTTAAAGGCGGCGACTCTATACACGAGCAGAGCCTCCTGCTAGAATAATGCGGTCATCACATACGCGTGTATTTGTGCGCAGCGTCTTGAATAGTAGGGCAACAACAAAATTTGCCCAGTTTGCTTCTGTTATTAAGAAACATGCTCTGAAATATTATAAAATAAACTTTGCAGGGCAGAACTCATCAGCTGAAATTAAGATCTCGCCCTACGCTAGCTTAAATTAGTTCTAAATAGCGGATGCTTGGGAGGGGGAGGGGGCAAAAGAAACGTAGAGAATACCGAAAGCTTAGTGTTCATTGTTTGGTTGAGCGGAGAGCTTTGCATGTGAATGTCAAAATTAATTTCATTGTTGTCGTGTTATCCTCATATGAAAAGTGCCTATTCGTTTTGAAAACTTCAGATAATAAACTTGCGCCTTATCTCAGTGCATGAGACGGGTGAGAGCTTACGTACGAGGCACGGCCTCCGAGGTAAAGAATAAAGGCCGGGTTTGCTGAACATGCCTGGGCCCTGCCGTGTCGTTCAATCTGGGAGGCCATGTATGAGGATTACGGACACCACCACGCGAGTAGACCCCGCCATCGCGCTCATCCTCGTATCCCGCGCATACCGATCCCAGCAGAATGGCAATTTGGGGTCTCTATTTTTGGAATAGTTACGAAATAAAAGTACGGCAGGCCTTATTCGAATTTGTCGCCAGTTATTCTAAACGTGCTCAAAAATTTGAGGGCATATTCGCTTCGTTTGAATAATTTTGAACATACAATATTTGATTCATTAGAATAATGAAATACGACGATAATCGATTTGGTGTTTGCAATTTACGAATATTCGCACAGAGCTATACACATGATCACTCACAAGCTTGAAAGGCCTTAAGTATAGTTATGGCATGATTTTTGACGCGCTTCGAAATAACACGAGGCCCTGATTTTATATCATTAAATATTTGGCCTCTACCTTCGAGAAACAGTGGCTGGCGTAATCTATTACAGAATTAATGAAGAAGGTCGGGCTATTTGTTGCTCTTGACTAACTACCTGCGACATCTTGAGATAACGAAAAAATACCGACGGGCGATGGGAACCCTGAACTTGATGGTGAATGTGTGCGGTATGCGCGGATAGTGCCAGACTCTAGATGGGCCAAGTAGTCCTTCGTGGCAGTGCTACGTCAATGGCGCAATCCCGGAGCCCGATGCGTCTGTATGGACCGTGACGAAGAGTGCGTCGAGTTTCACCGCAATGAAAGCACAGTGGGAAGTGTATGAAGTCCCCCTATTATAGCATTTCACGGATGAGGAGCGTCACTCCTAGCTTGAGCGGGCGGCTGATAACGGGCGTGGTTAAAGTGCACCAGGCCCATGTCGACGACGCCTTGAGATGTCTCATCTGGGGTGAGGACTGCGTACTGCCGCAGCATAGGTTATTGCACGAAGTTCTTCTGCGGACGCCGTGGTTATTGAGACGGCGAAGTGCTTGAGTTCCTCACCTACAGTGCACGCAAGCGTCACTAAATGAGCCTGCGTTGGAGATGGCGAAAGTTTGCGCAAGTTTCCTCGAACACAAGCCATTGCTGCAAGTAATCATTGCGGGTTGCGTATTTTTTGCAAGAAAAGCTTTCGCATCTTTATCAGAAAGTTCAATTTTTTTTATCTTCAGGTATTTTCGGATCCCCATGTAAAAAAAGCAGCATCAACTCTTTGACGCAGGCACATAATGGTCCATTAGGACGGTTGATGCGGCACTGGAGAATAGCACTCTTTTTGTGCGAAGGATGATCACGAATGGCCTCACGAAGTCTTTCTTCAAAGCATCCCCCACCATCAGGGAAGTCTCGTAGTTTTCATACCAAGTACCAGTTCTTCGAGTATGAAAGTAACAACCAATCTGCGCAAAAAAACAAATTTCTTGCTGATTCCGGCACTAAAATTGCAAGTGATTTTTGGGTAGTATATCCCAAGGAAAAAACTAGTTAGAAAATAGGACGATGTCGACTTGCAAAGCGTTTTTGTGGGGTAATCAATTATTTAACCCTCAAATTAGTGCCCTTTCATACTGAAGCGATCTAAACGGTCTGAGCCTTCAAGGCGGACGAAGTCCTTCTTCGTTTCATAGCTTTGTCTCGTTCCAAACGCTGAACAGTCCCAATCAGTCGAACAAGACCAACCACACTTTTCGTCTTAGGCTTTGCAACGTTGTCGGGTCTCGGTTCTGCTGCAGAATCAAGGATGTTCATTGAGGGGAAGATTGCATCTTAGGAGCACAGCGGCTCTGAACCCATCCATTCCAACACATGTGATGTAATGGTGCAAACGGCGTCTGCGATAAGCGGACTGAATGTTACTGCACAGATGCGAACTCTTGGTTGCGTAGCGCCCACGAAAACTGCACAAAATTACGCGGCGGCGATAGCGCAAGCAGGTTCGGTGGTAGTCGACGAACGGCTTGTCGTAGCTTGCGACTGCGCTGAATTTGAATTTGACTGACCAAATCCAGGCTGTACCAGGAAAGCCACAGTAACAGCTCACGTTGTCAAACAGAACCCACAACGGTTAGAAACCCAAGAAGACTGCGCGGACTAAGAACGCACAAGATGCTTGCGGATGCTGGATTACAGGGGAACTCGGTGTTACTGAGAGCGAAAAAAAAGTGCTATGAGTAATATAGAGGTACATTGTCTTTCTCATACCTGGCACCCAACCCACGAAGGGAAGGAATTAAAGGATGAAGTGTGCAAAGGAAGCGGGAAAGAGCGGGCGTAGTCCACTACGGATAAGTACCAACCACAATCACTGGCAATGCATAGCACATGGACGAGTTCATGTTTCTCACCTGCATCAAAACGTGCGCGCTGGGTGCCAGATGTACTGCGTGCCAGATGTAGTGAGCTCATTACGGCAATGTCATAACAACTTAGCTACCGCGACGATCCTGCCGTAAAGAAAGGCTCAGGAGGAAGCATAATGGGCAGTTTTTAAACATAATGATAGAAGATTTTTACAAATGTGCCGCGTGATACCCTGAGGTGAATGTTATTGGCCACCACAAATACTCGTTCTCGCGTGCCGCCGACTTTAGCACGCCCAGAAAAAGGGAAAAAAAAGGGAAGTCCTTTTACAGCGCTTATCTTGAGCAGGCCGGTCGCATGGCGAAGTCCTCCTTGGACAAGTTTCTTTCCGCATGCCTGGAGAAAGCATATGTATGCTGCACTGCAGGTGTAACTGGATGGCCGTGGTGGTGGCGGCATGACGTCAACAAAAACGTAGCCCTATACTTGGTCTCAGCCCTAGTTAATTCCAGGCTTTGTCTACGTGCTTCATTATTCTGTGTGTTTTGTTAACAGCATCCGAATCTCAATCTGACTGCACAGATCGGGCTGACAGCGATCGGTGCAGATTAGTGGTGAGTATCTGATACTTTCTAGCATGGCATTGCCCATTGCATGCATGCCACCGCACCTGCATCTTCAGCCTTCGCCCGTCCCGATATGCGCCATCGGTCGACACCGGAGTCTTTAACTGAATGATTATGGCGGCGAGAAACAAAGTTTTCCACACTAACGAAAGGTTGAAAATGAGTCGTTTCCAGTAATATTCGCACACCTCCAAAAGGTGCCTTGAGTCCGCCGCGGTGGCACAGTGGTTATGGGGCTCGGCTGCTGACTCGAAAGACGTAGGTTCAACCCCGGCCGCGGCGGTCGAATTTCGACAGAGGCGAAATTCTAAAGGCCCGTGTACTCTGCGATGTAAGTGCACGTTAAAGAATCACAAGTGGACTAAATTTCCGGAGGCCTTCACTACGGCGTCTCTTATAGCCTTAGTCGCTTTGGGACGTTAAACTCCCATAAACCATGAATCAAAAAAGGTGCCTTGAAGAGTGCAAAATTTCGAGTACCATTGGAGTTTGTAATATGGTAATAATGTACTCACAATGGGGTTCAGAGTCACCAGAAGTGCACAGTTCTTTAAGCGGCAGTGGCTCTGTTGACTTGAACGCCTCTCCACCTAGAACAATGCGGTCATAAAATACACGCTTATTCGATTCTGTATGCAGCGCCTTATATAGAAACCACCAACCCATCTAGTCTAGTCTTCTTGACTTCATACAATTTATGTTGTTGAATAATTTATTCTGGCATACGTGGAGCCTTTGGCAACATTTCATTGTTTCACTCATTGATCTCCGTGCGTGCTAGCAATAAATACATTCTTATTTTTTAGAGGCCTTGGAGATTTCAAGGAATGCCCTGTGTGCGAGGTCATTGATTGGTTATTTCCCTCAGCCGTGTAAGCAGTGCGGTTCAATCTCACAGCCTTTTCCCAAGAAAGCGAATCGCAAAGAAGCTGCCCTTTCTTAATGCATGCTAACGCATCTCCGCGCGCTATTCGTGAAACAAATAAAAAGCTACAGATATTTGGGCTTTATTCAGAATTTTATCTTTGCCTTTTGTGGCGACACAAAGGGGTTGGCGGCCGCAGCTGCAGCCATTTCCTGCGTGTGCCTAAAATTAATTTCATATTTTAAATGTGCAGCACGTGCAGCGAGTTTTGTCTTTATCTGGAGGCTAAATACAACGCAACAGTATAAAAAAAGATATTTCTTCGCATCGCGATGAGAATATATTAAATATATTTGCAAATGGACAGTGTGGTGTACCGCAGAATAGTGTTTCTTATCATTTCTTTGTCAGAGTTTTCATTATTCTAAATTATATATTTTTGTCATGCCGGCCGCACATTGATTTATTTGACATGAAAAAAATATCAATAAGTTAAGACAGCGTTTAACATACCGTTCAGGAGTTTTTCTGTGACTGAACTCGTAGTTGAACTTGGAGAAAATGCTGGAATTATCTGCGTAAAACATTGATGGGGGAAACGTCCACCCTCCTGAAACACCACCCACCACCAAACCACCTACCTCTCCACACCACAAGCTTTCCATCCAATAGAAGGCTACGTAAAAGAGGAACGAGGAAATGACATCGAAATTTACTTAAAAGCGGTGGCTTGAAAGTTATCTGCGCTCCAGAATGAATAATAATGAGAATAATAATAGTATTGTTCATTTCCAGTACACAAATACAAATGTGGTCCTGCCGAAGATTCAAAAGGCTTGACTGGCAGCGCCCGGCAGCAAATGGCACAAAAAGCCCATACTGTCGCCAAAACGCAGACGCCTCAGCAGAAACGATCAAGAAAAGACAAAGTGGCCACTTACTCATTGCTTTCTTACCCATTCGATACTGCTTGCGAACAATGTAAAAAACTTTTTTTTTCAGTCGGAATTCTTCCCTGTGGACAACATACCGGGTGCGGAAGGCCTGAGCAAGAAAGTTTAATTTTTAGCCGGAATTTTTCTTTGCGGACTATACCCCGGCTGCGAATTATAGTCCCGAAAAACAGTATCTACGATATCACAGAGTTCATCACTTGCTTTCTGCGGGCCGCAGCCCTTCATAAAATTTAATCTGACTACAGGAGAACACGTCATGAGCTTGAATAAAACCGGCCATTAACAAGAAAATGTGTATGAATATAAAAAGCGCCAGTGACGGTAAAATCGAGACGGCATGATAATTTTCGCTTTTGTTTCTCTCCCCGTCCTTATGCAGAAGGATGACCAGCGCATTCTTCAAGCCGTCTGGTAACTTATGAATGGAAATAATATCTTTAAAAATAACCAGCAAAACGGGCGTTATTCGCACAAAGTGTCTGCTTAATAAATCAACGTAAGTACCGTCACTACCACAAGAATTCCGCTTACTAGGACGGAAAGAATACAGTGAAAATCGTCTTCCGTGTCAGGCGGCAAAAATGCTGACTCAAGCACTGATTGCATGTTGTGAGCCAGTTGACTGCGCAGTGGTGAATCAACAGCCTGTCCAGCAGCCGAAAAAAGAGATTTGAACGCACCTGCAATTGTGAGTGGAAACTCACTGATGTAGGGGAAAATAATCTTCCATGTGTTCGTATACATGCACACCCTGGTATGTTATTGACAACTTACGACGACTTCGCTGGATTCTTTTTCGATGACACACAACTTGCCTGAAAAAAAAAACGCCGGTGGCTTAGCATTCCTAAGCATGAAAATATTGCGCGAATGCGCCGTTCTTTGCATGTGGACACCACGCCACATACCTGAAAGCGCGATTAGAAACACCACTTACCCACGGAGCCAGCTATGCTTGTCCAACTTTTTCATCGTCAATACCAATTTACCCATTGTATGCCGGCGGCCTATGCTTCAGTGCTGTGTTTCTGCCATAGCGCTGTCCACGCCAACGCATGCAGCATAAATATCTCTGTCACTGGGGCCTCTTCGATTATCCGCCTCTGGCTGCCCGCTGGCTGCCAGCGCACTTCCGGTGGCTGACAAGAACGCATTCGTTTTTCTTTGGCTGGGCGGTTTCGGGCTGTCAGCGGGCAGCCAGACTCACCAAGACGATTTTGTGCTGTTAAAGCTCGGGCAACTAGCAGTCGATGGGGAGGTGGTATGTTAGTGGGATGCGCGCGGGGCCATTTTCATATGGACTAGAAGGAGCGCGGTTCTTCATGCGATGTTTTGCGCGATGCAGGCGCTTGTTTCGACTAGACCACGGTGCATATCGTCTGTGTCGCCTGCGATGGCGCCTTTTGCGGTAGCTCTCGCTGTTTATTTGTTTTTCGTAGGTACGTCTGTGACCGCAGTTCGGACGTCTCATCACCTCACAAGCACAAATGCTCGCTTCATAATACGATCGCATAGTTGTGATTCACGAAATATTTGGGATGTTAATTTTGTGCGCCCGGCTGATATTGCGATGGTGTTCAAGACCTTTCACGAGAGCAGCCGCACATTCCAGTTCTCAGTACGCGCTCAGACGCGCGCATGTGCTGAACGTGTTTGGCGAGGTGTTAGTTGAGCCCTATACGAGAGCATATGGTCTTCATTACGTTCTGCACAATGGAAAGGCGGATATACAGTGAGAAACGCTGGATTGTTTGAATCATGTCTTTTATTAAAAGCCCTCACGGGCATGTTGCTCCAGGCGTCTCTGCGGGCACATATGTGGTCACAGAGTTGTTACGGCAGCCGACAGAGGCGAGTGCTGATTCTGTCGTCTTCAACTGTCGTACAGCTTGATGCTCGGGCCTTCTTCCACAAATGAATAAAATATCTTAGAAGTACCGAACGCATGCATTATCTCGCGTTTGGCTCATTAAAAACATAAAATGCAGAGTATCCCAGCGCGGAACATCATGCAAGCACACGCGGTACGTGAGGCCCAGACACGCAAGGCCGGTTTGTAGAGCTTTTCATTCGGGTGCCAGACCTATAGGGTAAAGCTGTAGCATTACCGATAGGAAACGCAGTTAAATTTCCACAGCTCATTCGTTTGCTCTAGATGAACGTTTAACGAGCTGATATGCTCTTTTGTCGAGAATAAATGAGTACATTCCTAGCCGACAGCAAAAGCCGGCGGCTGACAAACTACAGTTGAACGGAACGTGTCCCGGTTCTTTTCTTACTACAGTCCTCAGGAAGCAATTCACGAGCAGAGAAATCGCAAGACCCACAGCAGAGCCACGCACCACGCGAGGTGGATCGTCTTTGGTCTGACCCGTCATATCTACTACGTAATAAACAAACATGCGACAAACCGAAAGAATGGCAATTTCAGTTGATGAGCAGTTTTTCCCTCCGATGTAGTGTCGACTGAATCACGTTAGACTGCGATTCCTCGCTACATGCTTTAAAGGATTTCTTGAAGCACACTGCCCACCGAAGGTAGACGCTCGCGTTGTCGTCGCTGATGTATACGGGTGCGAGCACGAACAGCTCTTTGTTCTGCACTGTGCGACAACCCTCAATAACTTCAGATAGTTGTTTTTGAACTCAACCAGCCTATCTGTACGCGTGCGTAGCGATCAGACGCAGCACAACCTGAAGCTACGGAGAGCATCTGCCCTCCGTGATTCGTGACTGGCTTGCCGATGTGATTGCCGGTGGCTGGTTCCGGTGGCCGCCAGCTCATGTGGCCATGATGTGCTTTCCTGTCAGAGACGAACTTTCTGGCAACCAGTGGACTACCCAAGTGCGGTAAATAGAAGAAGACAACTATCACCCCATAGCTCAAAGCGCGGATATCAGTTTGAGAGTAGTATAAGTTGCCGAAGAGGATCATGTTCAATGCACAACGCGAGAGTGTGTCGCAGTTTAACACGAGTCTTGTTCGGCAGCTCCGATTTCCTTTTGCTCTCGCGCAGTGGCCAGCGAAGCTAATTTGTTTGCGTCGGCACGGGTTGAAATCCCAGCTATAGATATTTATTTTTGTTTACTTCGTTTGCTTGGCCCAAACCCACAAACTTAGTGAACCACTTGGCAAAAACCCACAAACATCACAATATCTTGCTTGGGTTTAACCATCGTAATAATACTTTCGCATCAATGTTTGCGACTTTATGTTTGGAGCAATGCGTTTGCTTTATTACGGGCTAATCTATAAAGTGCCTTCAATTCAGTACTCTTAAGCAAGCGCCTATGTCAAGCCTAAGCCAGTTCCCTCTCTGCAATCGCCGACAGTACTGCGTAAGTAATCTATGAACAACCAGACTCTGTTCGTTTCATGATTACCATTTAAATTAAAGAAAGATGACAAATGAGTGACTATTTCTACAAACTAAACATCAATAGACCTTTCGGAAGTATTAGTGAAGATTAGATCCCAGTAGTAAGCTGCCGCGGTGGCCCAGTGGTTCTGGTTGCTGACCCGAAAGACGCGGGTTCGATCCCGGCCGCGGCGGTGGAATTTCAATGGAGGCGAAATTATAGAGGCCTTGTACTGTGCGATGTCAGTGCACGTTAAATAACCCCAGGTGGTTGAAAAATCCGGAGTCCTTGACAACGGCGTCCCAAACCAAACCAGATCCCGGTCGTACTTTTCCATGGCAGCGTCAAAGTGACATCGGTCGATAACTTCCACAGTGACAAATTTATATTTCATTGCCCTAAACCGGATTCTGGAAAAATACTGCGACCAACAAAGAAACGGTTTGTGATTTTTTGCTCAACCATAAAAGAAGTGAATGAACGCTGTTCAAGGCGGATGTCAACGTGGTAAAGGCAAGACGACTCAAGAGATTGATTGTACCCTCAATGCCTACATCGGCAAGAGTGTTTAGATATGCAACAATCGATTGTTTTTTTTCGTTTCTAAAACGTCTTTATTGACGTCACCTATGATACAAATGCGACCATGCGGAAACAGCCTTACTCAGCTTTTCGATGAAACAGGTTGTACTTTTTCTCGGTGGAAGATAAATTGCAATCACGGTAATGTCAAAAAGTCCACTGTGAATGCAGACAGCCAATGAATCAGCGGTAATCAAAGTGACAGAATTAGTAAGCGAAACCCACCTGTTTTTACCAAAAACCCCTATTGCGCCCCCTAGTCCACAGTCAATCATGTATACAGCAAAATGTATTGTACCCTGCTAACGAAAATGGCTGCGAAAGGTATTCTGAAATATTTATCGGCATGAAAACGAAAACGTCTACGGAATCCTCTAATACATCGAACCCCAAGCAGAATTCATCGCAGTGCTTCCGTAAGCTTCTGATGTTTACATTAAGAACAATAACACAGCTATTAGAAGCAGTAAGGAATCAGCCTGGAAGGGTGGGAAATTATCGTAACAATAGGAAACCAGGGGACAAAAATTTTGCGAATTGACTGAAAAAAAACAGCCTAAGTCTACTTAGTTACATCCAACAAATTGCTTGCACGAATAGATATGTCGCCTTCCTTTTTACGCAGCTAAATGCGGCCCTTGTTCACCCACACACAAATTTGTAGGCCTTCGCCTTGGCCGCTGTGCGCGATGCCAAGAAAAGCTGTTCTGTGTTTTTTTAGGTTCTCAGCCAGTACCAACTGGGCTTGTTGATTGCTTTTGGGCAAGGTTCGAGTTTTGATCTTGAAATTAGCGTGTTATTTTGAGTGCTGACTGCTGAAAATCTTACGAGCACTAGAGAAGGACCTTTGCTATGTGGTGCAGCCGATGCACTGCGACCACTTGTTCGGGTGAGAAGTCGATTTTGAGATGTTCTCACATGTGGTTCAAGACTTCCTTCAAGTTATCGTTTCTTTTTTTTTTACAAGACCATATATCTTTGGGTTGGAAACCATGCTGCATTATTCAAGTTCGTGCAAGACTTCAAAAAGCGGCATCGATATTGACATCTTATTTTCGCTTGCAGGGCCTGAACATTTCGACCGAAAAGTGTTCACTTGTGGCGTTCACACGCAAAATAATGTCACGTTACACCATTCGCAACAATGGCGAAGCCATTCCCAATGAGAGAAGCCACAGATTCCTTGGCGTTGTCATCGACAGGAACCTCTCGTGGAGTCCACATATCTACGACATGAGAAAGAGACTAATTTCGATTGTCCACGTCCTCTCCTTCCTCGGGGGAAAGTCCTGGGGCGCATCAGTGCGCTCGATGCTAAAACTGTACCGTTCCCTATTTCTGGGCTACATGCGGTACAGTCTTCCGATATTCAGTTCCATTAGAAAAACAAATATCAAAACTCTTCAAAGTGTGCAAGCGCAAGCTCTTCGTATCTGTCTTGGACTGCCTAACTGTGCATCAACAGCAGGAACTGTTCTTGTTGCCCGGGAACATCCTGTTACTACATACATTGCTGTTGACACCATGAAAACATATATTCGGCACCTCCCACGGGGTCCCTGTCATCACCTCGCAACACTCCCAATAATTAGGCCGCGTACTGCATTCGCCAAAGTCATTGAAGCTCATCGCGCAGATTTTCCGTCGGAGTTCACCCCTGCGTCAAGACTGAGCTCACCCTTATGAAGTCTTCATGAACCTCGGGTTCACCTCTATATTCCTGGCATTGCAAAGAAAGCTGGTGTATCACTGCCCGCTCTCAAACAACTGACATTGAATCACCTGCATTCTTACCACAGTCACCGCATACATATTTACACAGATGGATCAGTTCACTCGACCACTTCTGCGGGGTCGGTGGTGATACCGGCCAGATCCATCTTCATGAAAGTGAAGACGACCTATCCAACATCTTCAACTGGTGCGGAACTCGCAGCCTTACGGGCTGCGGTAGAGTTCATCAGTCAAGAGCCTCCACATGACTGGACGGTTTTCACGACTCTAAAGTAGCCTTTCGAGGCCTGCAAGCTGCGCTACGCCGCGGGTCGCAGGAGCAACTTGTTGCTGAGATCCGTCTACTGTACCACGGCACCATTTCCAAAGGTCATGACATCATTTTTCAATGGCTGCCAGGACACTGGTATTAACGGTAATCACCAGGCCGATGTGGCTGCGCGTTCTGCTCACAAGGACGGACTTCCAGTGAGGATCCCACTATCGAGACCTGACGCTGCGTGTGGGCTTCGCTCTTTGGCGCTGGAGCTCACACTCTCAGCGTGGAACACGGGAGAGTTTTGCAACCTCCACCTAAAGGCACTGGACCCTGAACTGCGCCTTCGTCTTCCACGTAACTTAGAACGTCGCGACACAACACTGTTATGCATTTTATAGATCGGCGTTGCATTTACCAATTACTATGCTTTCCGGATGGGGATGGCAGACAGCCCAGCCTGTGAGAGCTGTGGTTGTGAGGAGACCATCGCTCATCTTCTCTGTGAGTTCCCTGCATTTGCGAGTGCAAGACGTACACTGTGTTGTGCCCTGGACCGCCTCGATCCTCGCCCATTAACAGAGCAAAAGATCCTCGGTCCGTTGCCACAGCAGTCGACTGCCCTCAAGGCATACAAGGCGCTCTTTGCCTACTTGAGGGCGACTGGATTGAGTGACAAATTGTGACAGCGTTGTGCGTGTGAGTGTGTTATGAATTTTTTTCCTTCTCACTTCCTCCTTTTAGTCCCCTAATCCCTCTTCTCCAGTGCAGGGTAGCCAACCGGAACCCCTTTCTGGTTAACATCCCTGCCTTTCCCTCCTCCTCTTTATCTATCTACCATTCAAGTCAGACAGCAGTTTCAGGATAGTTGAGGCTTGCGAGGTAAAGCTGATATTTGGGCGAGTTGGTAAGCATTCATGGTGCTTACCAATTCGCAAAGTATTTCACATTCATAATCTTGGAAAAAAGTTCATCAGCAATCCTTCTGTGACATTAGGTGACAAGGAAATTCAATATCTCGACTTGCACATGGCGAAGGTTGTTTACACTTCTGTTGTTTTTCCTGTTTTGTTTTTTACGTTCACTATATATTACCACTTTTCGTTCATCAATAAACTCAGTTGTTAGTCATCGCTCGTCTTGCCTCTGTCCCGCCTTTTTTGCGCTGTTCACCCACTATGAATGCTTGTGAAGTGACGCAAGCCACATTCATATGCATCTGAGGCACCAAAGCATTGCAGCTATTCGTACTTTCTAGAAAGGCCATGTAGAGACAACTGAGCATCGTTCCCCATAGTTTTCGGTGTTTAATCTGGGGCTTCAAAGTAAGAAGTTCATCTAGCTTCTATTTTAATGAGGAAATAGAGTCTACTTGTTCTTTGACTGATTGAAATATATGCAGTCGGTCTTTCATGGCAACCAGTTGCCCACATGCACTGTCAGAATCTGCGTGAGAAGCAGTCCATGAATGGCGTTGCTTGTAACGCCATTTTTCGAGTATTGCTCGCGTTGAGACGTAAGTAGCACCTGTCATCCTAGAATAAATATGGGCCAAAGGATAACGGCGAGAGTAACTAGAACACTTCAGACTTCGAATGTCAGCATCAAAGGGCTTCGCTCACCAAACCCTCCCTCGGATCACACTCTCCATGACAACCCTTTCCACCCAGCGCCATTCTCCGCCCAACTTCCACCTCCCCTCTAATCCCCCACCAAAAGCTGTCATTAGAGTAACAGCATTAATTTATTCTTCAATGATCAATCCTAATCGTCCTGGAAATATTTGGTCCTCTTCTCTGCGTTGCTAAATTTCTGCCTCTAGTTTATGCTGCGGTTTTGTTCACACCAGATGACATGTAGGAAAAATTATTGTTTTTCTTTTATACCTGTTTACGATCACTAGGACCTCATTAGTCTACCCACGGACAGACAGACATCAAAGAGAACAAAGCAGCCGTTTCAAACTTTCCCATCCGGCAATCCCTGAATTGTCGCGTCAGAAAGATTGCCTCGTATAACTAGAACCTCTCTGGCCTAGATCCCTGTAGCTTCTCTGTTTAGCGGTCTGGCTGTCAAAACTCACAAACCAGTGGCACTAGAACCTCTCTGGTCTAGTTCTCTCTAACTTATTTCTTTAGCGGTCCGGATGTTAAAAACTAATCAACCAGTGGCACCAGAACTCTCTGGGCTAGTTCTCTATAGGCTCTCTTTTCTGAGGTCTGGTTAAAAACGCACCTGTAGGTAACGAACACTCGCTGCTATTCCCCTCGCTCAGCTTCGATGGACGCGAAACAGGAAAGGCAAAACGCGTTCGTGTAGTGCAGTATATCAGTTCACAGTAAATATATGGAGATGGTGAAAACCTCACCGGAGTCGTCTACAACGGAGCTCCCTTCTCTCTTTGTGCTTTCAATCTTTCCTTTATGGCTTCTCTAACGGTGAATTTTGGGGTTCAGCGAGGAGGGAGACAGTTGGCTTGGCAGTTTGTTTCCAAGAACAGACTTAATTTGCTAAGACACTAACACACGCACAGAAAAAACTTATTAGAGAAGTATAGTTATCGTATCAGGTTATTGCGAAACGAGTTTTTAAAGTCCAAAACTTCTGCGGCGAAAGCTTATCTGAACGCCGCATCCGTTTGTTCAGCCTGCGCCTCATAGTGCTTCCAAGATCTTGTTGCTTTTTTATGCAATGCATCCTTATCACGATGTCGCGAAGGACGTTGGTGTTAATGCGACTGGACCGAAATTTGCCCAGACATGGCAACTTCTGGACTGAAAACACGCCGTCAGCAATCCTGGCTTCACTTTGGCTTTAATGTCGACGCTGACTTGTTACTTCTCAGAGCCAGTCGATGATTCACACTCACTCGGCTCCTTCTTTTACTTCATCCTGCGTAGAGGTAAGGTCGGCGTATGTGCGCATGCATGATGTTCAGTGCCAGTACTATGTCTCGCCCGGGAAGCTAGATCTTAACAGCTAGCCCTAAAAAAGAAACATGATAAAGATTTTAGGCGTTATGCCCCCGAACTTATGAAATAAGGTTCTGTCTGGTGCTTATTGCGAAAAGAAAGCAGAGACAGCCAAACCAACGTTGAAAATGCTCCCATTAAACTGTGTGTGAGGGCTCCAGGCGCACGACATGCACTGTTTCTGGTCATGGGCACCTCTGCTTGGATCCCGTCGTTCTATAGGAAACGAATTCACCATCCTCTTTGCCTTGCCTTTGAACAATGTTGTATAATTGAAAATACTACTGGAAACCTTTCTCACCAAGTGTTCCACGGCGGACCGGCGTCCATACAGGGGGCTCGCCGCATTCCTTGCATTTTCCGAGACTCAGTAGTAAGTAGCAACGTTCGACTTCGGTGCTCGCCTAGCCTCTGATACGCAGATACGCAAGGCATCCAGCTTGATGTCGAGTTGTAGGTATGCGGCGACATAGAGGCTATCTTCGACGTCTACATTAGACATGATAGCTTCGAGCGTGTTCGTCTTTCCTCCTGTAGAGGTCTCCTGTAAAGCGGTGTTGTGCAGCGTAGATTTAAGGCGCCCGATCCTTCGGTCTGCGTCGCCGGCCCGGCGTCGGCGTTGTCGGCGTAACTGGGTATTCAAGTAGCCAAAGCAAAACGCCTACAGGAAGGTGGCTGCCGCAGGAAGATCCTGGAGGGTGGCTAGCAGCGCATCACGCCACCTGCAACCACCCGTCAGCGAAGTCTACGTAGTGGGCGAGACACGCCACCTGACAGGTCAGAGATCACCCTCTCACCTCAAACCTGACAGGCGGCAGGTAGTATCAGAGGGAAACCCCACCTACCAAAGCGAAAGCGGAGGAATGAAAAGCTGCCAGTGATGACGGGTGGCGCGTGAAGAGTTGTGCTCAAACTTCGCATCACCGACAATCGCAATCATCTGTATATTTTTGCTCAAGACTACGCAGTGCAAGATAAAGACCCAAATGACCTGCTGTGCTGTGACCTGTGCCGCAAGTGTGTTTGCGATGTTCTGCATTAAGCGCTCAGAGAGGCCATTGGTGTGAGGATGATGTGCAGTTGCAGTACAGTTTGCAATCTGCGGGCGTTGCTCAAATAAGCACTATATAGAAGCTAGTGGTAAAACGTTCAGGACAAAAATAAAAATCCACAAATAATTTTTCATGCACCAGCTGCTATAAACTCCTTTAATTGTGAACTAAACTTCCAGGGTTTGTGGTATCGGCAATCTCTTTCGGTAACCGATTCCATTTACTGATGGCTAAGTGTAAAAAAGAAAATCTATTTACCTCAGTGCGCGGGAACGATGGTTCAACTTTAAAGTTATGGTCAATACGAGGGTCCATTCGAGAAGCTGGTGTAATAAGCGGGCACTGCATGAGAGTCGGATTATGACGAATCATGTGGAAAAACATAAGGAAGGATATTTTGCGTCTGCTTTATAAAGAAAGAAGGTTGAGATTCCTCTTAATTTGAGAGATCCTGACGCTAGATGAATACTGACGTCAGATAAATCTGTAAGTCTTACTTTGTAGAGATTATAACTTGTTAATAAGATAAACGTGATGGGGACTTCTTAACGACGACGCGTAGTCTAATTTAGAGCGGAGTAGTCAAAAATCAGCAAAAAGCTTTGTGTCCCTGCTAGCTTGATGAAGTGAGCGATGAATGAATCCGAGTGTTATGTAGGCTCTGGCTAGTATGTTTTCTATGCAAACAGTCCTAAGTAGGGGACAGTGAAGTTATTCAAAAATTGCCGATAGAATCAACATAAGCGTAAAGTTCTGCGCGTTGATATATTTGCCGGTGGTGGGAAAACGCGCTGCGGCTGCAGTACTCTGCGGGTAATGGGGTACTCTGTCCTTCAGTCTAGAAGACATGGCTCCGTTCAGTACGGCCTGCAGCTTCTTGATGTTCCTCAAAGCTTCTCGCGAAAACTACAACGTCTTCAATATGAACGAAACAGGCTCACTGCCCTACTATTACAAAGTTGATGATAGGCTGGAAAGTTTCAGGTGTAAAGGAAGTGCAATTTGGATCGCTTTAAACTCGAAGAAGCCATTCGTTTTATGAAGGTGGTGTCTCACAGATCTCTTTCACCGACTTCGACATGGCAGTAGGCGCTCATGAAATGTAATGGCGAGAAATGTGGTGCTAGAAGTCTGCCAAGAGTGTCTAACATTTGGAGCAGGTACACATCCTTCTTTGTCACCATCTTCAAGTATCAGTAATTAACGCAAAATCGAAGTGGACGATTTTTCTTCTTCACAACATATGAAGAGACGACTCCCATAAGCTCTATGACGTTGCGATGACGTCGTCCCGCAGCGTTTCTTCCAATTGATTGCTAGCATTAGACGGATGGCGTGTCGTCTAATATTTAAAACTCACTACGGCGAAACGTGGCGTACGTCGTTAGTAGTGCGAGTGTGGATCACGTGCTCATGGTTATTCCTTCTCCTGAATTATTGCCACAAATTGCAACATGCTTATACGCTTGCTCCCCTGCCTGGCCGTCAACATAGGCAGAACTGATGACCATTTGAACGCATTAAGCATCATCTGTCGACTCTTGCCGTTTAGAAGCCACCTTGATATCCTCAGAGACTCTTCGGGCGCCGTCCGTAGCCTGCGGCGTGTTCTGAACACTGACTTATTGGCGCAGCTAATTCAGCATGTTATTGAAAAATTCATGCTCATGACTCGTGCACGATAGATTCGTCGCGATGCCTTCCGTATACAAGCTTTCATTTACATATCAAATCACGAATCAGCTCCTCCACGTCGCCTTCAAGTGGTCCCAACTCCTTCAGGGACAGTACTCATCTAAGAAAAAGAACCTCCGGCGTTCCATGCGAGCACTTCTCCCACCGTGCGGCACCGACCTCACTGGCGGCCTTGCGCTTTGGGAAAAGGGTTTGCTTCGAACCTTGCACTTCCGTGTCACCCTCACCCCAGCGGTAACCTGGTCATGGCCGGCACAGTATCATGCCCATTTCACTGACTACTGTCCCTTCTGTCCCGCTCCTGTCTGCGAGGCAGACACCGAGCACTTGATTTGGACATGCCCTTCTTAACGTGCTATGCTGCAGAAAAACCTGCTCCGGTGCGGACCGCCCTCAGGCCGTCCACCGGAAGTAGAAGAATGTATTTTTGACACCCCACCACCGCAAGTTGCTGGACTTCCTTCGAGAATTCAGTAGGAATATATATTTGTATGCAATGCTTTTACCAGAAGGCATACTGTCGCAATCAAAAAACCTTTGATGGAAAGTGTACATGGCCTTAATTCAGCTGTGGTAATCTTTATAATCGGTAATCAGCATCTCAGCTTGCGAATTGCGAATACGCGTGATGCCTTGCAATGCCGACATTTGGCTTTTCGTTCTCCGTGACAGTGCCTTTTATGTTTCAGCATACCCGGCACCTATGAAGAGGATACCAGATGACCGGTCTAGAACACTTAAGTTCCTAAGTGAAACTGAGGTCATCACAACATCGCGGTTGTGTTTTAAGTAAGATTGGGTCGCTGGAAAGAGCTTGATTTAACTGCTATATAGGTAAATGACTGCTTTTTTAACACGGAAAGTCCATTTTTAAATGTGTCGCTCGAGCACTTCTGCAAAACTCGAATACCCTTGGCTATGTTGGTACACGGACCGTGACTATCAATATGCATCAGTGTGCGGAGTTACCAGGTGTCGCCTGCTCGTACGGATCTGCCGGTCTAACGCTACGGGTATTCCTTTCATCACTTTACCAGCAAAGGTTACACTTAACACACATGTTCCCCTGTGGACCAGTGAAGCAACTCGGTGGCTGTGGATGTCCAGGTCGCAATCTCTGCCATGTCCAGGGCGCAGGCTCTTGTTCCCCAGTAACACTTCAGTCTTGATATCGGGTCGGTTATCAGATTCGTGATACTCGCACATAGCCTACGCAGGTTTTAGAGGTGTATCTTTCACTTTGCTAAGCCTACCGATGTGCCAAGAATGTGACTGCATGGGATCATCGCCGTTTGGGGATATTCAACCTTTCACCGCAAAGAAGTGTCAGGTATACAGGCTGCCATTTTCAGTTACGCCAAAGGGTAGTGGATGCTTACTCGCAAGGCACCGGGTATCTGCTGCTTGGTGACACAAAGTGGGATGCGGACAATGATAGTGAGCATGCGAGACGGTTCCACATTTATTCCGAGCAGTATAGGCACTTATTGACCTCAAGCGGTGATTTTCTGAAGCGACGTCAAATGACACCAGAAGAGTAGCCAAGAATCCATGTCCTTTTGTCCACGTAGAAATCCTCACGAAAGTTGATAGTGTTGACGGTGGTTGGAAGCCCTCCAAGAGTCGGAATTCATGGAGGTTAATGGTCGTTCTCGTTTTAGCTAAGCTGGAGTGCAGTGTTGCACTGACGGTAGGTCAGGCTTCCGGTAACCACGGATTGGGGACATGTGACGTCGCACAGAGCCGATTTAAGTTATGCCTTGATGCTTTTTATGCCGGAGTGCTCGCCTGAGGGACGTTGAATGACTACTGAGGTTTTTCAGGGGAACCCCTCTTTGAGGAAATCTACATGAGGGGGCGCTGGCGATGGAAGCTGTCGGCAAAGTGTTTCACGGAAAATTTTGCGTGCAATCTTGCGCAAGGTGTCGCCGCTCGTTGGCATTGTTTCTTAGTGGACTGAGGTGGCTCGAGGTGAATAGCTGTATTGGTGGGTCCTGTTGCTCAGGGTCTTATGACAGACTTGTCTTTTGTAGATCCGAAAGAGTTTTTTAGGCAATATGCAAAAACGGTTAAGAACAGTTCCTGCTGTATGCTATGGTTAGAATGAGAATGGAAAATATCTCGGCACATTTTTTGTCCCGTTGAGGGTATTGAGCATCTTAACTGGCTTAAGTATATATGTTTTCCAGGTTTTTTGCAGAAGGCCTGGATTCCATACCATTCTGCCGTTTGCATGTCAGAATCAAAGGACACATATAAAATCTTTACAAAGTCTTGCATGCTGGCAGAACATGGCCACACGGTTGAGGTGTTCGAACTGTTTCTCTGGCTTGTTGCCAGGGGAGGAGACAAAAGTAGCCGGTGGTCGAGGCTGCGGGTAACTAATAAGTGCAGACATGTCCAATCCGTTCCCCGAAGGCAGATCGAGGCACGCGATGAGGCACAGCCCTTTCAGTGCGCCAGGAGCATCTGCGTGGGGAAAGAAAAAAAGAGAATGAAGACGGCAGCTACAGAACAAGTCGACAATGACGTATACGGTTGAGGACATGAGAGGTGGGAACGAGTGGGAGGAGTGGCCAGGTTTTTCTTTGGCCCGAGAAAGGCCTTCTCACATGTCGCCAGTGCTCGTCATTGTCAGCTCCTGTATCGCACCAAACTGTCTGACCCTTGGATGGTTCTGGAGTCTGGTACCCGAATTTCCGGCAATGACAGCCACCCAGCGAGCAGACCTCACAACCGCTCGTCTTCCACAGCAACACAACATTACCGCCACGATGAAGAGCTCCACGTGACTTGTGTTACATTAGCTGTGTTTATAGCCCGGGTTGACTTTGATGTGTGCGAAAACGCGGTCGTGTATACTGATGTGAACTCTGTGCTGCAATGTAGGCACTTGCGCTAGCGTAAACTTTGATCTCATTAATTTTCTTCAGCCAAAAGAAGTCTAATTATAATACACCAAAGGCTGGAAGTTGGATGAAACTTCCTTACGCAATGCAGTGCAGTCTCATAGGAGTCGGTACTCAGTGTGAACTTGTTGGAAATTACGGCCGCGTCCTGCTCTTTTTTGGTGTGGGAAGCACCGACACAAGATTTCATGTGGCACGTAATACTGCCAGTAAATTGAAAGCATTTGCTCGGCGTACTGCGGCTCGCAATTCGAAATATGTCTCTTGCGGCGATAGCAGAAAGTGGCGATGATTTGAGAACAGACGCCCATTAAATCAAGCAATCTTGAACACTGAAGAGAGAGTTTCTGGCGGGTACAATATAATTTCAAAGAAGTCTGGTCGCCTCTCGCGTGAGAATAAAAACTGCAGCGCGTCCCGTTCGATGGAACACTAGTCGCGATTATAAAACACTAAAAAACTCTCTGGCATAACTATGGCCTCTGCGAGTCCAGAAACTGAGATATTTGCATAATATCGCAAAGTTCTTCGACATTCGAGCTTTGATCTGAAATCTTATACCGTGTACTGCTCACCTGCACCATGGGCAACTTTGAAAGAATAGTCTCTGGGAAGGGTGACTGCTTTATTTTTACTGTTTGCTGCTCTTGTAGTGTTTTCTTCACATTCGCCCTGAGAACTTCGCTTTCAACATGCTCAGAAACAAATAGCGCCATTAAACTCTAACAATTCACGGTCGCTGTCCTCACCACCGGAGACTGTTGACCGCCGTTAACCGGGTTGAGCGCTCTGCATAGCGACGGTGTCTGCACAAAAGACACAGGGGAATGCACCCAGCTTACTGTCTATTGTCTCGAAGCAGCCTCAGCAAACGCACCCGTCCTGACTACAAGGTAACGAAATTCTGTTTCTAAATGCAACGCGCTGCCTCAGTCGACTGCGAAAACATGCAAAACGGAGTGGCATGTGCAACCGAGAACGCAGCTGTAGGCCGTACTTTAGAATAGGCAAATTTGGACTAAAAAGCTCAGCTAAAAATGGAGAGATGGTGTTTTCTTCGGCAAGGCACACGACAGGACAATGTCTTCAGCTGGTTTAGCGAAGCTCACTGAAGTATTTCTTGTGTCATATTGTGTAAGAGATCTGAATTCCTGAGTATTTTTTTTTTCTGTATAACATCATCACAATTGTTATAATGCAATAATTTTTTATCGTTAGTCGTACATAAAAAGCAGTCACATTTCATTGCACTTTGTGCAGGAAAGCAGCGAAGCTAGCGCTTGTTGCATCTCGAGAGGGCAAAAGATGTTTGAGCCTTTTCTGAAAAACAGCTCAAGTATGCTCCAAACAATATTTCCTGCATAGCTGTTCCACATTTTTGCCCGGCTGATGGCGGTTGGCAGCCGGATTCCCCACCTTCAGTTGCTTCCCATTTCAAAAATATTCTTCCCCGCACAGATCTGGGAGATTGCGAGTAGGATACAATCTCTCGTTCAGAGAATTTCAATGCCTTGACGGGTGCAAAATGCAGGGCGTCTCAGGTAACACGAAGTAATTTAAAAAATCGAGTTTTTGGGATAAAAATGTGGCTCTTGCGGCGTAGTATAGCCAGTGTCGGAAGGCACTAGAAAACTAACTCGTTTTAAGTAGTGAACTGTTTAACTAAACTTTAATATTAACTCTTTATGTATTGGAGATAGGCGCTTGTTTCAATTAGAGATTTATAGCCGGTCATCACTGATTGCCCAATCAGGTTTTAGAATTGTCAATGTTTGATTATCCCCTGCGCACGCCTTGAAAACATTTTGCTGCATAGTGAAAAATACATGCGCTTCCGAAAAGCATGCTGGTAAAGCAACATTTCCATTGCATGTAACTAGTCAAATATCTTGGCGTATTGCTTGACAGACACCTGCACTGGCAAAACCATTTATTAGCAGTGGGGGCGAAAATGGCATCGGGGTGCTGTAAACTGCTTCAAGCACGTGATTTTTTTGGCACAAGTACATTACGTATTTTATATTTTGCCTTTATCCACAGTCATCTCTCATACTGTCTGGACTCATAGGGATGGACCTACAGTAGTTATCTTCAGCCAATCAGAAAATTGCAGAAACGATCATTACGAATCATAACGCCTTCTACGCAGGATCATCCCAGCAACCCATTATTCCATGACCTACGGATATTACCTTTCGATTCACTACGCCTCCTAAAAACAGCAACTGTCGTTAACAGCATCGTAAGAAACAACCACCCCTTCCATATGTCCCTCTTCCATACATCATCTCGTGCTACCAGAAATGTAGCATTAAGCAACTTTAATTTACCGCCCACGCACAATGTTTATGGAGAACGACGGCTCTCCTTCACTGGTGTTAAGATATAGAATACTCTTCCACAAGAAATAAAATATGCTCAAAATTTTGCACATACCGCTAAAAAATTCTTTCAGCTCATGCATTAAACATGTTAATGACATCTATCTGCATTTCACATCTCATTTATCAATATAATTTGAAGTGCACGATGTTTGCCGAGGCGACTGTTCCTTGTTAGCTTTTTTTTTCTTGCCCCCATTTGTACTATGTATATATCTCTCTCTCCGCTCTTCTAAGTTTTTACTGTGCATGCGACGAAGTGTCTGCATTATGTATTTCATTTCTTGGACCCATAACTAGCCTACGGCTACGGGTCCAAACAGTGCTGGACACTCTTTTTTTGTGTTTTCATCGATTAATGAAAAAAAATTTGAAATTTGAAAATTTGAAATTTGAAAAAAGCAATATTTTTCCTAGCCGCCGTGCCGAGGGTAATCGGGCATTCGAAAATTTAAAAACTGATATGGCTATTACAACCGACTGGCTACAAATTTCTGATTGTATCTTGGCGCCAAACTCCAATAGTTAAAAAGTTAATTATTAAAAAACATTTAACCACCTTACTGAATAAAGCGATTCACCTGTTTTCTTTTGTCCGCCAACACTGATAACACCATGCTGAAAAAGTCATATCATTATATGAAAAAAGCAATATTTGAGAATTACCTTTTTTCTCTCAAAAACACCCTGGTCATTAAAAATCACGTGCCACAATTTACAGTGATTGCAGGGATTCACCAATTCCTTTTTTCGCAAGTGAATCAGGAGTCCCAGCGATCTATGCAGAGGAAGCAGACAATGACCAACTGCCCTTATATGCGGCATAATCCACTAACGCTGTCGCGCCATACCCTTAAGTTGTAACTGCGATAGAATGAGCAGCAACAGACAAGGCTAACGCATTCGAACGGTCTACCGAGGATCACCTAAGAGTTTAAGTTCAGTTTGGTTTATGAGTGTTTAACGTCCCTAAGAGACGCAAGCTATCAGGGACGCCGTAGTGAAGGGCTCCGGAAATTCCATCTATCTGGGGTTCTTTAACGTGTACTGACATCGCACAGTACAATGGCCTCAAGAATTTTCCCTCCATCGAAATTCCACCGCCGCGGCCGGAATCAAACCCTCGTCTTTCGTGTCAGCTGCCGGGCTAAAGTACTGAGCCATAAGCACTGGCTACTGGTTTTAGTGAGTAAGCTTTACTTCACTAGCAATCCTGAAAAAGGCGATATTTGTCTGACGTCCCGCAGATGCCTGCAGGAATAAAATAAATATTGTGCCTACTGGGTGCCGAACCCACCTCGCTGGCAACTGCACGAGAGCACTATGCTATCGCTACAAATGTTCACGACTCGTGTTAAACTGTCGAACTTCCGTGATATTCAAATGCACGCCGTCGTCTCCATCAACTTCCATCCCTTTTCAAAAAGTACCATGTTAGCCTCCTACCCGGAAAAATCCGCGTGTCGATGTGGAGCCTCTGAGACGGTCACGAAAGGAAAGGAACCACGGGTAACTGACCCCCTTGGTCAGTGGACACCTCATTCGCGCTTTGAGCTACACTGCCGTAGTGACAGAAAGGTGTGCCCTGCCAGCGTTGGCAGAAACGCGACACTGATGCAAAACTTGTCAGCGTTAACATTGTCCCAGAAACCCTGCCTTTGAGCAACAGCTCGCCGGCGTTCTTCAACTAAATTGGCAATGACGAGGAAAAAATTAAGAGGCTCCGTTCATTCAGAGGAGACGAGTAACGCGGCGGAGATATTAAAACGAGCGTGACAAGCCGGGTTCGGCTTAGTCTATTCCGACATGGACAGCGCGGCTGGGCCTTCGCAGCAACAACAGATGGCAGTGGTGTCCACTTTAAAATACCTCCTTTCGCACAATCTTTCCCGCTTAGCAATGCTAGACGACCTCAAGTTTTGTAGCGATAACTACATTGCGGTAGCATTTCGAGCTTTCAGGGTGGCGGCGCTACCACCCTGTGGCTGAGCCGCCACGCAGTCACGTGGTTGGTCAAGTGGTGCGGAGCAGCTGCCGGCGGCGCGGCGGCGCGGCGCCGTGGCTGATCGCGTGGTTCGTCACGTGGTTGGTCACGTGACCAAGTTCCATTCGACCAGCTGTAGCTATCGCGTCACTCCAGCTTTAACCAGAGCTAAGCCATTGCCAATTTTGTAATTATTCATTTATTGCAACATATTGCAGGCCGAACTTTCCGGCCTATGATGTTGGGGAAAGAAGCTTACTCCCTTATTGGAAAGAACATCTCTTGTGCATGCTTATTTTCCAAAATTTTCAAGCTACGCTACACTAATTTGTTCTTGGGTTCATTGCATGCGTTATTACGTTGTGCTTACTTAACTCTACTCCACCCTGCTAAAATCCTCAGTAGAGATAGCAGTATTAGCACAATAAATATAGATAACAATGAAGTGCAGGGCACATGTATTCATGCAGTGCGTGCCAGAAGTAATGGCGGAGTAATATTTTAGGCACAACTCGTAACTTGCTCGTTTTTTTTTTGCTCACGTATTAGCTCATACAGCTCACACATATGTACCCGCACAAACACAACAGTCTAAGCATTAAGCCTCTCGTCCAATAGAGCCTTGAGGGTTTGTATTGTATGTGTATTACTCAGCATATAGCCAAAAATTGCAAAACAAAATATAACTCGAATTTTAAAATGACTGTTATTGAGGGTGAGGGTGAGGGAGGGCAGACGATGTGAGGGTGAGGGAGGGCCGGATAACTTTTCAAAATGAGGGCGACGGTGAGGGAGGGCCACGGATTCAAAAGTGAGGGTGAGGGAGGAAAAGTAAAAATGAGGGCATCTGCCCACCTCTGCAGGCGCTTACAGCATTTTCGGCTAGTTGAGCAAAAAAAATATCAGAACAACTGATTTAACGAGGCTTTACCTTTCAAAGAATATTGTTAGCCACGCTCGCCTCGGCGGCCTTGTCGTGACGCTTTCCACTGCCGAAAACAGATGGCGCCACCGCCGCCCTTCCGCGAAAAAAACGTCGTTTTCTGGTTTTGGTTCGCTGTTATCTACATAGACGATTATGTTTTCGCATCATTGACGGCTCAACTAAGTAATTACCGTTGTCAAACTTGCTATGATACAAAAGTTACCATAATACGCAAGTTATGTGTGCAGTCACCGCTAATGAGCCAGCGGCTGAGGCGAGGAAATTTTTGAAAGTCTTCACGGTAAAAAAGCACGATACTGTATAGGAAGCGTTAATGTCTTCCTACCTGAGTGAAGAAACCCTTGGACCAGAGCTCATGACGCCAGCAACCGAGATCCTGCAGGCCCGCGTTACCAGCCCTGTCTATAATGCGGGATGTTACTAGTCAGGGTGAAATCTCAAGAATAGGGTATAGGGAGTTCGGAAAAGGATGTTAATTCGGGAGGTTGGGCAGCTCCGAAGCGGACTGGTACACGGTAGGTTTGGCCCCGTAAGGGGGCCAGAAGGATGCATATAGAGTCGGGTCGATGGTATGTGTGGGGATGAGGCAAGGAAAGAGTATGCTGGGGCTGGCTACGAATGCTACATTCCTGGCTTAGTTCCGGTGCGTTGGTGCTCGTAGTTGTCTCTCTTGTCGGCAGTGGTTGATAATGGCTGTTTAATTGTAGCCAAGACAGCTGCGAGCCAAGGCATGTAGCGGCCGAACTGTAATCTGCTCGCGCCGTGTTAACGTGCGGGCCCGTGTTATCGTCTGTGTCTACCAGGCTGCTTCAGCAAGGTATAGGCTGAATTTACGTTTCGTTGATTTTGTTTTGTTTTTGTTTTGTTTCCTTTTCTTGTATTCTTTGACCCCATCTTGCTTCTTACACATATCATGTTTTCGTTTGGGTTAGTGTTCTGTATATTTGCTGCGCAATTCGATCCTGTTGCCTAGCGCATTGTGGGCTGAGAATGGTGGAATTATGTTTTGACGTCTATAGTGGGTGAAAAAGACGTTCAGAACGTTCCATCGCAGAGTAGAAATTGCAAAAATATCTTCGTGTGTCTAGAACTTCCGAACATTTTCGGCAGATGCATGTAATTATCGGCGCTGCTTTAATTGTTCCTTGTGCGAGTGCAGTGTAGTATGCTGAATACCAAAATGCTAGCAACAAAACAGTATGCACAGGAGCCGGAAAAGGGGAAGTGGAAAATAAAAACGCAATAAAGGAGCCCAAAGGGCACTGGGCTACTGAGACAGAGGACAGGTCTTCTATCTATGCCGCGACAGCCGCATTTTGATGTGGGCGAAAGGCAAGGGCGATGTGAGCGCACGCCAGAAAATTAACGCAGGTTCGCCTCAGTTCCGTCGAACCTGAATTCAAAGCGAAAGCTACAACTTTACATTTGTTTGTTTTTGTTTTGTTGTATTTTGGTTTTTCTTCTTGGGTTATTTTATTCTTATTTTATTCTACTTTGTATTTTTTCATTTTTATTTTTAAGTATTGCGTTTGTTTTTTATTTTAATTTTAGTTTCTTACGTTCCTTGGTTTATTTTTAATATTTCACTTTTATTTATAATTATTTTTTTGCTCTCCACTGGCTTCCAAGGTCGTTTTGTATACCGGCATGACCTTGAAGAACGGGCGGAGCACTTTATTATATTTATTTTGCGGTCTGCTGCCTCCCAAAATCGTTTTGCATACCAGCATGACCTTTAAGAACCCGAGCAGTAGAGCTTTCTCTCTAAAAGACCGATCGGGTTGCGGTAGGGGTCCAACGTGGCCGTCGCTTGTTTCTGGCAGTGAGCAGAACTTTATCGCCGTACCGCCATCAAAGAGTCGGCGACGGCCGCCTGCGCCGTGCGTGACGTCACTCTTGCTCCGACATACGCCGGCTGGCGCCAAGCGCGGTGTTGACTAGCGTAGTGAAGCTTTTCGCTTCAAAATCCGTGGCAGGCACTCAAAATTATTCTGAAGCCCTTCGCTATAGTACTTCCCATATCCCATGCACCGCCTTGGCAACAAATATCTATTTTTTTTTGTCTTTGTACTGAATCTGAGGAAAGCTATTCATGGCTTGACATCTCTGAAAGTGCATATAGAAATATTAGGCGTCGTACAGTAGCACCGAGGCAATTTGTGGCGATGTCAGTGTTACGCACATTGCGCTCTGCAGATTTGAACTTTAAATGGATCTTGCTCTTCATTCACGCGCAAAGTAATATGTTTCTTAATTGGCTTACCCTGCTACTTATGCAGTCTGGATAAAAGGAGAGTTTCTATGAATGTGAGCATTGATTTTCTACATTTGGCGGCCCCCCTTACCTGCGAAATCGGCAAACAGAATTGTGTTCCCAAAGAAAGCGAAGCAAGTTGAGCACGATACGTGCAATCTCAATGACACCAAGTGCGCGCCTGCGCGGCTCATAACACCGAAACGTTACAGCATTGTCACATCTTTGTCTATTAGTGGAACGCTATATGTTTCTTAATGTTATTTTTCGTATCGTTATAGAAATGTTACATTAAGCCATGGGAAAATGTTTTCCATGTCTTAATGAAATAAAAGACCACATGTAACTTTCTCTGGAGTGTTAATGAACAGTGAAAGACAAGATTCCTCAGTTGTGAGAGTACACTGCTAATTGAATCACCAGGCTGCAAGAAGCAAGGAACAACAATTAAACATAGCTAATACGAGCAATTGATAAGTTCTGGATTCAATTTTTACGAAGGCCTCAAGCTAATATAGCTGCCTTGAAGGGCGTGCCATAGCGTGCCAAAAAATGGCGAATGGACAATCAACGACGTTTTCGAATCAGAATTTGGGGGTCTGCGTTCAACCTTCGGCAGGCAGAATTGGAGATATTTACCTACAGCTTCTTTCTACGACCTTAAAGCATGATTACTAGCAATGTTTCAATATATTTCTATTTTCATCCTAAGTAATGGTTTGGACATTATACTGAGATATAAAATACTGCATTAGTATAATAGTGACTTTAAGCCCTAACCAAATATTTCAGGCAAACACGAGCGCCATTTGGTCGTTTTTGTCATTTATGCAACGTTCGAATCTTTCATGTAAGAAAACTGCAGCTCACGCAGGAGTTTTACAAAGGTAATCTTATGTTCGGTCCTTCCTTGGCCAGCCATTTTTAGCCATCTCAGTTTCATCAAAATGGGGTCTCGGCAGACATTTGCAGCGTAGTCAAGCGAGATGTGAGTGGAATAGGTGCCATCTCCGTGCTGTTCCAGGAAAATCCAAGGAGTTCTAGTACGTCCAGTAAAAGCATTGCGTGAAGCACACCGGATATATGCAGGAACTCACTGCAAAAAAACATTTACTTCCGTTTACGGAAATGTTTAGTCAGCAGACTCTATATCTGATCGCGCTTTACTTAATGAAGGTTACTGTAATTAATAAATAATATGACGGCACATTGTTAGAGAAGTAAACAATTTTAGCTCATTATAATGCGCAAACGTGCTTTGTTTCGCTCGACTGCAACAGGCGTGCAAATGCGGAAGCAATTGCAAGTGCATAGGCCATATTCTATGGTGTAACGGACACTGCACCTATAAGTGACCAGTAAAATAAATCAACCATTTCGACTCTTCACTTGCGCCTCTGGCTTTTGTTTCGTACAACGAGTTGTTTCAGTGCAGGCTTCCATTCTAGCCCTGCATCGTCCACAGAAGGCACATGTACCATGCACACTAGGACATGTCGAGCCAACCTTGACAAAAGTACAAAACTCGGCGGCTACTTCGGTCACGAGATGTATAGATACACACACTACTCCCGTCTTTGCTGCCATGTTGTTCCGTGCGCACGCTCTCGTGGGTGCGTGCATTGCGGAAAAATACCTATCAAATGACAGTTCTTGGTGTCGTAATCGTCAGTGTAACCGACTAAGGTTGTTGTGTAACCGGTCGGTGGAGCGCTCGTAATCAGTCCCTGCATGTCGCCTCTGCGTAAGCCGTAGATGCCCTCGCAGTGTAGTGCAGTGGCGCCTCCAGCGTAAGATTAGTCCCGAACCTCATGGGTCAGCAGTTTGCATGTAAACCCTAGAAGCATTTTTACGCAAGCAGACCACGGTCTAACAAGAGCGTAGCCTTCAGAAAGCAGCTGCGAGAGTAAGCCATACAAACAAAAAACGAACGGAAGGCGACAAAAGACCGCATGACCGCCATGCATTGACTACGAGTTTGAAGACACCTCGACACCCGGCCAAAAGAATGCGCCGCCTTTGTTAGCTATCACATGTCAGTGATCATAGCTACCCAGTTTAAGGAACTTACGAAAATTTTATGGTTTGTGGGTGTTTAACGTCGCAAAGCGACTGAGGCTATGAGGGACGCCGTAGTGAAGGGCACCATAATTCTGACCACCTGGGGTTCTTTAAACTGCACTAACATCTCACAGCACACGGGGCTCTAGAATTTCGCCTCCATCAAAGTGCGACCGGAAAGGTAGCAGTACGCTTTGCTGGGTCGCCGGCAAGTGCACCTGGCGAAGATACAGACTTTGGATAAGCTCTAATCGAGGTTAAGCTGTAATAATTATCAGTTCGCGCCGCAGATGAACTTTGATGAATACTACTATTTGCAATGCACAGTGCGAGAGGGTGTTGCAGTTTACCACAAGGCGTGATCGACCTTCGGGAGCTCGGCCATACTTTGGTTGAGCTACATGAGTTAGAGAGGATTAGCCCAGGTGCCTATGTAGAAGATATCACTGCCATAAAAGCAGAGCTTCAGCATTTTGAAACCGAAATATACAAAGGGGACTTGATAAGATTAAGAGCCCGTAAGTTTCTCGATGAGAAACCATCTCGTCGGGCCCTGAGTGATGAAAGGCAGATTGCTCTGGCTGAAGAATTATTGGGAATTCAGTATCATGGTTGCACATACATCCATGGTCTTGGTATTATTGAGGCTTCCTTTCATTATTATTGGAAGCTGTAGGGGGGTTGTCCGGGCACAAATATGAGATCAGATTACAGTAGCTTAGTATTGACGATGAGCAACGTGCTCTAGTGGATCGGCCTATCACTTTGGACGAAATTAATTCTGCCATTTCTAACCTGACGGCTCAGAAATCGCCTGGGACAGATGTCATTACTAGAGAGTTCTATAAAACATTTTCCACTATCTAGCGCCTCTTTTTATGGAGATTTTTTAGGCTTCTTACGATGTTGGTTTTTTTTCCCCAGTTTCTATTCTGGGCATACTATATTAATTCCAAACAGCACAGATACAAATCGGTTGAAAACAGTTGAGAAATATCTTCTATTTTCCCTCTGTTATGTAGATTACAAACTTTTTGTAAAGGTTCTTTGCAATCGTCGGCAGCTAGTTAATTGTCGCTCACTTAATAGGCGCGCATCAGGTCTGCGGTATCACAGGCCGCAGCATCTTAGAGTGTGGTGTAATCTCTAGAGTGTAGCGGCGCAATCGGCCTTGTTCACTTATTGGTGTATCAGCTTGTTTTGTGTTTTTTTTTTCAAATCGTCAAACCACGCTTTTATAGTAGCTGTGCCTATTAGGTATCTCTGTGCTCATTTGCCTTTCCTATTTGCACCGACTTGACACACTCGTGAAGGGCCGTTATGGGGATTCCTTAAGCAAGTTGCTGACACCTTCAAGTTCCTCACTGTGCGCTTTTCTTTATACTACCTATATAGCCTCTCCAGAAAGCAGCTGACTCAGGCAGTTACAGATTACGCGTATTTGTTCCCTGTGCCGTTTTAAAAGAAAGCTTTTCTGGAGTTCCTTGGCACCAGTGTTTTAAAACGTGTTACGCGAATGTGCAATTCTTCTGCTGCAAAAATATTCTTCTTTCAACTGCACACATCTACACTGCCTTTGAAGTTATGACTTCATGCTAAGGAGACGCTTGCAACATGATCGGTGAACTACCGCCTGTGCAGTAAAGCTATGACAATTTACCATTGCTTTATTCGGTGCATTGATGCTGTGTTCTTCTGGGATATATTACAACGGACCATTAAGGACATTCACATCACACCCTATATTATCCGTTTTTTGCCTGTGGAGAAAAACTGCCTTGTGCCATAAAATCTGTCATGTTGCTGGGACTATTTATTACATACTGCAGGTCCTTGGGTCCAAGCAGAGGAGCATTAGAGTATATAAAAATAATAATGAACAGAACAGGAACAAACATGTACACTTTCTGCAATTTTAGTCGCACTGTAATCTGTAAAACACCTTTCCAGTCCGATATTGTCCGAGGAAAGAGGGAAAATGTAAACGTATCAGGTCGAGTATAATAAGAAGTGAGTGAGTCAGGATGATGATGTGTTGTGTGGCGCGTTAATGCAGGCGTTATATAAGGTGATTTATTCAATTCAAGCTTGTTAAGAAGGAGAGAAAGGAATTCAAGATTTCACCGGTTTCGACGTGTTTCAAGGGTAGGTATGCAATTGTCTGCAATAGTTTTAGAGAGAGAAGGAAGCCATGCGAATTTATTAAACATAAATCTAACTGCCTTTCTTTGTATTTTTAAGTTGACTGATATTTGCATTAATGTGAGGATCTCATGAAATACATGCATATTCAAGCTTTGGTCTAACAAATGACAAGTAACGGAATAATTTCAAGTTGGAGCCTTTTTTAGTTTTTGTCTCAAAAAGAACAGTTTCGGAAAGCAGAAGAACAAATACTGACAGTGCTGATGTCAAGTGCTGATGTCAGTGCTGATGTTTTCATATTTGTAGTTGATAGCTTCGCGTAGTGGAGAAGAACCTAATGAATAAAAAATATGAGTGTTTTTTTACGGGTGAAACGATGACATGCTGATTTTTCAGCGCTGGTAAGCATCCCCCATTCACTGCACCACTTCAATATGCTGTTTTGGTCTCTTTCAAGGACAGCCTGGTCATGTGGAGAGGTTATATCGTTATACAGTACACAATCATCGGCAAACAGCCTAATTTGCACAACAGAAGTTATTACATTAGCGAGGTCATTAATGTACACTAGAAACACCAGGGCGAACAAAACACTACCTTGCTGTACCCCTGACGTAACTGGAAGATTGGCCGAGCTATGTTCACCTATTCTGACGTATTGAGTCCGTTTATTGTTAGGAACCTTATCAAACGCTTTATTGAAGTCTAAATGTATTGCATCTATTTGGCCATTATTCTCAAGGAATAAAGCAAAATAATGTATCGCTGATACCAACTGTGCTATAGTGGAATAACCCTTCCCGAAGCCATGTTGGAACACCGTGAGCACATCGTTTTCAGGTCAAAGAAAGAAGGCGGTAATTCTGTAATTTTAAACGGTGCCCTTTTTTGAATATAGGAACAACGCGGGCCACCCTGCCGTCATCCGGCAGCTGCCCCCTCAAAGAGGAAACAGAAAAATTTTGACAAGAAATCTGGCGATAAGCTCAGGGTATCGTTTTAGGAAGATGTTTTGGATTTCGTCAGGGCCATAACAAGTTTTTGTTCTCAGGTTTACCAGCGCATTGACAATTCCAGCGTAAGAAATAAAATCCACGGCAGATACCGGTCTTTCTAAAAAATTCGTCACGCAAACATTTGATACTGAAAAGACACGTAGAAAATACCCATTAAAATGCTGTGCTATGCCTTCATCCTTAGTTATAGGGGTGTCATCAATTATTATTTGTAAAATAGGGTTCTTTTTTTCTTTCGTATGCATCCAAACTTTTTCAGAGTCATTTCTGATAAAGTGAGGCAGAGAGGTATTGTAATAGTACTCTTTTGGCTGCGCACACCTCTTGTTAAAGAGTGATCTGCGCTTCTCTTATTTTATTTGGATTCCCATGTTTCTTCTTTGACCTCTTTATTTTACGTTTAATATGAATATCATCGCGTGTCATCCACGGTGTACACTTGTGAACTTTTTTCTCCTTGTAGGTATGAATTTGTTTAAGCAATAGTGGCACGTTACCTTGAACCGATTCCAAAATGAAGAGAGTTCAGCGCTATTAAAATCGACAAGACCGTTTCCCTTATACTCTATAGTGAAAACATCATCGGCATGAAAGTAATCTTTGTAACTAAGCAATGAGCAGTAGTTTTCCGTCATCTGCACAAGTGGCAGGGTTAAGCCACTTGAACACGACTATCTGGAAACTCCTGGCTAAGAAATATTAAATCAAAAATTGCACTGCAGTTGCCCTCTACCCGTGTTGGCTCTTGTACTACCTGATGCATATTTAAACGTAACATAATATCAGAGATAATGCTAAAGTGTTTGTTGTACACGTTTCCAGCACTGAGGCGGTGCCAATCGATACTCGGCAAATTAAAGTCGCCCGCCATTGTAACCTTAGCTTGTTGATCCTCGGTCATTTCATCCTGTAACTTTTTCAAATATACTGGAGAAGCATCTGGTGGTCTGTAAACGGCATGAACAATAAAGCTGCTTCTCAAAGCGCTTATCTTCAGGCGCAAGCACTCAATATCATTGATATCTTCTAAGAGCTGGGCAGATGTGCTATTCTTGATCAACACGACTACAGAGCCCTCCCCCCCCCCCCCCCCCCCCCTCGGGTGTGCCTGTCTTTCCGGAACACTGTATAGGAAGCAGGAAATATATCATCACTTATTTGTTCATGAAGCCAAGTCTCAGTTAAGACAGTAATATGAGGGTCATGTTATGACAATAAAATTTGACTCGAAAGTTTTGCTTTTGCGCTGCGGGCATTAAAGTTGATTAGTCTGTGTTGTTTATTGGCCGTTTTGGTCGCGCCTCAATCATGTGTGTTCGAGGAGTCGATTTGCGCGTCCGCTCTGTGAACGCGAGATGAGACCTGCGGAATTTGAGCGCGTCAGTGGAGGCTTTCATCCCAATAAAAAATGTCCCTGCCAATATTCGGGTTATCATGAATCAGTGAAACTTTTGTTTTAAGCTGATTTTCTTCTTTACAACTGTCCCAGAGAAGTTTTCTTTTTTTCTGTGTGGTTGAAGAATAATCATTCTGAACGATGATGTCAGACCCCTCGATTTTCTTGACGTTTGCAAAAAGGGTACCTGGTATCTCGAAAAAAGCTGATCTGTCATTACCAGCCCTTAGACAGCTCACGCTACTACATTTGTACGAGAACTACCGTGACTCAACTCATATTTACACTGATGGATCTGTCCTTCCAAGCAGCTCCGCGGCGGCAATCGTCATTCCAGCGAAAGCTACAACAATCAATATTAAGACGACCCACGCGACAACATCGACGGCAGCAGAGCTCGCAGGGCTCTTAACTGCCCTTCATCACATTGGTGATGAACCGCCACACAAATGGACAATATTCTTCGATTCGCAGGCAGCACTGCTGTCTCTACTGTCACCTCTACGACGCGGACCGCACGAACAACTAATCTTCCATATTACAGAGACGTTACACCATATAAGTGATGCCGGCCATGAAATAACGTTCCAGTGGCTTCCAAGTCACTGCGGGATTATCGGCAATTAACGGGCGGATCACGCTGCCCGCTCAGCCCATACTGAGGAGCGCCACGTCCCAATTCCTCTTTCTAGAACTGACGCGGCACGGAAGCTCCGCCTACTTGCTCGGCAGTGCACCGAGTCGCAATGGAATGAGCCACATTTAAGAAATACGCGACTGTACACACTTGATCCAACATTAAGTCTTCGAGCGCCATCACAGCTTCGCCGTAGAGACGCCACGCTTTTATATCGACTTTGGTTGGGTGTTGCCTTTACTAAAGCCTATACCTTCCGCATAGGGATGACCGACACCCCAACCTGTGACCACTGCGGCCATGAAGAATCAATTGGCCATATATTGTGCTCCTGCCCGCAGTACAGTCCACAGAGGGCATGCCTTAGCCACGAACTTGACCAACTGGACGACCAACCGCTATCTGAAAACAGAATTCTACAACATCGAAAGGACCTACCGTCGCAGAAGAAGGCCGTGCAAGCGCGTTTGCGCTTCTTACAATCTACCGGCCTGTGTGAAAGACTTTAACTGGAACGCCTTGTGTGTGTGTGTGTCTCCATGTGTGCACGTTCCTTTTTTTTTGCTTTTTTCTCTCTGTCATCTTTCTCACCCCTATCCCCCATCCCCAGTGTAGGGGTAGCAAACTGGAGACTCACATCTGGTTAACCTCCCTGCGTTTCCTTTTCATTCTCTCTCTCTCTCTCTCTTGCAGAAAGGGCTTTCTTTTCGTTGTAACCTTGAAGGTAAATGATTATCGGACGGTTTCGTTTGTTTTTTTCCGAGCCTATGTATTTTGCCAATATATTCGCACTTCACGCCCAGCTTGTCTTTGCATAACTCATTGACTATCTTTTATTTCATGGTAGATTCGGTTTCGTTAGCTGACTCTTGAATCACGTATATAATCAGATTAGAACGCCTGCTATGGTCCTCCAAGCTCGATAGTTTCTTTGTCTGAAAGGTTATTACTTGTCCTAAAGATTTAAAAGTCGGCTCTACTTGCCCAGCCTGCTCTTGTGTTCCCGAAGATTCGGGGAGTTTACTTCGTACGCCCTCTAGTGTACGTTGTATACAGGCAAGTACATTGTTTAGGCAGCATAACTGCTCTTTAACTTCACTGACATCAGTAAAGATAGCTTGTTGGCCTTCAAGTAGCTGCCCATACAGCTCCTTTTGTGTCGATCCTGGATTCGTTTCTACATCACCACAAAGAAGTAGCCTGCAGACTAACAAATATTTGTAAGCAAGACTTATACACTGTTGGGGGCATGGCACGACCACAATGCAACGGTCGTCGCTACACACACTGTGAAATGTCACCAAAGTACCAACCTGCACAACGAGGGACAGTTGCCTGCTCAGCATTGTTACAGCGCCGGGTCCACCATGCCCACTGAAGTGGAAGCACCAGAGGGTTTCTTTTATAGCTGTGGCTGTCGATGTCGTCACGCCGTTCTGACCGAAAGGTGTCGCCAGAAGATGAACACACGTGGCAGTTGACGGCGCAAACAGTTCGCCGGTTGGCACGAGCTCGCTCCTACCAAAGCTGGCATAGTGATCCACGCAGCCCACGTAGCTTGCGTTGATACGGCGGTGGTTCCCAACAAGACCTGCACAACGAAGAACAGGCGCCTGGTCAGCATTGTTGCAGCCTCGGGTCCATCGTGTTGGAAGAGTCTCTAGAAGAGCCGTATGATGGACCGACACGCCGTATCACCCCGGTCGTCGAAATCTCAATTTCGTGAACAATGCGGTTTGGTGCGGGGAGTATATGCTGCTCTGCAAGAGCCGCCTAGGTGGCTCCTCTATCTGGATGCATGTGTGTACCTCCCAGATTTTTGATATTTTTGAAGGAGAGTTCATGCAGAGGTATGGTGTCATGGTGCTTTGTGGCGTAAACATGCTGAGAATTTTCTTTTCTGCGCTATTTTTATGCAATAAATAAAAAAACTGCCGCGAAAGAAAGCCATAGTGCTCTAGTGCATTGGCCAGCGAAGCTGATCTGTTCACGCCGCCGTGAGTTCGAACCCCAATCGCGACAATACTTATCTTTATTTTAGTTATTCAGTAACAAGGTGAGGGTTTCAGCGATGCCCCGGTTTTTGAAGCTTTAGCCGGCAAGTAGACCTTTTGCACTAAAATGTCCCTGCTTCACTTTTCTCGGCCGCTGCTTGGGAGGCTGAGAACTCTGTAGCTTCGCTGCGTTTGTGTCTTGGCGGCGTTCCTGATTTTTGCGGGCTGCTTTTCTTCCACCAAGACGTTGTTGTAGACACATCCTGCCATAGTAAGGCGTCCCCGCTTTCCGTGGCGATGGTTTCAGCGCCGCCATCGTACCGGTCGCATTTCGAAAAAGACGAACGGCTAGGGGCTCATCAACTGTGCGTTGCCAGCGCGCGTTAAGAATCCACAGGCGTTCGAAATTATCCGGAGCCCTCCAATACTGCGCCCCTGACAGCCTAAACTTCATTGAGACAAACCCGAAAAGTTAACCAACAATTACGTACTTGCTCGGCAAACGTTGTTATTTGCGTGGCTTTAACGTTTGCTTCAAATTATCGCAGCCACACGTGATTATGCCATGTTGGAAAATTTTGTAGCTGCTTATGGCTTTTATATCGTAGTTTCTTAGCCAGATTTAATTTAAGCATTTCCCAGAGGGCGGTGAATTTGCTGTTCGGCTACGCCTAAGCCCGTTTGTTCACCGCTATCGCCGCCCCAGAGTTTTTCAGATCTTAATGGGCGCAAGACAGCCCAATAACGAGTTCGTTTCAGCGAGACTTCAGCCTGCTCGTGACATCCAGTGGAGGTTTTGGTACGCACCCGACCTTCTTCCATTAGCCGCGACAGAAGAGACAGAGAACATCAAATCGATGACGAGATTCAATTCAATTCCATTTAGTTCCTAGAAAATTCTGGCTGCCTGCCTAGACTAAAAGCTGTAGGTATAAAGCTTGACGAGGCCCAGGCAACTGTTACAAGCTACAGGAGCAGACTCAGTTGAAAATCTTTACATGCACAAAAAAAGGAGTCGACTCAGTTGATGATATTTACATACACATAAAGAAGCGAACACACAGTCAGGTTACAGTTTTCACAAAAAAAGGACAGCCATAAAGCACAAGATCTTCTTTAGTGAAATTACGGAAGTGCAAAGAACATTTTTGCAAAACTGACAAGTTAACAGCTTTACATGGGGGCAAATGATAAGGCAGTAATTATTTCTGAAGAAATAATTCACGCAATGCTTTTTAGTAGGGTTATTTATATCTTTATATCTATTTAAAATAATGAAAGATTGTGCTGTAATGCCTGGAACTTCTAGTCACTGCGAAAAGGGGGAACTAACGAAGTATCTGTGTTGTGAATATTGACTGTGTGATCGTTCTATGTCAATTGCACAGTGCATTCTATTATAGACCTAAAAGGTAACGACAGATGAAATGAAAGCAATATACGGAATTCATACATACTTTAAATTCTTAACACACTGAACGTTTCAAAAGCTTGCCATGTGTGGCTTAGGTAATCAAGATTGGTAGTATGACGTATAGCTTTCTTTTGAAGAAGGAAAATGTTTTGTAGGTTGGTTTTAGTAGTTGCAAAGAGACTAATGAGCAATAGCTTATTTGAGAGACAAATAATTCATTATATATTTGAAGCTTTATTTTAGCTGGAAGGAACGCGTGGCGACGAGCACTTGCACCTGTCACCAACGAGAGATTTTTTGCTATCTTCTCGACATGCGTATTTCATGTAAGGTGTGAAGAAAATGTTGCTCCTAGTATGGTGCGTTCGTGAACAATTTCAGTTTCTTCAACACCACAAGTGATGTTTTTTCTAAACGAAAATTTTTGTTTCTTGCGCAAAATAACAAAACTAACGTTTTTGCAGGATTAATTTTAGTAGATTAACATCAGGCCATTTATGGAGCCGATTAAGAAGTTGATTACACGTGGTGACTAGTTCATTCGCATCAGAACCAGAGAACAAAATCGTGAAGTCGTCAGCGACAATAATTAATTTTAAACCTTTGCAAATGTTCACAATGCTGTTTATATAGACATTAAATAGAAGAGGGCCTAGTACACTTCCCTGATGTACGCCTCTGTTAATAGGTAGTAGAGATGACTGATAGTTTTAATACACACACACTGTTGCCTGCCAGCTAAGTAAGATTTGATTAAAGATAAAGGGTTCACACGAATCCCATAGACTGAGAGCTTATGAGTTAGACTACAATGATCAAGAGAATTGAAAGCCATACTAAAGTCTATAGAGAGGCCTAGGGTTATTAGTTTTTTTTCTATATTTTACAGCACGTGTTGCTTCAACCCTAATAAAGCTAGCTCAGTTGAAAGTCCTTTTCTAAAGCCGAATTGTGCATCATTAAATGAGATAATTCTTCTCAAAGAATCGATTAAAACGATAGTGCACTATCTATTCGAAACGTTTAGCAAACGTGGGTATTATTGATATTGTACGGTAATATTTGGTAAGTGTTTATCGCCTCCTTTATATACAACTGACACCCTAGGCTTTTTCATTGCAGTAGGAAATTATCCCGATAGAATATATAGGTTGAAAATATATGTAAGTGGAGCAGGTATGTACGAAAAAGTATACCTAATGGGTTTAATTTGCATATTATCAATATGCAAATTAATCCCATTAAGTATACTTACTAATGTTCAGGAACATAATTGTTCTGTAGACTTCTGCCTGATCTGTCAGTTGAAAAAATATATTTTCAGCCCGTGAGTGTCCTATATCCTCGCTTTTAATGTAACTGCTAATGTGTGCTGAAGATCATCTGAAACGTTTATTGAAAAAGTGGGCATGAACACGACCGCTAATTGAGTGGTTTCTATAAAACGGTTGATCAGGGTGTGCATCTTTTTTATCTCTTCCTAGTGCACTATTTATTACTCTCCACGCTGCAGCTGGTTGGTGTCTATAGATGTTTACAAAAAGTTTTTCATAGTAAGCCACCTTTGCTCGTCGGAGCGCAGCATTTATTTTATTTCTGGCAGTCGAATTTTTTAGCAGATCAGGACTTCGCGTTTTCACAAATGTATGAAAAATAGCATTTTTCTGCTTTATAGCTTTTAAATGATTGTGGGTCACCCAAGGTTTTCTTGTCTTTTTTGATACCTTAAAGGCTATCATTGGTAAGTGTTTGGAATAGATGTGAGAAATCATTTCAAGAAATCTTAAATACGCCTCACTTGGATTCGTTTTGCTATACACCGGGGACCAGTTTTGTTGGCTAATATCATGCTGAAACTTCCTCCGCGCATCATCAGTCATATGCTGGACAGTTATCTCCTCGGAGCTACTTCTAACTTTCATTACAGGGTCACAATACATAAAAACTGGGCAATCGTCACTGATGTCAGATGTTACTGTGCCAGCACTCTGAATCGAGGTTTCAGAGTTGACAATGAACAAATCCAGTGCAGATGAAGTGGATAAAGTGACACGAGTTGGTATCAACACAAGTGGCAGCTGACTGACTTTTTAGAGCCTTTTAGGGCCAGGAGTCTTTTTAGGGCCGGACAAAGGTGCTAAATAATGTATATTGGTGCCGAGTTTTCAATCCCAATGTCATCATTTGTTAGACGGGTCTTTTTGCTTTTTCTCAGTGCACTATCACAATCAAGCAGATTCAAGGGTGCCGCCGTCTCCACAGGCTGTCACCTGAGTTAGGAACTCTAGCGTTGTAAAGACAGGAAAACAGGTGTGACGTGCGCCTATATTGAACAGGTGGAAGGATGACAACCCCCCTCCAAAACGTTTTTTTCCCTCGACGGCCTTGGTAAGGTGTGGTACGAAAACCACGAGACCACCTTTATAGCATAGGATCTACTATAAAGTATTATCCTCAGTATCTTTACGAGCATTCAGCGTAAAGAAAGGCCTGATATATTACTGTAGTCACAGATTCTACCGCCAAATGAAACTGTTACCCGGTACGTCAGAGAAATGAAGCGCTTCTTTAGGCGACCCGACTGGAACTAGATCAAAGAAAAGTCAAAGGACTTCTAATGCGAGGCGAAAAGAAGTCACTTTCTTCCAGCCTCCTAAAAAACCCACCCAATGCCTTCGCCGAATTCTCAAAAGAGCGCCCGAACTCGGCAGTGCAACTACCCGGTATTAGTCTGCGCAAGCTACTTGACACTTCAGCGACCACAAACTTCTGGCAGTAAGTTATTCGTGAAGTAACGCGTGAGTAACTATGTCGACTGCGGCCGCATTTTTCAGAGCCTGAAGCAACATCTCGCATAGACCATCGCGCTCGAAGGAGTGCCGCAGGCATTCGACACTCCTTCCCCGACGGTAACAACAAAAGAACCAGAAGACACGAGCTATCCTTTCGCGCTACTCACTTCGGCACCTCGACAAGACATACCAAGGTCTCTTCTATATCAACCATCAGGGCAACAGTGCTGACTCTTGGTGCCCGCCCGCCGCATTTACGACCTACCGGCAAGCCATGGAAATGCGACGCCTGGAGAACTGCTAAGAATCGTCCCTGTGCTATTACAGCGGTGAGCCCTGCCACATACTCAGAAGCTGTTCATGCAAGCGGATGAGCCTCCGCGGTTTCTCCTGCGACGCATCGTAAACGCGACTGAACAGCCACCAAGAAACGTCGAGGACTACATGTGCTACGGCCAGTACTATTCCAGCCTTTCGTCGAGGTTGCCGTCACCCTCCCGCTGCGCATCGCAAAGCCACCGCTACTCAGTGTTTAACCGAGGAAGGTCCCCAGCCAACCAAGGGAAACTAAAAACAACAACTTTCGAGTTGAGGTTTCTTCACAACGAAACGGTGAAAATCCTTCAACGGCGAATACGGACGATGATGTCACATCGATTACAATCACCTGAGCGAAGAAGCGACACGACTAAGTGGCCATCACGCCTATCAGCGATATGAGAGCAAGAAGCCCCAGATGCTGTTGCAGCGCCAGACAATGCCGTGACCCTGCCCCACGAATAACCTCTAGTTCGAGGACACGAACCACCGACCCTGAGGTGGCTATCGACGGCCCCACGGTTACAGCCATAGTGGACACAAGTGCGAACTACACTGCCATCAGTGGACAGTTCGCCGCTCAGCTGAAGAAGCTGACAACCACTTGAGACCGACCACAAATTCCCACCACGGGAGGCAAACTTACTGAGCCCTTGGGACGATGAAACGTAAGAGTTATGGTCAAGAGACATGCTTATCCTGCCAGCTTCGTAGTTCTGTGGCGGTATTCCCACTACTTAATCTTGGGCGCGGGCTTCCTCACCGAGTATCGAGCGATGATCAATCTCCGTTCTATGTTCATGACGCTTTCGCCAGATAAAGTGAAAAATTCCAGAATAACCCTGCAACATCACGCAGCCTTGAGTGTCCCCGTTTAGGAAGCGAGCGTGCCACTATAATGAAACGTTATGGTCCCTATGGGTACCGGGCGTACCAGGAACGCTGAAGCTGTCATCAGGGGCAGTACGATCACGCAGTTGCTTTGAGACCGAGGACTCGGCTTTGCAAGAGCCATTGACAGTTTCCGGAGTGAACACGCTGTGATGTTGGTAACATGATTAAGCGAAGAATATCGACCACTTTGATTGGAGTTTTGGGCGGACGGAATAAAGGGAATGAGTGCTATGATAACATTGGTGGGAAATGTCTAAAACATTTCCGAAAACAAAATACTCCAGTGTCTCCATGCATGATTCACTTTTTAAACTTCAGTTGCTGATTTAGACAAGCGGCATCTTTATTTGAAGCAACGTAGGAGACCTGCATCTATCTGTGGATATACTCTGACAACGTGTCTGACCGTTTACCAGGAGGAAAACGAACATTATCCTGCGATCCATCGGAGAAGACTGTCACAGGAGGTACAAACAGAAGAGTTCCATCAGTGGCAAAAAAAAAGCTGAGTGCGCAGCATACACCACGGGAGGCAAAGAGAAAGCGCTTGTTCGGTCACCTTGTCAAAGTGATATACTAAACCGAAGTGGAAGCTAATTGAAAAATAATGTTACGTGGCGGCCAGCCGAAGAAAGAGACATGATGATCGATGGAAATGAGATGATTTAATGGCTGCCGGCCTAGCGCGAGTGCTCCTGCCCTCGCCACTGCACAGTTCGTCGTCTTCTTCGTCACACTACTCGGGGCCACCGAGCGATCGTCCCGATCGCGAACGAGAAGATCGGCACTGAAGATGAAATGCTGCAGATGACGATGGGCTTGTAAAATGGGTGGATACAGAAGAAGGAGGTGAAGGGCTTGCCGCCACGGTGAATGAGACGATCGGCAAATGAGTCCCGGTCCACGAAGCATCCGGGCCGCAGGTTGCCAGGAGCCGACGACCGAGGTCCTTGGACGCACCGAACGGCAGAGGCAGGGGGGGGGGGGGGGCGGTGTCCTCACGTGTGGGCAGCGTCTCGGGTCGGTCGGGTCATTCCGGGCGCGGCAACGTGGTCAGTTCGTCGTGTCTTGTGGTCGGGGCGGTGGACGGGGCTGGGGTAAGCGGCGAGGTCGGTTTAGGTCTGGCGGGCTGGGCACAGCCGGGCGGTGCGGACCAGGCACACACGGCCGACGACCATGGCAGGGGCAGGACGCCGAAGCTCCGGGACCAGGATGGCGATGAAGGGACCCCAGCACCTCACACCAAATGTTACGGGGATGTTACGGCGGTAAGTCTATATTGGCGGCTGCTCTGAGATGGCCAGCACTCAGCTCAGAACCGAGCTCAGCTCAGGAGCGCTCGCGCCACTGCGCAGTTCGTCGTCTTCTTCGTCACAATATTATTACCACGTTAATTCGCTCTTGGGTTAGGAAAGATGAAGAACGCAGTTATAGGTAAGGGATCAGAAAATAACAGTCGTAAATAAAAGTTATAGTGCTGCTAGATGCTTTTAGAAGAACTTTTTGTTGGGCTAGATGGTACATACTGTAAAAAAAGAACTGTAGCGCGACCAAGACGAACACAAGAATAGAGGCACACAGGACTAGCGCTAAACTTCATCTAACTTTATTCACCGGTAGCGCAGCAAATATAAGGAAAAAACCCCGATCACGTGCAGACACCAGATCACATACACCACTATCAACAGAACCGTTCAAGATATGCCATCTCTGATTTGTATAAATTCACAGACGTATCGCTAACACAATATACGCCTCTCTTCCTTATATGAAATGCCTCCAGTAGTTCCCTTCTCGAACGATCAAAATCCTTGTCGACTAAATGTGTACATACAATTTGTCGCATCAAACGCGTGGCAAATAACAGGAATTCCGATAGATGACTTTAGCCACAAGCCGCCTGACGCTCTCATTATCATCATCATCATCATCATCAGTCTGACTACACCCACTGCAGAGCAAAGGCCTCTCCCATGTGTCTCCAATTAACCCGGTTCTTTGCCAGCAGCGCCCACTCTATGCCTGCGAACTTCTTAATCTCATCCACCCACCTAACCTTCTGCCTCCCTTTGCTACGCTTGCCTTCTCTTGGAATCCACTCCGTTACCCTTAAGGCAGTCATCTTGCCTTCACATCACATGCCCTGTCCAAGGTCATTTCATTCTCTTGATTTCGGCTAGGATGTCATTAAAACGCGTTTGTTCTATGACGCACTCTGCCCGCTTCCGGTCTCTTAACGTTACGCCTATCATTTTTCTTTCCATGGCTCACTGCGTTGTCCTTAACTTAAGCTAAACGCTTTTCGTTAGCCTCAACGTTCCTGCCGCGCAGGTGAGTACCGCCGAAATACAGCTGTTGCACACTTTGCTCTTCAGGGATATTGGTAAACTGCTAATCATGACCTTAGAGGACCTTCTATACGCGCTCCACCCCATTCTTCTCCTTCTAGTTAATTCCCTCTCATTATGCGGATCAGCTGTCACTACCTGCCCTAAGCAGACGTATTTCTTCACAACTTCCAGGCTCTCGCTGCCCATTGTGAACTGTTGTTTCCTTGCTAAGCTGTTGAACATTACCTTGGTTTTCTGCATGTTAATTTTTAGACCCATCGATCTACTCTGCCTGTCTAACTCATTGATCATAATTTGCAGTTCACCTCCTGAGCGACTCAGCAAGGCAATATCATCAACGAATCACAGATAATTTAGGTATTCTCTATTTATTCTTATTCCCAACTGTTCCCAATTCAGGCCTCGAAATACCTCCTGCAAACATGCGGTGAACAGCATTGGCGAGATCGTGTCTCCTTGCCTGACGCCCTTCCTTATTGGAACTTTATTGCTGACTTTATGGAGGACTATAGTAGCTGTGCAGTTGCTATATATATCTTCCAGTATTTTGACATAAGGCTCTTCTATCCCCTGATTACGCAATGCCGGACAGGTTATAGAATACGGCCCCTGGTCACCGTATGTGAGTGCGTAAAGTAATCAACGCAGTGGAGTTTCAATCAATGTTCAAGTAATCAATGCAGTGGGTTTTCGCCTTGTTGCGAGAGCGTGCGGACGCATTTCGCATGAGCTCCGAGGATTACGGCTACCACTCGCGGCATAGCCCTCGACCGGCTGCTGAAACCTTTACTAACGCCTTCAGGACCTCGTCCGGACCACGAGGACGACCGGTGTTTGCGTGCAAGTGCTCGTGTTCCTATTTTTCGGCGCAATTTGCGTCGACCACGTTTTCCCCGCCGCTAGGCCTAAAAGGCCTAGCACGAGTACGGCCGCCTGGCGGTAACCGCTCCCGACGACCTCGGCTCCCCGGAGGGAGCTGACACGCCTGCAACATGGAAGTCACCGTCGAGGATGAACCGATCACAGCACATGATTTGAACGATGGAACATGGACCTCCTTGGCACTCAAGGACCAGCAACGATTCCGCCGGCGCGGCGTCGACAAAGAAGACGGACGCTCGGCGCCGGGCCGAGCCGCCATCGGGACGCCCGGCGTTGGGGACGAGGCCGCCGCCATTACTGGCGCCCATGGCTACGCGAAGAAAGGCAAGCCCCTTGACTCTGCCCATAGGAAGCCTAGGCCTTCCCATAGAAGAAGAAGACCCCCGATTCCGAGGCTACCGGCAGAGGATTACAAAATTGTAATCAGACCGCAGTCTCCCCTTGACCTTCCCACCCATGGCGGAGCGCTACTGCTCGAAGCGTTTCGTCAAGCCGCCAAGATTACCGACGACCACACCCTTACCGAAGATATTCTTCAGAAACACCCAGTAAACCACACCTTCACGATAAGAACGCCCAACGAGAAACGTGCGAACGCTTACCTCAACCTGCAAGCCTCCGTCATGGGGGAAAAGCAGTACCCCATCAAAGCTTACGCGCCTTCCCCGGATCTCTCGGTAAAAGGCCTCATCCACAACGAGTATTGTGGCGAAACGGACGCGCAGCTTGTTCATAACTACAACACCTACAACCCCGACTGGACTATCCTATCGGCAAGACGGTATGGGAGAACAAATCATATAATCATTACGGTAGCCGGAACGGAGCTCCCCCGACTACTCCGATACCCCGGCACAAGACATAAAGTGGTCCTCTTTCTCAACCGAGTAGAGGCCTGCTTCAACTGCCGCAAGACAGGGCACCGACAAGACGTCTGCCCACAAACAAAACGAACCCGCTGCGTCAGGTGCGGAGAAAAGCACCCCCCACCACATGAGGGACAACCGCCAACCTGCGTCCCCGTTTGCATCGTCGGCACGGGGGCGCACAGAACCGGGAGCACCAGCTGCAAGTTCAAATTCCTCAAGCAGCAAGCCACCCAGAAACCCGACCTGGCCAGGAACGCCGACCAAAACGCCGGGCAGAGCGACACCTTCGGACGACAATCGAGGGACAGAACCCGACAAAAAGAGACGCTGACCCTAGGCGACGAGAGGGAGGAGTCCTTCCCGCCGCTGCCACGAAGTAGAAGCAAGCCTGCTACACGACGCAGCCAGTCGCAAGACCTTCGACAGGACCTACCATCGTCCAGCCGGAGGCGGGACCCCAAGAACCCCTGGACAAAGCCAGAAGAAAAGGCTCTCATGTGGCAGGAAGATCCGGAGAAGCAGGCACTTCGCAATCAGGTGAGGGAGCAAGCCATTTTAATAGAACGCATGCAGTCCCAGATCAGTGAGCTAGGCAGTAAACTGGCGAGCCTCACGCAAACCCAACGCCACATTGAAAGCGCGACAACCGCTAATAACAGGTCTCAATCCCTCCCTCCTTCCGAAGGTGCGGGTATGGACATAGAACAACCGAAGGCTCAAAAAAGACAGGCCCCAAAAGACCAGCAAGAGGCCCAGAATCCCAAGAAGCGAATTGAAACAGACGCGGCGTCCCAACCGACATCAACTTTCGCTGTTAAAGCCAAGCTAGTTTTTCAGCAGAATGAGAGGGTCAACAAACTGGAAGCCTGAGCAGATACCTTAGACGCGACATGCACAGATATCGCCAAGAACCTACAACAGACCAGAGAAGAAATGGTGGACGCCATCAAGGCATTACAAGCACAAGTGAGCGCAATAGCGAGCGCCGTTAAGCAGCTGACAGTGCCCCAACATGGCAGCTCGTGATCAAGATATCATCATCTGGCAATGAAACTGTAGAGGTTTTCGAGGCAAAACATCCAATCTGCAGCTTTATATTCAAAACTTAGAAGTCAAACCGGACATTATTACGATCCAAGAACCGATGGGACCCGTTAGTTTACCAGGATACAAAACCATATCACAAAAAAACATACCACACAAAGCAGCAATGACTGCCACGTTAGTGGGTAACCAACTCACGGCCATTCAACATGAATTCGACGATTCTCAAGCAGACTACACGCTCACCGAAATTATTCCCGTCAGAAAGAGGCAGGGGAGCCTATACGTTCTTAACCTATACAGCTCCCCAAAAGATCAATCCAGAGAAATCCCGGCATTACTAGAGTCCACCACGAAATTAGCCAATAATGGGCAGCTAGTGATTACGGGCGACTTCAACGCGCCACACGTAGAGTGGGGATACCAGAAGTCAGGCAAGAAAGGCAACATCCTCTGGAACAAAATCCAAGGATTAGGACTCTCGCTACTAAACGATCCTAGCACAGTGACCAGAACTGGCAACAGCGTTAGCCGAGACACCACCCCGGACCCCGGAATGTGCAGAACCCCGCCTGGCGAAACACAGGCACGGATCTAAACAGCGACCACTACATCCTGGCCATTACCCGTCGCACCGAGATTCGGAAGAAGGGCTGGAAGGTAACGAAATTTACAGAGTGGGAAAAATTTCGGAAAGAACGGGATCAAACGGCCCCGACTGAAATCGAAGACATCCAAGATTGGGTTAAATCAATATGTAAGAATGTAGAGTCGCACACAAGCGAAATAACAACAGACGCCGCACAACCTAACCTCGATTCAAGATTGGCACACATGTGGGAGGCAAAAAATAGTCTTATGAAGAGGTGGAAGAGGCAGCGACTCAACAAAAGGCTACGAAGTCGAATCGCCCAACTCGAAAGAGAAATTGAACAATATGCGATAGAACTTACCCAGCAACAATGGTATCAAACCTGTGACAGCCTGAACGGACAACTGGGTAGTAAGAGGGCGTGGCACCTGCTCCGCCACCTTCTCGACCCCACACAGTCCAAGTCGGCTGCGCAAGGACAGCTCGCTAAAGTCATCCATCAACACCCCGGGGACGAACACTACTTCTTGGACCTCCTCAGGGACAAATACCTAAATACCGCATAGGACGGAGAAACGAGCCCACAGTATTCGGGACAACCAAATCCGCAGCTGGACGAGCCGTTCAGTGATGCAGAAGTCTGGGCAGCGCTGGGCCAGCTTAGAACAACCTCAGCGGCAGGACCAGATCTGATTACGAATAAGGTCCTCCGTATCCTGGACCTGAAATCTGTCACTGCAGTCACAGATTACTTCAACGCATGCTCGGAGACAGGAATCATTCCCAGCAGCTGGAAACATGCCCGAGTGACATTTATTGCAAAACCCAACAAGAAACTCAACGGGGACAACCTAAGACCCATTTCCCTCACATCCTGTCTCGGGAAACTCATGAAGAACGTGGTTCTGAACAGACTACGGGACTACACCGAAGACCACAACCTCATGCCACACTCCATGGTGAGCTTCAGAAGAGGACTCTCCACCCAAGACGTCATGCTCCAGCTATCACGTCACATATTCGACCCCTCCATTAAGAACACAAGAGCAATATTGAGCCTCGATCTCAAAAATGCATTCGACAACGTGTCACACAATACCATTCTGCAACACCTAGCCGACCTCAACCCCGGCGAACGGGCGTACAATTATGTTAAAGCCTTCCTAGAAAATAGAACGGTGGAGATCACCGTTGGACCACTGAAATCCACCCCAATCAGGCTCGGAAACAGAGGGACACCACAAGGAGCAGAACTCCTAATCGTACGGCGGAGCAAGAAACCTGAAGACAGGATCCCCATCAACATTACGATCCAAGGCAAAAACATAGATGAAGTGGAGAACATACGGGTCTTAGGACTCCACATCTCCAACACCTCCCGCAACACTGTAGCACTGGGGAGACTCGAAAGCTCAGTACACCGGGTGGCGCGCATGATCAGGCGCATCGCCAACAAGAGTCGAGGCATGAAGGAGCACGACCTATACAAACTCCTTCAAGCATTCGTCATCAGCAAAATTACATATGCCTTCCCATATCTCCATCTCAAGAAAAGAGAAGAACAAAAGATCGATACCCTAATACGGCATGCATACAAAACGGCGTTAGGCCTTCCTAAATTCACAGCCAACGAGAAACTCCTCGCCCTGGGAGTACACAATACCTTTTCTGAACTTAAGGAAGCCCACCTAACAACACAGACGGCTCGACTCTCCAGCACTGCAGCGGGCAGAATCATCCTGGACAGACTTGGCATCGAAGGGCAGCCTATGGCGGACCATCTAGGCACCGTTCCTAGCCATATCCGAAAAAAGATAAAAATATTACCTCTACCCAAGAACATGAACCCGCAAACCCAACAGGGTCGCCGGGAAGCAAGAGCCAGAGCTCTGCATCGACGCCTGCAGAGTCTTCCAGACGTCATCTACGTCGATGCAGCCAACTACCAAGACAGCCCCCACAGATTCGCCATCTGTGGGGTATCTCATCCTCAGGACCCGGACCCGGCCACTCCACTCATGGCCGCTACAGTATTTACCAAGAACGCGGAAACCGCGGAAGAAGCTGCAATTGCTGCTGCTATCGCCTTTACGGACGCTACAACCATCGTTAGCGATTCCAAATATGCCATTGCGAACTTTGCCAAAGGCCGCATCTCACTCACGGCCAGAAATATCCTGGAAAATGTTAGACAGATCCCCCCTCCGAGACATTGACCTGGTATGGGTCCCGGCGCACGCCGGAAACCCCGGAAACGAGGCCGCCAACGCACAAGCTCGAGTTAAAGCCGGCCGAGCAGTAGACGGTCCGAACCCGGAGGCAACCGGTGAAGCGCTAACCTCCTATCATGACCACACCACCTATTTTAGACTCGCACGTAGGCAGTTCCCGCCGCCGCACCCCTCCCTGTACAGGGAGCAGCAGGTGGCGTTGAGAAGACTACAAACCGACTCTTTCTCCAACCCAAATGTGTACTCGCACATATTTATTACAACCTCCAGCCCTACCTGCCGCTTCTGCGGTGCAAAAGCTACTGTAGACCACATAATCTGGGACTGTAAAGCACATCCCCCACCCACAGATCTCATGGCTGCTCCCTCACCTGACGCGTGGCTTTCAGTAAAGGTCAGCGACGACCGCGGCACTCAAGTCAAGGCTGTCGAATGGCCCTGTGCGGTACGAGACCTACATGGTCTGGACCTCACTTACTGACCACGAGTCTACACTTTCTTTCAATAAAGTTTTTACTCACTCAGTCACTAACGCAGTGGACTATGTTAAAAACCGCGCTGCTGCTTCAGACCTTGTAGAATTCGCGCACTGATCTACGCAGTCATGCCAACCGAATCTACATCCTCGCAACAACAACGCGCACGGACGGAAGTGCTAGATGGTGAGCACAGTAAGGGCACCCATGGAATGCCTCGCTCGCGGGTGAGGATTCGCTGGTCCCGCCTTGAGGGATTGCTCAGCGCTTAAAGCTGGAAAGATCAAGGTGGGCATTGTGATAATAACAATAATTGGTTTTAGGGGAAGTAATTGGCGCAGTATCTGTCTCATATATCGTTGGACACCTGAACCGCGCTGTAAGGGAAGGGATAAAGGAGGGAGTGAAAGAAGAAAGGAAGAAGGTGGTGCCGTAGTGGAGGGCTCCGGAATAATTCCGACCACCTGGGGATCTTTAACGTGCACTGATATCGCAAAGCACACGGGCGCCTTATCGTTTCGGCTCCATAAAGATGCAGCCGCGGAGGTCGGGTTCGAGCCCGGGAACTTCGGATCAGTAGCCGAGCGCCCTAACCACTGAGCCACCGCGGCAGGTTAATTGCAAGGCGATTTTCAGCCTTCTCCTTTTGTTCGCTGGTGTTGAACGTGGCCAAAAGCTCTCGGCGAAAGATCTCCCAGTTAGTGAAGGAAGCTTCGTGGTTCTCATACCACGTCTTGGCTGTTAATTATTCAGGACCAGATATTTAGTTTGCATATATGCAGCTTTGAGAAGAAGACCGAAACAGAAGATGCTGCTTGACGTCTGTAACGTTGAGTACGTTCCGCACACCAGATAGGCAGCGCGCCCACCCTGCCACCCTGGCAGGTGGCCGTTGAATTAATGGTTGATCACGACTGGTTCGTCACACAATGAACGCATCGGCCTATTGCTGCAGTGGTGCGTGTCTCCCACAACGTTGTCAGCGCTAATGCATGCAGCCCACATCTCTTTCCCACCTCTGCCGGGTACCACAAAGCGCTACTGAGGCGTCCACTGACCCAGGGAGGAAGTTATGCGCCCTTCCGTTCCTCAAAATCACCGGCATCTAGAACGTTGTCAACGCCAACACCAATGAAGGCCGTCAGCTTTCGCTTTGCATATCCTGGGGGTTAGCTGAGCTAATCTACAGCCTAACTTTTTTGTGATCAATTGTGTGTCCCATGACTCAGCACTTTTTGTGACCGATTTTGTGACTCATTACTCAGTACTTTTTGTGACCCATGATTCAGCACTTTTTGTGTGGCTCACTTAGTGGCCAATGACTCAGCACTTTCGTAACCCATTTTGTCTCCGCAACTATGATATTGACTTATGACTGATGACCACGGCTCAATTCCTTCCTCAATGATTCCGGTCATAACCACATTGATTATGATTCCGGTCATGCCTCCTACCTTCGGGCTCATGACTAAATTTCAATCACTCACATGACCATGACAATGATCTGGCTCATGACTTTAATGAGCACGACTCTATTCTTTCCTCAGGCAATGACTTTGGGCTCATGACTCAATTAAAATGACTCCAATAACCCTGACAATCGTAGGATACTCTATGTATATACAAACTTCATACACATTCAATCATGACTACTATACACAAGCTGATGACCTCACATGATGCGACATATGATGCGATCGTCATAACCATCATTTTAGACCGGCCGCGGCGGACGAATTTCAATGGAGGCGAAATTCTAGAGGCCCGTGTACTGTGCGATGTCAGTACACGTTAAAAAACCCCAGGCAGTCGAAAATTCCGGAAACCTTCACTACGGCGTCCCTCATAGCCTGAGTCGTTTTGGGACGTTAAACCCTCATAAAATCAAAACCAAACCTTCTAGGCTTAAGCGGAGCACACGTTTGTTGACAAATAGTTCCCTGTCCTAACAACTTGATGGCGCCACAAGGCTGAGCGTATCCTTCCGTCTGTGTTTGCATACGCTGAACTAAAAGTGGAAAATGTGAGAAATGCCGTAACGTGCCGAAAAATACCCACGTTTAGCGTACATGAGAGTGCATGCGCTTATGGCGCGTAGACAGCGTCAATTGTTCTTTTCTAACCATATCTCTGTACGTCGCGAGCGCGACGTTGCGACTAATTTCGCTCGCCCTCGCCGTCGAATGCCCAATTATGAAAGAGCCATAAAGATGTACTAAGGCTAAAACGTAGCGTCATCCGACCACGTTGACATGTTAAAAGTGGAAGCAAAACTACTTTCGCTGGTGTCGCCTCGACTGCCGGCAGCACTGAGTCGGGAGAGACGAGTGTGGTGTAGTTGCCAGACCTTATGTGTGCGAGTAGGCTAAAAAGTCCGCGGTGCGCCACCAGAAAAAAATACTCTCGCATTTCTCGCGCGATCCGGCCCACGGACCATGTGCGGACCTCGTAGAACGGAAGCGAAACCCCACGTGACCGCTAGTCCGCGGGCCAAAACAGGTCCGTGGTCCGTCGTCTCGATACACCTTAAGGACCAGCAGTTACCTTGTCTTCGAATTGCATGACCTGCCAAAGCCCATTTCTGCCTCTTGACATCCACTGGGATGTCATCTACCTGCGTTTGATCCCTCACCAACTCTGCCCACTTCCGGTCTCTTAACGTTACACCTACCATTTTTCTTTCCACGGCTCGATGCGTTGTGCTTATTTTAAGCTGAATTCTTCTCGTTAGTCTCCATGTTTCTCTCCCGTAGCAGCATGCCGCTAAGATACAGGTGTTGTACGCTTTCCTCTTGAAGGATATTGGTAAACTGCCATTCATGATCTGAGAGAACCTGTCATTGGCGCTCTACCCATTATTATCATTTTGTTATTTCCCTCTCATGATCCGAATCAGCTGTCACTACTTGATATAAGTAGACATACTACTTTACTACTTACAGCACCTCGCTGCCGATTGTTGACTGCTGCCTTTGCTAGACTGTTAAACATTTATTTGGTTTTCTGCATGTTAATTTTAGACCCAAAGTTCTCTGCCTGTCTGACTCACTGATCGTGATTTGCAGTTCAGCTCCTGGGTGACTCAGCAATGCAATGTCATCAGCGAATCGCTGATTGTTTAGGTATTCTTCCTTAACTCTTACCCCGAGCTGTTCCCAATTCAGGCCTCGAAATACCTCCTGTAAACAAGCTGTGAATAGCATTGGCTAGATCGTATCTCCTTGCCTGGCGTCCTTCCTTCTTGGAATTTTATTGCTGACTTTACGGAGGACTATGGTTGCTGTGCAATTGCTGTAGACATCTTCCAGTATTTTGATATGAAGCTCTTGTACACCCTGATTCCGTAATGCCTGTGTGACTGCTGAGGTTTCCACTGAGTCAAATGCTTTCTCGTAATCAATGAAGGCTGTATATAGAGCTTGGTTATATTCTGCGCATTCTCTATCACCTCATTGATAGCGTGAATATGATCAATTGCGGAATACGATTACGAAAGCCTACCTGATCATTTGGTTGATTAAAGTCTAAGGTTGCCCTCACTCTATCAGTGATACCTTTGTAAATACTTCTTGTTTATTTCTGTCAGACCATTGCATTTCCGGATTCTTGAGGCTCTACAGGTTGCACCATCGAGTTACGCCGCACTTCACTCAGCACTGAGGACGCTTTGTAAACCATGATATTGGAAACGGCACGGTTCACAGGGATAGTCATTAAACGCCCAGAAACAAGGCGGTTAACGACGAGTACTACCGCCTGTGTAAATAAATAGAGACACAGACATTATTGTAGATTAAATTTATTTTATTTTGCTTCAATTTTTTATTACAGTGTGCAGAATCCGTCACACCAATAATTAGCGCCATCGCAGCCTGAGCATCCTGAATACCCGCATGAGCCGCCCTTTTGGCAGTCCTGCAATAAAAACGTTAAACTTTATTAGCCAGGTGAGTTTTCTTGATTTCGAAATTGTGGTGAAACATACTATTCAGCAACTGAATCGAAGTCCGCTACGCCTATTTTAAGGTTTTATTGACGCAGGTGCATAAAGGAACGGTTGTCTGGTGTTTTCCTGGGTAGGGGGCACATTACAATGAAAAACCTCAACGGTGGTTTCTCTATAGGGTAATCAGATCGCAAATGAACGAATGTCTATGTATCATTCGCGCCATGTGGCATATTACCTGCAAATCAGGATGTGCGCTCCCCGATACCGAAATCCAAGCTTCATTTCTATCAATGCTACGACAAGGGCGGTCTTGGAGTGTGGAGCGAAGGTTAACCCCGAAAAGTTCCCGATAGTTCTCGTCATCAGCCAGATGACGTCCACTGCAGGACATATGCTTCCCCCAAAGATGTACAAATGTTGAAATTCGGCTCCAGCTGCGGCCACCGTAACCAGGCAATTTTCCTAATTTGTTTTCCTCACACGAATCCTTGCCGCCCTGTTCAAAGTTGTTCAGCCTTGAAGAAAACTGATCTTCACGGTGGCTATAAAAGACAAGTTTTTACTCTTATTCTTCCTGTCGATTTCTATATATCGTGCTGATAATTGGGATTTCACTTTGCGCTGCGCGCTGCATTGTGTTTAATTTGTTTTCAAACTTTCTAAAACAAGATATCATATTAGCTCACATCTTCGGAATGCTCAAGTGGACGTCTTTCCGAAACTCGCGTTAACCTGTAGCGGAACGTGAAGTTCAGCAGTTTTGAAAAAATATTTACAGATTTCTAATCCTTATGGTAGCTGGCACCACAAAGCATTTACAGTGCCGTAGCGTACTAAGGCAGCTTTACAAATAGCACCAGCCCCAACAAAGCCCTTTCGCATACCGCATGCATAGATCACTCTGTCCTCGTCACAGGGTCTAGTGTGGTCTGTGCTGATAGGAGTGTTGCGAATATAACGAATTCGTAAAGAGCGTTCAGGAACTACATCAGAGGCACGATAGGGCAGGCAGAAGTTAGGACCCTGGAAGACGCAAACGAAGCCTAAAGGCAAGCACACCTCATCTGGACGAGCTGCGCATAAGTCCGCAGAGTGGAACAAAGGCGTACTACACGCCGCAGCCCGAGCACTCCTACCCCGGACACCTCAACACACAGACAAGCACAACATACAAACTTGCTAACCACATACCCCGAACTCCTACCACTTCAACAATGCGAAACAGAAGAAAATGCGCGCTATTTGAGGAAGACTTAAAGAACTGGAAATAATGCTGAGAATTTCGCCTCCATCGAAATTCGACCGCCGCGGCCGGGATCGAACCCGCTTCATTCGGGCCAGCAGCCGAGCGCCATAACCACTCAGCCACCGCGGTGGCCCCTGCAATATTTTGGAGTATGTGGTCAGCAGGCGTGAGTATTTGTTCGTTTGTATCCTTCTCAGCGTTATTTCCTTCTTTTTATCGAATTCTTTATCGGGTGGTGCGTATTCGCTCCTCCTTAGCCTAGTTGATGGTGCAGTATTTTCAAGTTTTTGGTCAGCTGGCTTGAGGATGTGTTTGTTTCTATTCTTGTCTTTGTTCTTTCCTTCTCATTATCTAGTTCTTCATGCGGTGGCGCGTATTCTCTTCTGCCGAGCCTAGTTGTTGTGGTAGAATCCTACAACATCAGTTAGGCTAGGGAGAAGAGGATACTCGCCACCGCATGAAGAATTAGATAAAGAGTCGGAAATAAGAAAATGAGGAATAGAAACAAACATATCCTCTAGCTAGCAGACCACAAACTCGAAAATACTGCACCATCAACTAGGCTAAGGAGGAGTGGAGTGAACAGGAAATAACACTGGAGAATTCAAGCAAACACAAACTCAAGCCCGAAAAGACTTCATGAAGGATACCCAGAAATCAAAAGCCAAAGTGCGCTCACTATGGGTAGAGTTGAACTCAAACCACATGTTTATGGGCCTGCCAAGAAAGCACAGGAATACAAAGGAGAAGAACAATTAAAGAGGAGGGAGCAATGCCGCAAGGTTTTGTACCGATTCTGCACGCTCAAACGTGTTGTCACTCGCCTTTATAATTATGTTTGTGTAGCAGATGCGCCCAGAATTACCTGGAATGGTGCCGCCTACGTGCGACTGCTTCTACATTGTTTCAGATGGTTGTAGTTGCTTTTAGGGCCTTACCTCATATGACCCTTGCTAGCTTTAAATTCAGCGCGGCAAAAAGCGGCGTGGATTATGTTCGGCGACGACGCCGGGCACGCTTGTAACTTTCGCGGCCGCCGATTGTTGAGTTCTTTAATTGTGGGCACAGCTACCACAATAACGAGTTCATTTTGGAATCATTTCGGTGAATTCCTGACTACCGGACTGCCGTCATGACCACGCGAATATATCGCTGTGACGTTTTTGTGATTAGTAACTTTCAATCTATGGGTTTTTTGTGACTTGGCTGACGTTTTTCTCACAGTTGACAAACTAGTTCCTCAAGGTGGAAAACGTTTAGCCCTCTGCTGTTCAAACCTACGACAGTTGTTACGTGTTTTTTCTCGTTTAGTTTTTTTTCCTTTTGAAAATCAGCTCTATTAGCGGTAGCAATACAAAGGGGCTACAAAAATTTGAACGTAATTCTTTATTTTTGCTTCGGTGAACAAATCTTTAACCAATTTCACCAGAGTGCAAATTTTTCCACTACCGGGTATGACGGCAGTAATGTTTATTTCAAACTTTTTGCTACTTTATAAGAAACATATATTCTGTGTAACCCCTCTTTGTTATCTGCCTATATTAGTGGCAGTTTACCAGTATACGCCAACTTGAATTCAACCTCAATCTCCCATTACTGATGGCACCAATTCACAGGCCATCCGTTGTTAGCGCAGGCACTTCTGCTTTTGACGTTGCGTGATATGTGAGCGCACGTAAAATTCAGCAAGAAGCTGCCAGGCGACGTCACTTGTGGAACCTAATCGAGACCAACTGAGCACTGAAGCATCTCGAATGTATGGCAGCCATATACTTACAAGTCCAACGCACCTATTCTTCTTATCAAGTTTTTTTTTGCTTTGATCACAGCCGTACGTTCTGAAAAATAATAAAAAAATATGACTTTACTACCATCATGTTTCTTACCATTACAACATTAAGCCTACACAGCAGACCAACACTATTCTAGAGAGCGTTCTCATTCCTACACGATTCTGTGTATAGCTTTATATACCACGCACGGTTCTCTATACAGGGCTATATTTTTAACGTTTACCGATTTTTTCTTTAAAAACTGCTAGAGATCCGTTGGTGCGGTTTCTGCGGGTGGATTACACATCAAGGCAGATATTATTTTAATAAAAGAGACTAATACTCAGACGATCATTTCTAATCAGACTTTTTTAATTGCGCAAATATGCCCTTCGTCATGAGAGTTATATGTACATGTCCAGGCCGGTGTAGGCTATGAATGCCAACAAGGCCCGGTATTGGGGCCCATGGGTGTCCGGTGGTCGGCTGGGGTAGTAACCCTGAACGCCAAAGTGTCGCTTGCATGGCGCCAAAAGTCTAGGGCAAATCAACAGAAAATAAGGTAATGTCGCCTCACTAGGAGAAGCAGGGCAGAAGGGGCAGTTCAGAAGCGGGGTCTGTGATGCCCAGGAGGCCCTGACCACAGGCGTCAGCGCAGCATCCACCGGGATTCTCTTCGACGCCACCTCCTCATGGCGAGTAAATAGCCGGGAAGGTTGGATCCACGCGGTGGAATTAAAGCACGCGTGAAGTGGCGGAGAAATTCCTTTTTAGATAGTGCACGTCTCATGCGGATAATTTCAGTAGATGAAGGGGCATGGCACTCGTAGTGGATGAGACGCACTGGCCGCTTCTCTGAGATAGTGCGTTTTGTGACGAGCCCCTAGAACTCGGACAGGGCATGGATACGAATTCACGATGGAGCACACATCAGCAAAAATGCCCAGTGGACAGGCCTCGAGCCGTAGAGCTCCTACTGCTTGTGTTGAGTCAGTATACCGGGTGTCCCAGCTAACTAGGACAAAGGGTTAAAAAATGAATTATTATAGACAGCCGAGTGAAACTAGTTTCTTATTAGTGACAGCCATCTTGCGCACCACAGGCAATTTATTGTTTCGCCATTAATTAATAGAATAATTGCTGTTAATTATCAGACTTATTAAATATTAACTTAAGGCAACAAATTGTATTTGTAAAGTTGTAGAGCACCTTCAGAAACCCCCATTCCATCATTTACGATAAGGATACGAAAGAAAGCCCGCGAAATAAAAAAAAAAACACCTGACTAACACATTCGCGCGCCACGATCGTGCTGCTCTCATGCGTGGTTTGAGCAAACGAAATCAGCTGCAGCCTTAACTCGACAGCCCCGCAGCAGGGGCAGGCCGACATGTTGGCGGTGGTTTGTCGTCCTCGTCAGCCAGTTGGCATGCGTGACGGTGCAAGTTGCAGCGAGCGCGCCACGCTTTTGCGATAACGACATAGCCGCATTCTCACAAGATGCTGACATGGCGAGTTTGCTTTCTCACGGAGAAGTAAAAGAGAAATTCAAGGCATACTTTTTCGTCGGGAGTTGTAGTCGGTGGTGTTGTCGCTTCCTAAAGCGGATTTTGAATGCTGGAAACAGTGGTCAGGCAAACTTTGTCGTGTGCTTTTGTGAAGCCTGTCACAAACGAGATGGAAGCTTCGGTGGTGATTTCCAGCGTTTAAGACATGCCGTTTACCAATGAAAAGAAAGCAGTCATGGTTACGCAAGACGATCCGGATTTTTTGAGCAATATGATATGGATTGACGAGGTGAGTTTTTCGCGAAACGGAGAGGTAAACCTGCAAAATGCCCACTACTGGAGCGAATCAAATCCCCACCGGGTTTCACATACGCGTCACCAGTACCAGTGGCCGTTCACTGTTTGGTGCGAAATTTTCGACGGTCGTTTCCTGTGTTTCCTTGTTCTAGGAGCATCTCATGGGTACAGAAGGCGCGCTGCAGACCTTATGCAAAAATGGCGCCCAGGCAGACGGCCAAGTCCAATAACGATCCTGCGTACCTTCCATTCGCTGCGACGTACGGGCAGCTTTGCGTCCACACGACGCAGAGCAACCTTTTTTGGTGAGGATGTTGCGACGAAAATTGCATCGCTTTTCGCTTTGGATCCCCAGACAAGCCTCCGGAGCGTGAGCCAAGATACCGGAGTTTTCAAGTCATCAGTGTGGCGGATAATGGGGAAGAACCGCCTGCACCCGTACCATGTACAGTTGCATCAAATTCTGGTGCCACGGGATTCCCAAAGCAGGACAGATTTTGCTAATTAGATTCTGCTAGAAACGCAAGACGATCCGGATTTTTTTAGCAAAGTGATCTGGATTGACGAGGCGAGTTTTTCGCGAAATGGACAGGTAAACCTGCACAATGCCCACTACTGGAGCGAATCAAATCCCCACTGGGTTTCATAGACGCGGCACCAGTACTAATGGTCGTTCAATGTTTGGTGCGGAATTTTCGACGGTTGTTTCCTGCGTTTTTCGACAAGACTCTGACAGCAGAGCGCTACGTCAGTGACATCCTCAAAGGACCCATTGATGATTTCCTTTTGAATTTACCGCTCGCCAGGGCCACAGGTGTATGGTTTCAGCACGATGGCGCCCCTGCGCACAGCAGCGCCAAGGCTCGGACCTGGCTCGACGCAGCGTTTCCGCAGAAATGGATAGGACGACTAGGTCCCGTGAATTGGCCAGCCAGGTCACCTGATATGACACCACTGGACTATTTTTTGTAGGGTTACATTAAGGACAAGGTGTACAAGGAACCAACTTCCACACCCCAGGACCTGAAAAATAGAATAAGGCAAGTCTGCTTGAATGTGCCTGAGGCGGACGTAATAAATGCAACGGCTCAAGTGGAAACAAGATGCCAGAGCTGTATTATTGCCCAAGGCCACCTATTTGAACACTTGATGTAACTGGTAACTAACGAAATGAGATGGCTCCAGGACAGCCACGGGACACGGCTTTCATCGCAGCGCAGCGAAGTCGTGAACCGCCACTATCTTTTCTTTATAACTGCCAAATAAAGTTCCTCCCATTTGTATCCTTCGAGCTTGGTAGTCTGTATCACGACAAAAAAGAGCGGCGCGCTCGCTGCTACTCGCACCGTCATATGTGCCTCAGGCTGACGCAGACGAGAACCACCGCCAACATGTCGGCCTGGCCCTGCTGCGGGGCTGTCGAGTCAAGGCTGCAGCTGATTTCGTTTGCTCAAACCACGCTTGAGAGCAGCATGATCGTGGCGCGTGAATGTGTTAGTCAAGGGGTTTTTTGTATTTCGCGGGCTTTCTTTGCAGCCGGGAAAAAAAGACAGGCGTGAGTGTATCCTTATCGTAAATGATGGAATGGGGGTTTCTGAAGGTTCTCTACAACTTTGCAAATACAATTTGTTGCCTAAAGTCAATATTTAATAGTTTTGTTAATTAAACTTAAACTATAAATAATTGCAATACACAAAAAATGCGTGTGGTGCGCAAGATGGCTGTCACTAATATGCAACTGGTTTCACTCGGCTGTCTCTAATAACTGATTTTTTAACCCATGGTTCTAGTTAGCTGGAACACCCGGTATAAGATTAGACTTTTAAGTGGAGTAGAGAGGAGGCCCTTTTAAGTGAACAAGCCGTCACGAATGGCAGAGCTCTGCTATCACAGAGGGAAGCGAAGCGGCGTCTCTGTGAAGTAGGAATATGTCTGGCGTGCAGCAGATAGAGCTCGACAGAGAAAGCTGGCGTGCAACATATATTTGGTGCTTGCGTCCACGTAAGCTTCAAGTGCGCCTATCGAGTCTGTTAGAAGAGAAGGCCTAGCTGTTTCTCGCACTGCACGGTGAGCGTTGCGCATGACACGTAGTGTACGGTTGTCGGTGACCTGGGGATGCTGACAAGGAGGAGGCTCGAAAGGCGTTGCGTGAAATAGAGGATGAGTGTGGTCAAAGTAATTTTCTAGTGCAGATGCCGCAGGAGTTGCTGATATTTTCATGCTGCGCGCATTACGGGACTGCTCCACGAGCTCATCAATGATATTCAGCTGAGCTTCCGCTTGTAGCGTAGAAAAAGGGGTAAAGCGAGGAAGGCTAGCGATAACTCATATGGCCTCTCTGTTGACTGTTTATATTTTGGTTTGAATAACGCGCTACACACTAACAAAACGACACCGGAACGAAGGACACAGGACAAGTGCGCCTACGTCCTGTGTCCTTCGTTCCGGTGTCGTTTTGTTAGTGTGTAGCGCGTTATTCAAACCAAAATGTACAACCAACTAGCCCACATTGCTGCCTTGCTTAAACTGTTTCTAATCGTTCCCAATCTCTTAGGGTATGCGTTGGAACTGTGCTTGATAAACGAGAAGAGTCTGCAACACAGAGCGGAGTGAGGTTCGAGCCATATTAAAGCATGCACCGCCTGTTTTCTGGCCAATTCGCCCAAATAGGTGCAGCGTACTGGCGGCCTTATGCGGGCCGATCAAACCCACGGTGCTGCAGATCTAGAGCTGTCCAGGTAAACACCTAGCACCCGCATCGACGAGGCTGTAGTAGGAAGTTATCTGCTGTATAGGTGCGAGCAGAAGGCGGCGTCTACCCCACCGGTTTGTGATAAACATAAACCTTGTCTTTTCAACCGACCACGCCAGGCCAATCTTGGTGCACCACTCAGAGGTCTTGTTCAGAGCGGTCTCAAGGCCTACTTCTTGGCGGGTAACGTCCGTGTGTACTGACAAAACCGTTGTATCATCCACATACATCATATAAAATATTTATTTATTTATTTATTTATTTATTTATTTGTACAAAATACTTCTAAGGGCCCTGAGTTCGACGGTATTACATAGGGAGGGGGGTAAAGGCATGTAATCAAAAGTAAACACATAAACCACAATTACAGGAAACTACAACAAAACATATAAAAGCGTATGAGTGGTTGCAAGAAAAATAAAAAAACACAAAATTAGACATTGAAGCGTGAAGGGGAAAAACAAAAACATGAACAGAGCACCAGACAGTACCATTAACACAATGTATACAATGTCTCACAAACAACGGCGTGAAAATAAAACGAGAATCATCAATAACAGAAATACAAAAAAAAACTTAATGGACTAGTAAATTAACAACGCACCCAAAAAATTTAAGCCGAGGTAGTGGCAGCGAATAGATTATAAAATTTATCTCATGAGTGACGGTCTTTAGCAACATGTAAAGGCAGAGCATTCAAGTCAGTTATGGTACATAGTATGAATGAATGTGCATAGTTACATATCCGACTTAACAAGCAGTTCACTTTAAACGGATGGTCGCGGCGGTCAGAAGTGGAAGAAGGCAATGAAAAAAAGTCATTATGAAGCGTTCAGTGATGATGCAGTTTATGAAAAAGTGATAAACGTGCAACTTTACGACGGATACACAGATCCTAAAGATCAGCTCCTTTCTTCACGGCTGTTATGCTGGTATGACGCGAACCATCAGAGAAGATGAAACGAACTGCGCGATTATGCAAAGATTCCATATTAATTAAGTATGCTTGATGAAGTTTCCTAAATAGCCATGGCATATTAAATTTTAGGTATAATAAGATTTGTGTAAGCACGTAATCTGAGGTGGGAGGGAGCATGCTTTAAGTTATGCTTTAAGAGACCTAAAGACTGATTAGCGGATGAAAGAATAAAATTAATATGGTGGTTACGTGTTGGGCCTGGAAGAACGTGAATACCGAGGTATTTACACATGTTTACCAACTCGGCTGAAGCGTGACTTAAAGAATACGCTGTTTGAAATCTAGACATTTGGTTAGTAAAAGACAGAAATTTTATTTTAGAAAGGTTAAGTTACATGAGCCAAGTAGAGCACCATGCCGTTACTGTGTCGAGGTCGGATTGAAGGGCTAGGCGATCTTGGTTAGTATAAATTTTGCGATAAATAACCCAATCGACAGCGACAAGTCTGTTTCGGGAAGAAACTGAGTTTGTTAAATCATTAATAAATATCAAAAAAAGCAAGGGGCCAAGCAAGCTTTCTTTTTCAACGCTTGAATGAACTTCGCTGAGAGACGAATTATGGTTATTGAGAGTGGTAAACTGAAACCTGGAACAGAGACACTTTCTAACCCATGCATTAACAAGAGGGTGAATATTAAGAAGTGTTAATTTGGTTAATAATCAGTTGTGAAGTACTGTGTCAAACGCTTTGGCAAAATCAAGAAATATGGAGTCAACTTGAATACCAGCATCAATAAATGCATGAAGGCCTTGGATGAAACCAGCAAGTTGAGTTTCGCACGAGTATCTTTTACGGCAGTAAAGCTTTGTAGCGAGCTAGTTGGTCGTGCATACTGAGACTGGGGAGCGCTATATTCAAGACAAAGGGACAACACCACATAGGAACACCACGAGACATGGTGTTGTTCCTAAGTGGTGTTGTCCCTTTGTCTTGAATATAGCGCTCCCCAGTCTCACCTTTGACGGAAGCGGTGTTGGTATATAAAGATGATGTTGTGTTGGTCTAAAAAGTTAAATACCTGCGAATGAATCACGTGTTCAATGAGTTTCCGAATCATGATAGTTAATGAAATTGGTCGATAATTTATTGCTTGAGAACCATCAACAGACTTGAAAATGGGCACAACCTCAGCTAGGCGCCAGTCACGTGGAACCAAAACAGATGAAAGAGACTGCGAAAAAATAGCCGACAAGATGCGATGGATACCTTCAGATGAATTCTTGAGTGTTTTGTTAATAAAACCAAGGTGATCAGACGCTGATGTCGTTTTAAGTTTCTTTAGTAAAGATAACATTCCAGTTTCACTAATAATTATTTCGGACATAGATGTATTTGAATTATTCGTAGTAGCAGGGGTTAAATGAACCGCTTCTCGGGTAAAGTCTGATGTGAATGCGTCATTGTGAGCTTGTGTGCATTCAGCCACAGGAACACTGCCTCCCTCGGCATTGGTTAGAGTTCTATCAGGATAACTCGAAGGATTAACTGTCTACCAGAACTTACGAGGGTTATTCTTTAACATTGATGGTAAATTATTGGTAAAGAAATGGCGACGAGCAGATTTACATTTCTTACAGCATACCGTCTGACATTTCTTATCGCATACTTTGTAGCGATGCCAGGAAAAGGAGAACCTGTTTTTGTCGGCCTTTCTGTAAAGACGCTTATTCTTATTGCTCAGGCGACTTAGGTGGCTATTAAACCAAGACGCTGTGTTAGTGTATGGTTCAGTGATAACAGCTACGCACTAAACACGAATGACACGAGATATGAGGTTTATCGGTGTTCGTCCGCTTTAAAACTCCGCATCGCCAGACGAGAACACCGGTAAAACGGAGCACATGATATCATAAACACCGAAGCAACACCAGCTAGAACTGACGGTGTGCTAACGAGGCCCGTAATCGTTCATCAGCCGTATCTAACGGAGTGGTTGTCGCCATTCCGAACCTTCCGAACGGTGGAGAAAAAAACACCGTACGGCAACTGAGACGAAGCAAGGTCGAATAGCTGCTGTTCAAAAGAACGCGCCAGTGGAACTGTCTACCTTTATCTGTTTCGCTTAATTCCGGAACGAAGCAGCAAGTTTTGGTTTCGGTCGAGATTAAATCGACAGTAGGCGGCGCAAAGGATCAGAAGTCGGCGAGAGAGTCGTGAGTGCGGATATGCGACTGTGGACGACGTAGGCGCTAGGCCTAGCAGCGCCAGCAGGGCTGTCTCGGATTGCGTCGCAGAATTGAGCACGGCGGGTTGTCTGCAGCCTCCCTTGGAACGGATATCGTGAGCGGCGACTTCGCGCTTGACACTGCTGCTTTTCGATGCGCGACGGAGAAAGGAAAGATGGATGCTTAACCGAGTTCACTGAAGTGGATATCGAAAACGACGGCTGAGCTTGCCCCTCGCTCTGGTTTGCGAATGACGGTATGGCGCTGTTGTGAGAGAATTGAGACAAGCGCTGGCTTTGCCGCGCCCTTCGCCAGCGGGAGAGAAATTTCTGCCTCGACACTGCTGCCCGGAAGGATATTCTTGAACCCCTGCCGTCTCACATCCGTCTCACCGTCATGGTAAGTGGTTTTGCGTCTTAGATATCGTTGCGCAATAAAGTCGTGAGCAGGCTTGTGTGGAGCGCTGGAGCTCTGTGCTGCGGAATGGAGCAAAACATTAGCGCTGTTTTCTTAATGACGCGCTGCTAGTGTATGGGTTGTTTTATATGACTATGCGCCAGCGCTTAAGCACCTGCAATGTTTGTCAATCCCACTGCCTGCGTTATAAATTCACCTTTATTCCTGCAAAGCACTGCACGAGCGCTGTGTACAAGTCTGCTTGCACCTGCACAGAAGTACACCTTGCAAGCAAGCGGCTGTAGGTTTTCGGAATTTTTATTTTAGTGCCCTCCGAAGCATTTGTGTCATTTTAGTTTGGATAAGTGCAGCATTTTTGGCCACTCTTAATTTCATTAATGTTAGCAGAACGAGGTATGAAGCATCGCTATTAACATAAAAAAAATCAGGTTGCTTTTTTTCTAAAATGCCATGGTTCCCCACAAACAACATAATTTTGCTTATCGTGCGCGTCGCAGCAAATGAATGTCCTCAAAGCTTCTGAAGTGCATACTTATATTCTGCCGTCATAGATTCGGCCGCCACATTGAGAAGTCCAATCTGATTATTTTTTGCTTTCAGTCAATGGCGCAATCTCTTTGTCACTGAGACACGAATGAAAGCGAGAAAGCAACGGCTGTTAGTTCTTGTCTTATGTTCTGCGGTTCGTTGCGGCATGACTTTGATGGGTGCAGTATAAACGTGCTGTCACTATTTGTGAAAATATAACAGCTCCTTTAATTTCAAAGCATCACATACTTCCTTTCCTTGTTCACCTATCAGTATTGGAGTCAGTAATTCGAACGACATACATTTTATTCATAATGATTTGTTTGGTATCAAACCTGACTGGACATTGTTCTATCCAAGTTCTAGTCTATGAAGAACTCCAATGTTGAAAAAGTTTAATCTACAAGCAGTACCAAACAGTTCAGAGTTAAGTCGCAAAGAAAAATGCCCCCTGCAACACTTGTAGGTATTTTTTGTGCAAATGATTGGTGGACATAGGCAGGAACTGAAATTTTTGTAGGAAAATAGCTGCTCAGTATTTATCTGAGCATCTCAGGACTACCTTTTAGGCGCAGAATTTGCTAAAATTTAGGCATTGATGTCACGAGCTTTAGCAAAGCTTGGGTTTTGTGATTATTTATTTTAGAATGGGGCTGGCACAAAGCCCTGGTGTTTCGTTATCTTGCAAAGAGGCAGAATGCAAAACAGTGACAGTAAGGAGCTGCTGACCCCCAAGGGAGTTTCTTTAGAATTCAGGCATAGTTACTTGTGCAATTAAAAAAGACAATAGTAGGAATAAGGAGCCAGTGTAACTGCTACCACTATGCTCAGTTCTGAAAATAGAGTACTTTCATGACTAAACCAGATACAGCGTACTGACACGCTGCTATTTTGGGATTTGCATTGCTACTGTCTCAATTTCACGCGTGTTCACTACCACACTTTTCAAATAACCAATAATCCATTGTTGAGACGGTTGTGGTTTCTATAGACTTGCACGAAACTATGGAGAGGCGATCACCATTATTTGCTTTTGCGAGTGTGGTTTGTCATTTTATTGACTAATGGTAATGAGGTCTGGATACGGTGCAGCTATTTTTTTGTTTTCAGTTTTAAAAGAGTTCTTTGTGCTGTAGTCTTCGATGGCATCCAATCATTGTGGAGTGCTACTTCACAAGCTCTGTATAATGGCGATGTACACTTTGAAGAACACCATACCAGTTTTGTATTTTTAGGTCTTCATTATACACACACAAATATGATTCATGAGCAGTACTGATTGTTGCTTCCCGTGCATATTATAGGTGCTCAAAATGTGATTCCCTAGAGAGCATTTGCTTCTTCGATGCTCAGCAAAAATTCCTGTAGTCGCCATATGTATCAAATGTCACGGATAAAACAAGAGTGGTAACATTCGTGTGCAGCTGTACCTTTCGAATATGCACTTTTTATCATGCTCACTTATGAGCAGTGGCTCACCATTGTTTCTTTAGCCTCTAGTTCGATTACAGTTAGGCTGTTGCTGCACTGGTTGCAATTAAATGAGATTGAGCAGCTCAGTTGTCTTATAGCTAGAATATGGTTTTCAAATCTTTAGCAGGGAGGCCATTGCAGCATTTTGTTTAACTTTTGCGTAGTTGTGGTGTCCCACTAAATGTGATCATGGCTCTAATGGACAAATCATATGTACAGTCGCGCCTCTGTAATATGGACACTTTGGTTTCCGAGCAAAATTCTCGCAAACTGATTCATCCATACTAACGAATCATGAATAAAAAAGTTTTGATACAAAACTTTTCGCCAAGGTCTCCTGAACATAGTGGTGGGCAATGAAGTGGAAGCTAGACAGTGTTGATAGCTCCAAGTACGTTGGCCTGGTTACCAGTATCTTTAAAGATCGGTCAGTGACATGTTTGAACCTTGCATTTCTTTGACTTTATTCTTGAAAAAATAGGGTTGAGCATGGTTTTTCTATGTAAAATTTCTCACTTTGAGGAGGGGAGACCACCCCCCTCATGAATTCATTCCTAGGATAGTGTAGTCATAATGTGCCTTATACTGACATGCAACCGTATTTATTTCTACTTCTACAAGTGTTAGAAATGTCAGTGATATTTCGTTTTTAATTTTGCAGGATCAAGCACTTACAGCATGCCTCCTCACCTATCAAGGCGCAGTTTTCCTGTTCATTGGCCATCAACTTGTAGTGAAAACCTCATCGCTTCTGTGTGGATTCTGCTGTTTGCAGCATTCCGGGTGTTCCGTTTGGAAAATTTAAAGGAGGCTTCTTGAGAGTGCTTTTAGAGACTTGGCTTAAAATAAACCACGCTTTGATGGTTTTGAGCTCATCAGCTTTTAAAAACCACTTCGTCTTTCCTTCACAGCTGCCTCTTCTATCCGCCTGTACATGTTTTACATGTCTAGTTTTTAAGTACTTTTTGGAACACTGGTAGTGGAACACAAACTGTGCTACTATAACTTATCAATGTTAACATGCTACAATTGGCCAGAGTGAAGAAAAAGGAAAACAATATCAGCATGAATCTGAGAAAACTGATGTATAGCCTTTGTCAGAAAGTACAGAGCCAAAGGGTTTGGCTTCTAAGCCGTGTAATAAGGTCTGATCATCCATGGATGTCCAACATTCACGGTGGTCGCGGCAAGATTATCTGTACCTTCAAGAGATCTGGGATGCTAACGATGCACAACAAGGCTCAGAGGTGAATTCCTTGGGCTATAAACGTTGACAAAGGCTGTACTCGCATTATGTGACAGCTTGGAAAGACATGACAAACAGGAACAGCAACATTTCGTTGACCCTAAGAATCATCACCCCACTGGTTTCTTTTCCCTGCAGGGGCTAATCATGGTTTTTATCTTTTTGCATCTAGCTCGGACAGCTTCCTGGGAGCACTGTCAGCATTTTGTAATTTTTTGACGTTTTTTAATAGACTTCCCATTCTGCCACATGACACATTTGCTAGCATTTACACATATCCTTTAATTAGAAAAAAAATAATGGTGATAATGGATTTGGTGAGGAATTAAGTTTTCAAGCAAATATGTGCTTAGACACAGGTCTTCAGAACTTCAATTACTTATTTAATCACAAAGTTATTAGTCCTTAGTCTGATCAGTTGCCATGGGAACTTTTCTGGAATTTTTCTTCATTTCGTCCTAAAGTGAAGGTGATGAATGCCTTTCTCCCGATCAAACAGAATGCCTGTGTCCTTAGCGCTTTGATCTTAGCCCATGTGCTTTTGCTTTGCTTGTAGTGCGCACAGTCAGGTAATACAAAGTTGACTAATTCCTTCTGTTTTAGCATTAATCATTACTTGTCAGCTAGATTGAAAAACATGTGTGCATGCGTTTCTGTATTCTAATCTTTTCCATATAAGTAATGAGTGCTGCATTTTATTTGCGACAGGCTCCTTCAAATGGGTGGCTAACAAATATTTAGGGGCACATAAACTTTGTCTAGAGCATAGGCTTCCATATATTGAGTGTAAAGTTTTGTTTTGTGTTGTTTTTATGTGATTGTATGTTAAATTGAATCTATTTTATAAGTTTTCTAAGGTTATGTTCGTCCTATGTGTTTCTCAAGAACAAACACAAACAGAGGTTGGATACCTGTGGTATTTTACTGTAGATTTAGTGGGCTGCTTTAGGATATACTTTTTAGTATTTCTTTTACTGTACTTTGTAATCTGCATCTTGAAGTTAGCCACTTGGAATTAGCCACTGGGAATTGTCTGGTGCATAACATTTTTTAACTAATCTTATCTGACAGCACCAGTTAGCCTGAAGTATAGCGAAGAAGTTTTCAAGTCAACTCTGCATTGTTTTTCAAAAATTGCTATTGTTTCGTTTTGATTACTTTTAGGTGCTGATTTCAAGTTAGTCCCTATCTCTAATACCTGTCCAAGAATTGTGGTTTCAAATGTTGTTTATTGTCCTCCATTTAAAAAAAATAAAATTGCAATCTACAGGTCTTCGTGACCTTTTGTTTACTTTACGCAGGCTCTTCAATTGATTTTCAATTGAATAAGCTTGACATGTTAAGCAGCCTTTTAAGCTGCTGGTGTTAATATTTCAGATATGTGTGTAGGTTAGTAACTGATATTTGTGATAATCCAGTGCTATTTGTAGCAGTGGTCGGTGTAATTGAGTGTTTTCCAACGTCCAATGGAATGAATGTAAGTCGCATGCACAAGTTAAATTGCGAATAGTGTTTTGAGGACGTACTAGTAACAATGTTTTGTAAAGTGCTTAAAACTGCAGTCTCGGAAAAAAACGTCTAACAAACTTACATAGCTACCTTGCACTATGAAGGTAAAATCCAAGAACTATATTTTTGTTCGAAAATAAAACCACGGAGCAGAAGCTATATGCCATGTTTTTGTGTAATCCTTACTGCGATTCCTTCTGCTTTTATCGACTTTGAGGACTTATAGACTGAATGAAAATAGTGCTCGAAAAATATTTTAATGCTCCAGTGGAGCACGGCATTCAAAAGTTTCTTTAAAAAGATCCATTATGGACTGCAAAAATAAGTGACAGTAATGAACGGATTTTAAGGATACAATATACAAATGCATTCCTTTTAAAAACTTTTAAAGGCAGAGAGATGGCAAACATTATTTGTACAAAGTGGAGCTGCCCGCAAGTGGCTTGTGCACCATTCAGGTTCTTCAGGGATTCGGTTTTTGGACGACAGTGAAGAGATGGTATACTTTTACGAGAATAAAAATGTGTTGCAGGAATTTGGCACGTAGATCCGTTACCACGGTCTTGTTTTCAGTTTCATTGCCTGTCGTCTCCCCAACTCTGCTTTTCTTGCGCATTGCGAACCACCCCGTCAGCATACTTTCGGCTAGCGCCGGAGCCATGGTTTGTGTATTTTTTACAGAAGTGCCGTTTACAGAGCGGAGTCAGATTAAAGACGTTTCCTTGCCGCCGCCGCTGGTCTCGTTTTGTTTCCGTGATGTACGGCAGTACGCTGCGACGTGACTGCGACGTCGTGTGTATGCATGGCGCCACGATCGTGCAACGCAGGCATCCAGGAGGAGGTGAAGACAGCGGTCCGATGCACTTTGTATCCAGCGTTCTTTCCCTATTCCTTACAGTACTACTTCGTAACGGCATGCACGGAACGGGGCTGGTTGTTATATCTCAACATTAAAGTTCGATTGGGCTTTGTTCATGATTACAAAGCGTATTCGAACCTGATTATTGTGATTAACGAACTAACACAGTTCCGCCTATATAGTTAGCAGTTCTAGTACCCCTGTAAGAAAGAGCAAAAATGCAATATAGAAAAACGGACCGCTGTCATCACCTCCTCCTGGATGCCGGCGTTGCGAAATCTTGGCGCCTGCATAAACACGACACCGCAGCCACCGCGCAGTGTATTGCCGCGGTTGAAACCTCCCATTGCTAATCGGAAGTGCTTCGTATTTATTGGTGTAAAAATCTACACCAAATATGCTACCGTCCTCAACCGCAACTGCGTCGTATTTTTGGTGTAAAAATCCACCAAATCTGCTCCCTTTGCCAACCGTAAGTCCTCCTTATTTGTTGGGTTGAAATCTACCCCAAATCTAACGGTGTATAACGAACCTCGATTTGGGAGGACGCTAGAGGAGAAGCCAAAAACACACATCTGGGTTGGTTTGGTTTTATTGTG